>NC_135007.1:4392692-4712500 GCF_051020985.1 Nomia melanderi | reverse complement strand
TAATGTTTACTTTCGACGAGAAAATTCACTTCGAGATCGAATCATCGAATTCTCTATTTTATCTCGGTTAACTAGGCAAGCTCGGTCGTTCACGGAAGGCATCGTACGGTGCTCATTATTATTTTTTTTTCTTTTTCTTTAAATCGTTGCATCAACAATCATTAACAATTTCATTCCTTTCCGTAATCCTCTCCTCGCTGTCTCGTGTCCTGTTTATCTTTTTCTCGTTATCTTTTCTTTTTTTTTCTCTCTTATTCTTCTGTTACGAGTATTTCTTTTAACCTATCTTTAGTTATTTTCTTTAGTTTCGTTAGCTTTCGTGTAATAGTGTAGGAAGTAACGGAGACATAATCGATGCCGATGGCGCGAAAGCTGGCAAGAATTTACATTGTAGTCTGTGTCACTTAGTAAATTACGTACATACATCGAGGCGAGCAGGTTGCGAATACTCTCGAATCAGAGCAAATATTTCTATCTTTAATATAACTATATATTTATAATTATATATTTATATTTATTTATTTATTTATATATATATATACTTTTTTCTTTTATCCTTCATTTAATCGCTTATACGTATGTAGTATTGTCTTCGTAAAGTTTCCTGCTTTTCCTTCCTGATGTCCTAAAAAACCCGTTGGTCGTGAAAGTATTCGAAAGTACAGAATCGAGGCTTGTCTTTCCATACGGAAAACGAAAAGGAGGGGGGTCACGAGTCTGAATCTAAGCGTGAATCTTATTACAAAATTATGGAAAACGGATTACAGGAATGCCGATGTACTGTTGTCAAAATAAATGGTTCACAAAAAATGAATGATCTATACATATATTGTTTGCACGCACTAAAGATAGATCCCATCATAATTAAACCACGTAACCACTGCCCGAAAGCAAAATGAGCGCCAATTTTTCTTGATTTCTCGATTATCGTGTTACCAAACAAAAAAAGAACGAAATTTCGTAACGCGTTCTGTGAATTAAAGGTACGGATATTTAACATATTGTTTTATTTACGTTATAAACTGATTAATTTATCGCCTTTTACGTATCATGAAGCCCAAGTTGATCATTCTAATAACGCATTCATTTTGGAATGACCACAAAATAACATATCTTCTGTTTAACACATAATAATACAGATCATATTACACACTACAATATTTATGAGACAAATTACCCTCCGCCATTAAGATTTTAATTAAATTAATACTTAGTTGAAATTATCTAAAGAATTGTCTAAATCTAATCAGATTTTGTCTCGTACAATTTCAAACATTTCGTATCAACGAATGAAAAAGTAAATCCGAATTTGCAATCGTATTTTATCAGCTCTTCATATCGTTTTTGGTAAAACAACTGCAGAAGAATTTCGTACCTTGTCTAGATGAAAAATGGCGCGATTAACGATTGACTATTATTAAATATTGACATTGTCATTATATCGGACAGATCTATCTTTATCGTGATCGAACAATACACGAACAACATTTAAAAAAAGGGGGAAAAAAGGGGGAACAAAGGAAAGAAAAAAGAACAAAAAGACGTAATAAAAGAGAAACAACAGCGATGTAACAAAGTCGATTGCACAGGAACGTTGTTTCTTATGACGCTAGAGCATCTCGAAACTAGGAAAATAAAAAATATTTCGATTCCTCTCCCATATCTGTACCAGCCAAGGAACAGACTCGTCGCGGGTTCACGGTACCGCGGCGATCGATTAGTACTATATCGTGTCGTAATATTATAATAATATAAAAATATATTTCTTAACTATTAACGCTATAATAAATGAGTATTATTAAGCATCATATCTGGAGTTTTCTTTCTCATTTCACAATTATCTTTCACGTAGTACGGACACGATGCCTGTCGCGGATAACCGGAGCTTCTTAGACGCGGAGGAAATGCAACGATGACACCCCCGCTCGGCCGAAACGCGACACTGCACACTGCCGCTTATTTTTTTTAAACTTTTTTCTGGTTTTTTTCGTTTTTACCTTTTTTTTCACGCGTTTATATATATATTCGCCTTGCGCAGTTAATTATACTCCCCATATAAGTCGACATTTCCATTAATTTCTTTCTTTTTCTTTGCTCATCAATCTTTATCAATAACAATATATATAATATAATATAATATATATATATATATATATATATCACTTGTCACTCGTGGTACGTGTAAATAAAAAGAGGCATAAACCGTTATAAAATACATTCTCGAGTATTATCGATCTGTAGATTAATATATATATTATATATTATACCGCTTATCTATGCATCCGAACGAATAAAATCATAAAAATGTTGTAATAATCATTTTTTGTTGCTTTTTTTTCTCCTTTTAATAGTACAGTTATTGGAAGCATTTTAATATTATACTTAGTGTTTACGATCGGGGCCCGGATCTCGGTGAAGGGATTATTTTCCTTTGTTTTCTCTAATTCTTCATCTTTTCATTCGTTTTGTTTCATTGTTTATTGCGAGGTTCTCGATGCCATTCACTTTCATGCGCCGAAAGTCGTGTACGTATGTATGCAATGTATTTACGCAAGCTCGCGACGTTTCCATCGACGGTCCCAGACGGACCCGGCGAGCTCTGACGGAAAGTACCAGAGGCCGCGGTGTCTTTTCTAATGAATAAATAAAATGGGGCACGGATAGCGTCGATACGAATCGATATTTTCACGGAATGTCTAAGGCATATACTTTTTTCTAGGACGCGTTACTCATTTTTTCTCCTTTTCGCTCCCCCCTTCTTTCTCCCTCACTCTCTTTTCTTCTATCCCTTCTTTTTCACCTTTGCACGCTGTGATACGCAGAGATTCAGCATTTATGACGAAACCCATCGTACACGTTTTCATTTACTTTACAACAAATTTAATGAGTCGATAAATAAGCTTGTTTTATTGTTTAAAAATAAAGTATTATTCTACTTTACACACAAAGTTCTTGGATTTATTCCAGAAAAAATGCATAAATTCTTATTAGATTATGAATTTCTCGACGAAACAGATATTTAAGTCAAGTGGGAAAGAACGATGACCTGTTTAAACAATCTATGTTGATTTAATACATCCAAAATAAAAGTTTCTTTTTTGTCAATGAATATGCCCAATCTTCTTCCTTAACGAAGCAAAAATCGCATAAAACTTATTTCCTCCCATTTTAAATCTTTAATATTATTACAACTACCAAACTCTGTAATTAATTTCATAAAATATAAAAAAAACATATAATAGTAATTTAAAATAATCAGTTTAAAAATATACAAATTTGAATGAATCTTAACAACAATAAAATTACGTTCCCAAACGACTAACTTAATTTGATTATACTTGGTAGCATAATCTGGAATCTCTCACGTATCACGCGTTACGTTGTATGAATGCCGGCAATATGTAGACACGGAATATTTGAAGTAAGTACATGATGATCAAAAGATACTCGTATGGCATCGATTATCGACAACTAAGGCCCAGAGAAACATTACGACGCTACGTACAATTTGCAATTCAGTCGAGTCTCGTTTGGAACGAGCGAGGACCCGATCGATCACGAGAAACCACCGAATTATCTAAGATAATCTATTTAGTTCCTTTTTTATTTCGTTCTTAATGGATCATCGGAATTTACATTTAAGCTCTAAGTTAGTCGTTCAAATTTAGACGCAATTTGTATTCGGTGCTTCGATCATCTCACGTGATTTTTCTTTTTACCTAATCGCACGCATGCTTTCGTACTGACTCATTCTTTCCCTTTAACAATGCTAATCATTTCATTTTGACTCATGATTGGGCATTAAAAAACAATAAAATCACGTCCCCGACTGACACAACCGATTAAGAATTTCGAATTTTCGAAAGATTGATCTCTGAAAGAATTACAAAGCTTCCATCGTAGGTTTTTGGTTTTCAAGTTTCAAGAATGATCATTAACGAGGCTGAATTTCTGCGAAATATTTGGAACAGTGGTTTTACCTTCGTGTGAAACTTATTGTATTTAATTCTTCGACGAACATGTTCATCGGTGATTGCACACGCGCGACCTCTACGCGGGCTCCCGTCATCCCTTCGCCATATTTGCGCGTCGCGACTGAATATCGCGTACCCCGTTGCGAACGTGGCTAACAAATTTGTACGTTAATTAGTTTCCTTATTATTGTCATGGTATATATAATAATCTTGTTAATAAAAATACTAAAATATTATGTATATTATATATAATATATAATAGATTATTGCATTATGCATTTTTGGTACCGTTGCGTATTGTTTGGTTTCAAACTCGTCGACTCGAGGTCGCCGCGAATCCTTTCTCCTCTGTTTATAGTATTCGTTTCGTTTCGTTCGCCCGCGTGGCAACGAACGTTCCCGAAGAAACCAGCGAGACGCTCGGACGATGCCGTTGCTCGAGATCAACGTGATTCGTTCGCGATCTTCTCGAACCGCCATCTTTCACCGCCATCTTCGAAGTGGTGTCGTTCACCAGTCCGCGATCCATCTCGTTAGCTTCGTGTATCCGTCTAAATATATTATTTTTAAACGCTTTAGCTAATTCTTCGCTGCGTTACACGCAGTCCCTCTCTCCCCGTTTCTCTCTTCATTATTAATCACTTAGATTTCTTAGTTTTTTCTCTCTGTCTGTCCCTACCCGCGCGACGGTCGCGACTTCTAGTTCTCTAACACCCTGCCCCCCTCCCCACCCTGAAGAACCCTTAATCTTTGTGTTTCTCGCGTGATGAACGCGAGGTATACGTAGTAGTTTTGTCGTTTTTTCTTCAACTTAAATGCCGAGTCCCGCAGTGGAAATGAAAAAGGACCGTACATACTTAACTTAAGCCCACGAGGAGTCTTTCGTCTCATTTTCTTCGTTTTCTTCTTTTCCTTTGGGTTCAGCGGGACCAGTTCTATTCTCTATACGGTTTGCAGTAAGAGTAACGATGATTCATGTGCTGGCTGTAGGAGCCGGAGTGAGAGAAGCGCTTTAGGCACTTGGAGCACTGGAAGGGCTTTTCGCCGCTGTGCAGTCGCTTGTGTTCGGTCAGATGATGCTTGTGCTTGAACGCCCTTGGGCACTCTAAACATTTGTGCGGCCTTTGCCCTGCGGACAATTCATACGATCTTTGTTATTTAGGCTGGCCACACTGTCACATCGTTGTTCGATCAATGGGTTGCCGGTCGGATTTAATACGCTTTGTGTGCACTGAACGAACGATCAGGGGCGGACGTTAGAGGAACGTGAAAACATGAGAACAGGCAGCATACTTTTATCGCTCATAGGGTCCAAATGTTACGATTCTAGAGTTATGAACGAGTTATAAATGTTTATGAAAATTCGGATTTCCGGAGATTACGCGTGGAAAAGTAAAAATCTAATTCCAATGATTTCTTCAACGATAGTTCAAGGAAACACAAGACTAACAAATCTATATTAAATTTTGTTACGATCTTTATGTGAGACTGTTTTATGATGACACCAATGTTGTTGAGTGTTTATCTTTAAGAAAACTGTAGCAAAATACTTAAAAGACCGATTTATGTTTCTGCAGATTTCAATTTGAGCAGTACCTACTCATTAATCTATTTATATAACGATATTGAGTTATTCATAGAATATTATGTTTCTTTAAATATATGTAGATGTGTTAGATATATATGAGTCTAAGAACATGTTTTCATGTTTCGGTGAGAAAATAAGGAAAGAATTAATTGAAATACATACCGGAATGTTCGTATTTATGTCTCGCTAGGGAACTGTGTTTTGAGAATGTTTTGTCACACCGATCGCAGAAAAAGACACCCTGCTCGATCTCAGCGGCTGGCGGTGCTTCCGATCGACTCGTGCTTTCGTTCTCGTTCTTTGCGTTTGTCTGAGGTTGAGTCTGATCAAACAAAGCAATAATGTAACCAACAATAAGCAGGAGCAGAAAAGAAGTTATAAAAAGTGACTATCGTTTATAAAAAACAGCAATTTGTTTCATTTAAAATTATTTCATGATTAGCAAGTAATAAAAGTTATCGTTTCTTAAGTACATTTGTACTATTCTCATTTGTTCACGTGCAACAACTATAGACACTCTAATGATTACGTCTATTCTCGTTAAGGATCGTCTTCATGAAAAATTCATGAAAGTTAGGTAGTAGGTTTGTTGCGTCGTAGTAACAGAGTAGCGATTCATGGAAAGCTACTGAGCGAAGCAAAGAAATGTTTAAAATCATAGTGTGTAAATACCGAATACGACTTTACGAAATAAAATAAAATAAAGGAAACGTGGTACATAATGAGTTGGAAATTAAACAAATTTTTAGTTAAAAGTAACTTATTTTTGTTCTTTAACACTGAGTTTATGGAACACGCCAATTAGACGCACATTGAATTTTATAAACATTATTTAGCAAATGTTTATGTCGATTTTGATTGATGCAATTATGCGAATGTGTAAATTAATTGCCAATTTTTAAAGCTCTACTTTCCAAATACTAAATGAACGAACACCAATTTTTCCGGGTACAATAGAATAAATTGTACAATAAATATCCGTAAACCTAGTGTTCAAGAAAATATACTGTACACGAGGACATGTTTTTCTCTATAAATGGCATTTAAATAATGACTATATGTCATTTCAAAATAGAAATTTTCATCATTAACTCTTTAGCCAAGGGAGACATAAAAATTACGTTCCAAACATTTTTAGTAATAAAAGACAGCTATTGTTCAATGTATATCACGTAGACCATTTACCTTCGGAACGGTTTCTCCAGTTGGAGCTGGCGCCGTGCGTTTTGTTTCTGTGGAGTCCGTGGTTTCTTCATCTATAACTAGGGGCGAGTCCTCTAAATCGTCCGTATCCGGATTATGCGTTGGCGGGTTGTCGTTCTTTGGCTCATCGGGAGAGGAAGTCGCGGTTTTGGTCCAACTGGAGTCGTTCTCCTTGCACGCTGATTGAGTGAGTGCTTCTTTCTTCGACAGATCGAGGGGTTGCTCGATAGTGGTTTGACTAACTGGATTAGCCAACGGTACCAGTGCTGGAATCTTCGACTCCCGTCGATCTCTCGCTCGAGAATTTTGGAACCAAACCTGATATGAAATTCTGTTAAAACGACTGTTTTCAATTTAAAACAACGATTATCTAAACGTATTTTCTGTGAATCACTTAGAAGCTCTTATCCTCTGTGTACGTTGTTATTACACGCACTTGTAGTATGAAACGAAAAGACGAAATTAATTGGAATAACGTGAGAAAAAGATCTTTAAACTTTGAAGTTTACGTAGCGATAGTAATGGAATAATTCTAGGATTTGTTTTTGGAGACAATTAAGAGTTTATATAAGCTAATATCGTAGGAGTTTTTCAGTTTCAGTCTGTAAGATAGATACATGTTAACATATTCCATCCGGATGTAAATAAGAATATGGCAATCAAAGTATTTCAGGTATTGATACATTAATCAGAGCTTAATCTTCAATATCAAACTGAATAATATTGCTGTATTAAGTCAAATGGCCACTTAAAGACGTCTCTCGAGTGCAACGGGTCAACAAAAGTAGATTTTAATAACTAACACAAGTAATAAGAAAGTATAATGTATCTAAGTAGAGTGAAAATAACATTAACTCGCAAGGTGGTTCCATAATTCACGCGTTAATCAACGGATTCAGAAATGTACCTGCACGACACGAGTGGGAAAGTTGATGTAATTCGCGATCATGATGATCTCTTCCTTCTTAGGCCGAGGATTAATGGCATAGTATCCCTTCAAGACAGCCAACTGTTCGTCGTCTATCAACGACCTGGCCCTCACTCTCCTCCCATTGTCATTGTGTGTTTGCGTAGCATCCTCCTCGTCCTCGGAGTCTGCTTCCGAGCTGTCTTCAGCTTTTCTTTTGTAGCTCGATTTCGTGCTCGATTGATTTACGTCCTCGAGCTTCGCCGCTAAACCTTCGCTCTGGGAATCATATTGATCCATGGCTGACCAGTCCGGATAGTGGGCCATCTCGCTGGACATTTCACTATCTTGATCCTGCAAGATTGTAGAACATTTCCGTTTAAAGTCCTTGTTTTCATAGTGTAATGGTTACGCAACAAGTTTTGAAAACCTCTAAGATACGGTTTCTGGTTAGAATTTCAATTTCTTCGAATGAACTTAGTAGATTCGATGAAACCATTTGCAGGTACGAATACACAGAGAAGTAATATTCTTGCAATAGATAGCAGAATTATTCTTTGAAACACTATGTTAAAAGTAGTACTGTGGGATAATTGTTTCTGAGTGTCTCTCTGTAAGTGCGTGTATGCGTTTTCTTGAGACGAAGAAAGTAAAGTGAGTTTTTAGGCAGTATCAGCGAATTTAGTAATTATAATTAGCCGATCATTAGTGTAGAATATGCATTGTTCTTAGTATAAGCGAATTGATTAGGGAGCGACGAACCGCACGAAGGTCGCCGCGACCGTCCGCCCGCGAATAAAGGGCAATAGGGCGTTTAAGTTTCTAATAGCGGGGCAATGGCCCAGGAAACAATAAGTAGTAGGTTTTCGGCAGCGGGCCTATGGCCCAAAGGAAAACAATCAGCGAAGTGCGATGACCGCGAGGTCTGTGCGAGTGTGAATGCGCGGGTCCTTGTGCGTGTATGAAAGTGTGTCGTTTCAAGTGTTTATATACGAGAAAGAAATCGTGAGAGCATTCTTAGAAGTCTTAGAGGTTTTAGAGTTTGAGCGTTTTACGAGTTTTGAGGTCTTTGAAAGTCTCAAGAGTTAACGAGAATTTAGAGCTCAGAGTTGAGAATCGTAGAAAGCGAGATAATCGCGAGTTTAGTGAATAGTAGAATATCTTTTTATAATCCGTTTTATTGTAAAATAAAATCAACTACTCCGTAGAACCACGAAGGGATTCAATATCTCTACCGATAATTAGAATAAAATCCCTACATTATGTCGAAGCGTCTCGTTTTCGAAAACAGCACCATGAGGCCCTCCGTGCACATTGTTCCACAATAATAGTAAGTATATATTTAATAATATAAAACTAGTATAACAGTACAGAAGTAAAAAATTATTTTTTTGTCCGATGCCTAGTGTTTGACGATTTTGGTGCATTGTACGGTCGGTTGAGTGTTTATACATTACCGACCGGCTTGCTGAAATGAAAACACGTTGCCAATACCAGCGACGTATTACTTCGATCCATTATAGAAAGAAACAATTTCAAAATATTTGATACGTATGAAGAGCTTATAATACGATTAACCCAATATATGAACAATAACATAATTCATACAATGTTAATTCACTCAATAAGCAGTAGTTTCGAAAAATTCTGGTCGGTAAATACAGACATTGAAAATTCGATTTTCTGGATCTCGGTAAGTAAACGCTAGCGTTGAGAATCCGGTTATCCCGGTGGGTAAAGTGTTAAGGGGATTAGACAAAATGAAACGATGATATACTTGATAATCATCTTCGAATTCCCGTTTCATAGTGGCTGGTGAGGTGGAGAGCTTCCGCACGTTCGCCTCTAGCAGCTGCTTGGTCACCGAGGTGTTCACCGTTTCCAAGATCCGCCGGACCGCGTCAAGACCCTGGGAATCGGCCGGCGCGGGAGATTCTTTACCCTCCGTGCCCTCCGTACCTTCGGAGTCCGCAGTCGATGGGCTCATAAGCTCCCGAGGAGATTCGATTTGCTCGGCTACCTCGTCCAATCTCTTGGAATGTAGCTGATTTAGAATTTTGCTCAAGGACGTTTGGAGAAAGTAGCTGCCGAAACCGATCATTTGAGGGAGAAGAGTCGGCATATCGTAAATACCTGCAACGGAATTATGTTTGTTGATCAACGCTTAGTCAGTATGCTATTTTATTCGATACAAATGTAGTTGCATAAATGTAGTTCATCACTTAATTAACACACAACGTGACTCGTGTGTAACTTATAATGGAGTTGGTGCTCTTCACTGTAGTTAATTTCTTCATTGTAGTTAAATATCACGCGAATGGGTTAATTGACCTTCAAATAGCGAATGGTGGGTAATTGTAATGTATGTCATTAATATTATGCATAAAATTTGAAGTAAAATTCCTTTTTAAAACCTGTGTACAATACCAATTCTGTTATATGTCAGCATGCCCACTTATTATGAGAGAATTAAAAGCTTTATTTAAGCACACAACAAGTTTCTATCAGTTCTTATTTACTATTCGCAGGCCTATCAAACGATGAAAAGAATTTGTACAAAACTGCATCGATATTTTTAATTTATCAATTAATTATATTCTGTGAATTCTACGATAGCTTATGTTTTAAAATACATTATACTATCGTTTAAATTAATTACTATTCATTAATTTTGTAATTACGTATACCTTATTCATTACGCTTGTATTTGTATTAGATATTAAATAGATAGTTTATAGAGTTGTATTAGGTAAGATTTATTTTTGGGAGACTAATTTTAATATCAAAAGAAATGTATTGAATTACTATTTAATCGTGCTACAGAATAATATGCTATCTGCTACACACGTCCCCCCACTCTTTATATCCTTGGACTATACTTCGTTGACCGTGTTATACTCAACTACTATGATATACAGAATGAGTCATCAGCTGTATCACCTTAAATTACTTGTAAACTGTTGTGTCAAATAATATTTCAAAGAAAAGTTTTATAACATCAAAGGGAATGTACAATATAATAAACAATTTTTTTGTCACTTTGCTTTTTTAAGCTTTTTAACTGTAATATGCTACAGCAACATTTGATCTTGTGACTTGTAAAAGTGTTGAATATTGAGTGCAAACTTATTATAGTACATAAGTTTAAAATAACCAGAAATTTCCGAAGTATTTTTTAAGATCTTAAGTGCAAACAATTTTATATATCTTCACTTACATACAAATAATAAAAAAAATTAATCATATAAAATCTTAATTTCAGTAACTAAGTAAATAACTGTTCAGGAATGCGTCACACATATATAGACTATTATACTTTTAAATACAAGAAATTAGTCTTTTTTTCAGAAAACGCATAGATAAAGTAAATAGAAAGTTTCGAAAATAATTAATGTATAAAATGTTGACCAATATCTCAGTAAACGTTCAATAAGTATGTATTTCAATACCTACCCTTTCGAATTGCAGGACCAAATGCCACATATTACATCAAAAAACTAAAAAGATAACATTATTGATGAAAAAAAAGAAAATAACAAAAACTAATCATTACATTTTACCATAGATTTTTTTTCAAACATTTCTTAACGTTAGATGACTTTATAACACTTCTATAACAATTTAAAGTATGCACGTTTTATTCAAGCCATAAAGAATACTACCGGAAACCACATGGCCGTTAAGCCGGTCGCCATTTATTGCTTTCACACAAGCTGGAGGAAGGTTAATACAATATTGCATTCATTGTACCCGAGCCTGCAACCATTGAGCACTGTCGAAGGTAAGGTAATAGGCTTAAAGTATGGGTCGAAAATGACCAACCGTTTTTTTCGGGATGTTAGTATACGTCGAGTAATATAAGATTTCTGTCAAAAATTTATGTTTCCTTCATCTTCGTTTTTTAATTGTTACGTTTAAGTAAATTGACTTAAACGTAACTAATGACTTATTGAGGACCAAGTTTCAATGCAATATCAATGAAATAAATGACTAATGGAAGATTATAGAACTTAACTATCAATTATACTACAATAAAATTTTGTAGAATGAATGTAATTGTTCCAAGAAGTTCATTGTAGATACATTACTTATTCTTCCCCAACAAAGGTAAGTGCTATTGGAAATAATTAGTAGTGATTTGGCATCACAGTTCTTACATTGTACTATTATTCAGTTGCTTACTTTATTAAGCATTTTTATTTCATATCGATTTCCGTTAATTATATAAATTAACGATTCTTTGCCGATTTTGAAGATTTGAACCCGCGTAAATGGAGAGACGGGTATATGTGGTATTAAACATATTTTTGTGTGTATCTCGGAAACTAAGCCGAACAACATGTCTATGATGTGTGCAAAACGATGTCCTTGACTATACGCTTCAAAGTTATTTAAGTTTGAGGAGGTGAAATTTCGAAATTGTCAATGTTTTTTGCGAATATCTCATGAACTAAAATCAAACGGCATTAACATGTATACGGAAAACTTGCACAGAATCACGTTCTTGGTAACATATTCCAAAATCACCGAAATCGGTGAAAAATCGCTAATCTATGTAGTTATGGGAAAGTTCCATATATTGGGTCAATTAATCAAATACTTCCATAATGTGTTTATGTTTTCTAGTAAAAAAAATTAAGAACAATATTGGCATTATGGTTGATACATACATGCAAAAAAACCTGAAATCAAATTTTGTTTAAACTATAAAAATAAACTATATGAAAATAATAATATCGCAAATCATACGCGAGCACTTAACTAAATAATTATACTAAACTACACAGAAACTATCATTTCACACTAAAAGATACCGTCAAAATCAATTTATATATGAAAGAAGCTATGGTTCAATTTAGGAGCCAGTCAAAATTTGGCTACAATAAGCTCCTCTTTTACGTGATTAAAAAGTTGTTGAAAAACAACCATAAATGTGAGAACATTATACACACAGAGGGAAAAGATAAATGGGTAGCCAAAATATTGTATAATGCGGAATGTTTTAACACTAAGGATTTAAAACTTCGCGTTTACTTTCATTCATTTAACTTTACATCAATTCCAATATTATCCGATTAATCTGTTTTTCAATTTTCATTTTTCCTTTTGTTTCTGAATCTACTTAAAAAATGCATCATCCAATTTGTTTACCGTTACTCTGTAGCCCATAACAGCTCATAACACAAAGCTCATAACAAAGGCACATGGTATTAGAATTAGTTAATGGTTTGTTATCATAGTACTTAAGTTATACTATTATTTAGTTACTCATGTAACAACATTTTAATTCGACATCAGTTTTCTTCTTGCAATTGTTTTCAAGCAATTCACAAGCTCCGATCATCTGTGACCACTGTGTCAGTCGACGTGTTAACGGTCGCTGCGAAATCTGTCCTTCGATATATAGGCCCTATCGATCCTCACCTGCTCCTTCCCGTTGTATCTCCTGATAATCGGAGGGTGAAAGCTTCGGCAGAATGGGGAGGAAAGTGTTATTGTTTGCCGCGAGCAGATCGACATCGCGCCGTCCCGGCGGCAGGGGTTGTTGCGTTTTTTTCGGGCCACGATCGACGCTCGTCACGTTCGCGTGCCTGGACTTCTTCAGGTTCACGATCAAACATTTCTTCGACGTCATATGGCTCGAGTACGAACCAGAATGAGAGAAACGTTTGCCGCAGTTGTTGCATTGGAATGGCTTTTCACCGCTGTGAATGCGAAGGTGCTCCTGCGCAAACGAGCAAAGGACACGGACGTTATTAACGGAAATCGTGTAAACGGGTTATCAAGTGTGCATACCGCTCTTCAGAAGTTTGGAGCACGTTCTGGTCGTTAGACAAATGAAAGTTCATGCACGCGGCAATTATTTCAATTGAAATATTGTTTTCTAACGATATGTTCCTTTGATGTTATTTAAAACGAATACTGTACATTTGATTGTAAATGTTTTCATTTTGGACATTTTTTTAATCATGCGATTGTTCCAAACTTATGAACGGCGGTGTATGTGTGAACGTAACTAATGTCTAAGAACTAAAAAACGGACAGATCAGCTCATTCGGTGCAGGTGTATCAGTAGGTGCATACTATTGTATTAGATTGTTGCACGTGAAGCTACAAGTTTTATACATAATATTTATTACTAATATCAACTATATGCGTATAATTTGATATAGCGTTTTGTGAAACTAAACGAAGTTGATAAGTAATTTAATATACGATGCTATATTATTTATTGCTGATCTTGTAATCACGTCATCTTCTAAGCTAATAGACGTACAATTTCAACATTTTTATATTTATACCATCTGGATGAAATAATAATTTGTGTAACCGTTTTAAAAAATAACATTTGTGTACTTATAAAATCTATAATCAATCATTATGACATTTATAAAATTTATACGTATTCGAAATTTATGACCTAGGATCAATAGTGTACCAATTAGAACCATAAGTAAACAACACGTGAAACGAAGATTTGCTTGAAAGAGGATGCAATTAATTTACGTGCAATAATCTAATATGTGTATGTTCGTATATTCGAAAATAGAAACGAAAGAATGTAAATCTTATTGAAAAGAAATCGTTCGAGCGGTTATAGAAGAAACTATGTAACCGAGTCAGGCGGTGCTGCGTGAGAGACCGTGAAAAGGAAACCAACGAACGGAAATGAAACGATGTACGAATGAGAAATGAAAAATAAGGGTGCACTCGTAGTACCTTGAGGTGATGCTTAAACTTGAAGGCTTTCTCGCAATGGGGACACTTAAACTTACGAAGCACGGCACTCTCATCATGGCTGATCATGTGCCTCTGGAGTCGGTAGACGTTTGCAAAGGTCTTGCTGCACACCTTGCAGGACTGAAACAATAAATTCATTCGGTCTTCAACTGTTTGATTTTTAATGCTTCAACCAGCTATCCTCTATTTAAATGGGTCTGTGTTAACCCTTTATTTAATACGTTGACTGCTACTAAAACCTTCAGCATTTTGTGTATCACTTATTTCTTTATACTAAAGATAAAATATATATTATAGATAAAATATTATTATAATATACTAAAGATAATATATATATTAATCTAAAACTTTTCTTTAAAAACATAAAATATAATAATTATTATGAGAGTTCATACATTTTCCTTAAATAAAGGAAAAGAAAAAATCGCGTTTATCAAAGATATCAACTTTGTCAAATTTCAAAATAAAAGTAAAATAAACTATGGAAATGTCACTATATAATGTACCACACCCCAAAGAAATATAGAATTATTAAAATATGTAAAAAATTGTCAAATCTATGTATTTTAGGTAAAAAATTACCGTTATTTGTTCACGTATAAGTGTTTTAACCCTTTGTCCTATGATTTTTTTCACAACTGTGCTTGATGACGTTACTTTATCGTTAATGATTTAGTACAAAAAGAAAAGAATTTTATATTTATTCTGTGTTTATTTAATTTATGTTGAAAATAAATAAATAACATATAGATTTGTCTAGGAATAAATTCAACAGTCATTGAAGTGTTAATAAAAGCTGTTAATTTAAGTTCAAGTTTTAATAAAGACTTCTATCATACACGTGAAGCATCTAATTTCGATCGGTGCCGTATTACTCTTCTCTAATACGTTTTTTATTTAAAAAATCTGTTAAATCAATTAAAAACAATCATTTTTCGTTAAAGAAAATTGCCTTATCTTTCATTTTTTACTTGAAATATTTATGAAGATAAAGATTTTCCACGTTTCTGTCGAATACTCGATTGCCTAAAGAAGTATATCAACGACCACATTATGTGATACGGTTCATTTCAAACACAAGCCCGCATCAAATCTCGGGATTTTCGGAATCCCCAGCATTCGTATGTAAGAAGATATTTTCAGGATCTCGTCCGATCCCACCGGAAATTTTCTCGTTCGACCTGAAGTTCGGGTACCCGACATATAGGACTACGCTTACATTCGTAATGGCGGAACATCGCTGTAGTTAACTGCACCATGGAGATCCTTTTTAACACTAAAACTGCCGAATGGGTTAAATTAACCCACTTCAGAATTTTGATTTTGCAAGTATTTAGATTAAGAATGCGTTTCTGCGAGAGATTTTAAATAAAATTTGTGTATTTGTACACATACAAGACTAAGAGACTCTTTGAATCTCATGAAACGTATTGCTTTAATTTCTATAAGAAATTGGAAATAACTCACTTTAATTGCTCAATAGTTGTAGTGTTAAATCAAACTTCCATTGAAAAAAAAGAAACTTTTCATTATTCTTGTATAATATTACTTTGCTGCAAAAATTTCGGGAATTCATAATTTCTAACGCTGCCATTTAGTTGTTTTTGTTATTTTTGTAAAGGGTTACATTTTTAGGGTTAAAAAATACTCATGCAACACAATGGAAAATGAAGTTGTGAATTCTAAAACAATACAAGTCCACATTTTAACGTTATCTATATGAGTTATTGGTTTAACTGTTTTCAGCTTACTCAGGCCTGTTTAATGATATTAAAACTGTACACGTAATAAAGATGTATTTGTATTTAGCCAATGTTTGCAGCAAGAATCAAAATAGATAATGAATGAATGAACGAAGGTGAAAAGGGAGATTGATTTTCTCGGAATATATTTTTTGTTGACTTGTGCTGAATTTATGTTGAAGATATTATATATTAATGTTTAAGGAGGATATTTTGAAAAACAGAAAAACCATTAATTCAAACTTATTTATGACTTTTCTCATGCTTTCTCGAAACTTTTGCAGCAATTCATGTAATGAAATGATATAATGAAAATCAACATTTTTACTCATTACGTAAGAATCAAAATAAAAAACTATTTTGCTATTATTAAGACCCTACTTCCAAAGTAAACTTTTATTTACGATGAATGAAACATTTTCTTGCGTTTCGTGCAAATAATTGATAATAAAATTAGTAAAACGAGTTTAGTCGCAAAAAAATTATACGATGTGGTTAATTTCTGTTTCATGAATTAAAAAAAAATGCATTATTTGATTCCTTTGGAAATATAATATTACCTATTCATGCTTTTCTCGTTGCTTCATTGTTTTATATTTATCTTGTCGTTTTATTTTTGCTTGCATGTCCAATACTTGAATTCAAAATTTTATTTAAAAAACGTTGGAAGAAAAGAACAATCGACATTAAGTAGACTATAGCGATAGAATTTTATTTGACGAAGTATGCATGTAGCTTCATAATGACGCTGTTGCTGAAGATTACGAAACCTACGAGTTCTACGTTACAAATTATAGTACGAGCATAGAATGTAACGAAAATTAAATTGTTAATAAATGTGAGCACATATCTATTTATGTCTTCGATCATCAAAGAGGTTGAAAATTCTGTACATATTAGAAGTGCATTAACCCTGTTACGTTATTCGGGCTTTTTCTGACCTGATTACCATTTTTTTATCACCGTATTGTTCATTTGACCTTTTCCCTTTTGGTTGTATTCTAATCTTATTAAAAATACTTCAAAGTTAAAAATGGTATAGGAAAATTGTTACTAGACTGTGTATTC
The DNA here is from genome assembly GCF_051020985.1 of Nomia melanderi. Classification (NCBI taxonomy): domain Eukaryota; kingdom Metazoa; phylum Arthropoda; class Insecta; order Hymenoptera; family Halictidae; genus Nomia; species Nomia melanderi. Next base: position 4,695,277 of record NC_135007.1, on the reverse strand, counting down.
TTATTTTTTTTTTAATAATATTTCAAATGCATAGATATGTACATTGAGGACCAGCTGGGTTAACTAATAATATCTATAGAACATGTAAGCATAAACACTGGAAGAGTTTTTATTTGTTTAGCAATATGGAAATCGCACATATCGTGATGTATCATAGAAATAGAAACGTAAGCGAATTTTACTAATCTGAAATACACGAAACGTAGCAACCAATAAATCAGATGGAATTGAATGTTTTTCCTAGAAGTTGTCATTCTCGGAAATTATGTGAAAACAAAATCGATCTATGGAAATAAAAAACTCAGGCTATCTCTGAGAAATTTATGGGACAGTTAAAAAGGTTTACAAATATTATAAGATTTTTTTGCGTTTTAATGGATCTCGAAAGAATGAATATGGGCAATATGGGCATTAACAACAGGTGTGTAGTTGGTGACGTTCAGACAATTTTCGTTCAAATTATACATACTAAATAAACTGGGAAAGTACAAACTAAAACTGTATATAAATATTATGAGACAGCGAAACATTGCATTATTGCTGTCTATGAATTCAGTAGAGGACAGAAGAAAATACAATTGTAATTAGTACTTAACATATTTTTGGAAATAATCAAATAGAACCGTTATATACATGAAAATTTTTTACTAATAGCACACCTTCGGCATGCATCTTAAGAAAATATATTTTTAGAAATGTAAACGTAACTTGTAAAACTATTCTGTAATTGTAAAAAATATATACAGTAAATCACAAAAGTATTTGAACAATCCATGAAAAATTGGCAACACATTGAATTGTTATAATTTTTTGAATATAAATTGTATAATAAAGTAGATCTGTATACAAGGATTACTTCATTTGAAAAAATTAAGTTGATTTTTGTATTTCTATTATACATCTATAAAAAATCATTAACATCAGATTATGGTTCCCTTGAAACCAAGCCATATTGGTTTGATGCATTATTTTCTATAGTCAAAAGTGAATTATGCAAGTCGTGTTTTAAATGTATCACACTGTATAAGCAAGAACCGGCTACAGATCCACGTGAATCCAGGCGTCGTTTATGTGATAGCACGAACCATCAGTACTGCAAGGATTAACTCGACGTTTGATTTTATTGTAATCGATACGTATTTTATAGAATATTCTACGTATAAGTTGAATTTTGGTACTTATCAAATATTTTTTAATGAATTAGTGAAGTATCACAGCTAGTTTGATCTAAAAAATATTTCTAATACCTTTCCTGCATTTAGAAAGTACAGATATTAATTAATTATATACGAAGTACTTATATGCGTTACTATGTAGATAGGAAAGGAACATTTCTCTAATTTACAGATTCATCATTTAGCAAATGAATTTACGGTAAGATTATAATGAGGTACTATACTTCTATCCTCATGACATATAAATAATGTCTAGAACAACAAAAGGGAATAAAAATAAAATGATATTGGATATCTTTTATAAGGCTTGTATTAAAATGCAAGAAATAGTAATAAGCAATAATAATCAAGCTACTGCTTAATATTTTACTATAAGTAAACACAACAACATACGTAACACCATATTGGAATATTATTATTTTTTCAGAGATATACTTCCGTTAAATTTTCTGCTTTCTATTTAACGAGTCTTTCAAGGATCGAATACTCATCAAACCGAATAAATACCACCTTTCCAAGGCTAAAATTAATAAGTAATTACTTACGATACATAAAAAACGAAAACAACGTTGTGTCGGCTACTAATTGTTATTAGTCTGTTTATATGTGAGAAGTTCTTTTCTAATCATTTCTTCATACAAACACAAAAATGGTGTTACTACATTTAATGTGACTCAGCGTAAATGTATACTGGGTGTGACACAACTTCAATGATCAATGTCTCATAAGCCATGAACTGTCCGCCAAAATCAAGTACTCATATACTCAGCTTATCAAGCAATACGATCAGTCAAAGATTCAGCAATTAGTCATATACATACTAATCAGCACAACTCCTACCGTTTCTCCGAACATTTTTCGCGATAACTCTAACGCCCCACCTCCTGCCCCTTAGTATATCCCGCGCTCTAAAATCAAGTGGCAAACATCCAAAACAAGGAGCTAACGAAAAAAGCAGAGGGAAGAAAAGGCAGAAAAAATTGAACCGAGGACAGGAAAGAAGAAGAGAAAGCGGCGGAGAAAAAGAGGACGGAGTAGGAGAAAGGTAAATAGGGGGTGGGAAACCGTTGGCTGGTCGCGCATGATCGATAATACGCCGGGAACAATGGAGTCCTCTCGTCCTTGACGTTAGTTTCACTCACCACTTGGGGGAATTGAGCGTTGAGATCGTTCTTGTCGATGGCGTAGGTGGTCTTGTGCGTGCCCTCGAGATGGAGCTGAAGAACGTGGACGTCCCGACAGAGGATGCCGCACTGGGGACACCTCTCGCCACCCTGTTTCGTCGATCCGCCCTCACCGCCACCCCCGCGTCCACCAACGCCTCCACCACCACCTCCTGTTCCTGTTCCTGCTCCGCCACCACCACCACCGCCGCCACCTCCACCACCACCACCGACGCCGCCACTGCTGGCTTCGCTACCTGGCCCGCTACCACCTCCAGCGGCACTTCCTGTGGTTGGCGCCCCGGCCGCGCAACCTCCGCCCACCTCCGCGTTCACGACATCTGCTGCCTCGTCCTCGCTGCAACCTGAAACACGAGCCACACGTGCATCGTTATTTGTCGCCTCTGTCTACCCTTTTTTTTCTTTTCCGTCACGATTCTACGCTCCCTCTACCCGCCGCCGCGCGAGCTATCGGTCGCTTGTACACACTGATAACAGGCCGCGGTTTGGATCCACGAGTGCGTGCACACACCCTCGTTTTCCCTGATTTCGGGGGATTCAGAGTGATGTATGCGATCGACGTTGACGATCGGTTTTTTTACGGTCTGCGTTACTTTTGGTTTTATAGAGGCGATGAGTAAATTGGTTTGAACATTTTTTTGAGAAAGGTGTGGAAATGAAATTCGGATTCAGTAACCCCTTGCCGTGTAGAACGAGTGCGAGTTGTACAGATTTCTAGATCGATTTGGTAGAATATTATTTATTATGGAGTTTGCTATTATATGTCTTTTATCTTCAATGTAAACGTGTATACTTAGAACACATGGGTTTGTTTGCGTTTTCTTGAATTATCGATGGAATAATAGAGAATTTTTAAATTAGACAGGTTAATGATTAATAGCGCAGAGTGTGGTATTTTTCAGTGGAACGTATTACTAAATTATTGAATAATTAAACCATTATATAGTAGATTATGTTAATAGCTTTATTTCAATCTCTTCCGTTTAGAAATAAGGTTTAACTTACAATTCGATTGATTCACACTCCCATCCACCTATACATCTCTGTTGTTTTCTCTTGCTGTAATTCTTCTTAATTCTTTTATTGTTTTCTCTTGTAATACCTTAATAAGAAATCTGTTACAGTATTTAACGTTTTCTTAAAATACTATACACAGTATTTTATAATATAATCAGAATCCTTTTTGAGTGCTAGATTGTTAAATGAGTAAGTATAGTTGCAGTTACTTGAGTACTATGTACTTAGTATATACAATATGCTCGTTTTGTTACAGACGTAACAAAAAATAGTTTAATCTAAGGATAAACGCTTACACAGTAGTTATGCAGGATAATTTTGGTGAAAGTTTTGGAGAACCTTCCCCATTGCTTCAATGAACTCAAAAGGTAGAGAAAATTGATGTTATAATTACCGTCTTTTATTCTTCTACAAGAAAGAATTTTCTCTACATTTATAAATATGGAGAATATTTTGTGTATTTTAGAAGACCGTATAAAATGAAGGTTACCTTACCCCAGACTTAATTTGAAACATAACGTATGCAAATTATTATTCAAAGAAAAATTTCAAATCCATTCTAAGAAATTCTTTTTCATGAATGAAGGCTGTCCATATGATTGTAATAACTATTTTTTCCAATATACCAAGAACCGGTAAAATTGTTCTCAAAATGTTATCAGTAATGTGAAACGTCTTCCTGAAGTTTGTGAAATATTGCCGTTATCTTATAAGAATCCCCCCTTAATAATTAATGGTTTCAAGAAATAGTGTTTGTGTTGTTGTTGGCGTAAGATATTACACTCAATAGAATTATTTCATGGTCGTAAGTGATGGACAAAAGCCCATAAATTCTGTTTTAATAACCTCTCCGCATAGCCATAGGAAACATGGGCTTCCCTTATTTATTTGCCATAAAAGGAACTCGGATAATATTTATGAGTCAATCTTAGTAACGATCGACAATTTTCGGCGCATCACCAGAACATAGTAACAAGTAAAACATATTTGTTCACTCTTTGCAGTTCGAAGTATTTCCGAATAATTATTCCAAAATTTCCATCCATATCATATCATTCAATTATATTTTAATAGACCTTACTAATTTAATCATAATACTTGAGGATACTAAGGTTGTAAATAAAATGTAAATGAAATATTATAAACAAATATAACATGAAACAATAAAATACTTTTATTCCAATAATGTTAGTGAAATAAAATCGAATATCGAGATTGTTTCGATATAGATTCGAGAAGGATTCAATAGGAAACGAAAATTCAATTCAAAGAATTCAATTATAAAACAGATGAATAATAAAAATATGGGTGGTGCATAACATCTGTGGTTATTTCAAATTTGGATTACATAGTGTAAGAAAGTAATGTGAACATATACTTTGTAATTTCAAGTTAAGTTTAATGAATACAGTAATCGTAATATTCATGGTATGATTGGACAACGATTGAGAAACGACAAACTATAAACACAATTGAGATAAACAAACTTTGTTTCTAAAGTATTCACTCATTTTGAATGAAATTGAATATTATTCATATTATATTAAATCGGGATGGAATTGTTCAATATATTCAATTAAAAATTAAAATGTTGCTATGTTGTCTATATTATATATCAGGTGCAATCTTTCAACATAGCAGACACTCTATACTTATACTAATAACACGCTATGTGTTTTAATATTATTGAAAACAATCTCAATGTCTTGCGACAATGATTTAAAATTTTTACGATGCCGAAGTAGAAGTTACTTGTAGGTTGCTTTAAGATTTGATCAACACAAAACGTAAAACGCGAATACCTTCGTGAACGAACCCAATTGAAGGCAGAACCACTACACAGTCTGCACGTCGTTTGGTCGACGTTCATAAATATACAACTGTAAAGAGGCTGAGCTCTTCTTCGTGAGGTAAACTGGTAAAAAAAATGTCGATCAAAAAAGAAAAACTCCATTACTTTACATTTGCACATTTACAGTTGATCTAACAATCGTATCAAATGATATCAACAAAGTATTACAACAAAAAATAGTCTTATTTAAATGATAGAGCATTTAAACGACAAAGCAGTAAATGAACACTGTAAATATATTTATCCATTTTTATGGTAAGAATAACAATTTTGTATTCGTAATTAAAATTTTAATGAAAGTTGAACCTGTGTTTCTCGAAAAAAATTAAATCGAACCTAGTGTATGAAATACATAACTCTAACACCTTTCATACGTTAACTCTTTATGTATCATGCGTCATACATATGTGACACACTAATTTCTTTCTATAGCCAAGCGTCACACATACAAGGTATCCTATTTTTATTTATAAATGAAATTATCGCCGGAACTATTCGTTATTTAAAATATGTCTCAAATTTTTCTGTTTTGGGAAAGCAGAAATTTGGTACGCTTGATTTGTCTATAACATACGTGGACGTATATAGAAACTATGAAAGTTTTTACTATTTTTGCAAATACAATCATGTAAAAAGTGTTAAATAGACACAATTGCATTTAAGACACCTTTTAAATAACGAATAGACCCAGAAATAATTACATTTGTACATTAAAGTAGGAGACCTATATGTGACTCAAATTCAATTTTCTTTAAGATTAATGGATGAAATGTTATTTCTTTTCATCAGACATGCTTCCGTAGAGTAAAAATAATAAGAAATTATTAATCTTATAAAATGTCTACTTACCCTACTCTATTTTATATCATATATTATCAATTTTAATCTCCCGCCGAAACTATGGATTACGTAGACTTCACCACGAGTTTTCATTTTTATTGCAAAATGATATCAAGATGTAGCTAATTTATTATTTGTATACCAAATTGGGGATTACAATAAGTATCTTCACATTTTTACAGAACTCGCGATAGTGAAAAGTTAATATTGTCAGTGATCCGAATCAGTCAAATCAGTGAATTCCGAAAGAAATGGCCAGTTTAGTTATCATAGATAAACAATTGATACAATTACAATTTATGTTTCTCCATTTGTAATTTCAATCCTTATCGATTATTTTCCAAGAAATCAAATCTGGTGACCTAATCCGTTCACTTTTCATTTGAATGCGTTTCAACTCCATAAAAATATACCTAAGTATGTCATGTTACGTAAAATGTTGAGAATTTGATTCATGCCATGCGTACCAACTTTTTCTATGAATCAGCGGCAGCGAGAGGGTTAATTCATTGGAAAACAAACACTGACAAGTGTTCAGTTTAAATTGGTCCTCCTCCGAAGTTTATCCTAGCGTCGATCAACGAAATCTCAGTGTTCGGTGCACTCGATTCAATTCAGAAGAGATCATGGAAGGAGACTGGCGTGAAACGATTTCGTCAAATTTGGTATCGGTCCTCGCGATTTCCCCGGCGAATTGTGGGATGGTTCGGACGTGGGTTTCACCTCTGTGAACCGAAACACACGGAGCGATCTCGACCACGCGTGTACACCTCGTAACGAGCAATCGATACGAACGGCGCGGCTCTTCGAGTTGGAAACGTGTTTCATGGTTAACTGGCGGTTAAATGAATTTTCACCGACCACCAAGAGAAACATGCAGCATGGCGGAGAGAAGAGAAAGAGAAGAGGGGTTGAGGCTCGAAGAATCGAACAAGCAGAAGCAACGTTTAACCCAGAGGCAAAGCGACGATTCGACGTTTGGCAAATCGCCGGACAGGATAAAATTTCGTCGTGAGTCACACGGCGTCGAAGATTTCTGCATCGCGGCCGGGGATTGTGTTTTCGGCTTTATATTTATTCGTCCCGCAACACATGCCTCTCTGACACGTGGCATACGTCTTCCGAGAGGAAATACTTCCACTTCTACGATATAGAACTGCGAGTGAGACCGAGTGATTCTTATTACTAAAACTACCGAGCAGTTAAATTGACTTTTTGAAATTTCTCTATAGCAACTCCAAGATGGCATCTATTGAAACTTTAATTGATTTACAATTCAGTTTGCGCATTGGTAAATCAATTTCTCTAATAACTGCTTAAAGAAACAGCTGTTACCCTTTTAATAATTGTAAAAAGGAGAAATCAGGAATGGGTCATTTTGACCGACCTAATAGTTTTAGTATTAATACTTTACGGATGAACGACAAGATATGTCGCGTTTATTTTACAGTTCTAACCAGTTCACTGCGTTTGACGAGTATACACGTTATTTTAAAGCTTGAAATGATACTAATGCCTTAAACAATGAATTATTTATTTTTTCACACGGACATGTGATACTTCGTTTTGCTTTGGTTTTTCATTAAAATATACCCTACGTGCATTCATCCTGGATTTGACGAATATATACTTTATTATTTAATTTAATTGCGACCATTATTAGAGATTTCTGAAATTAAATTCCACAGTTAACAGGTTAATAGTGTGGAAAGTGAAACAGCGTACAGCCTTGCGGCGGAGAGTTATTGAAAGGTCACAATGATATTTTCCAATTTTTTAGGGGGGGGGGGGGGGTGCAATAAAAGTTTGTACCCAGGCAGCAAATATCTTTGGTGCGCCCCTGCCCCTCAGACATACTCGAATGCATTTTAGCATGCGCTGCAGGATGCTGTAGTGAAGGATGCAGTTGACATAAGTGTTCGTTCACCTACCGCATTCAGTATGTTCAGTTCTGAAAAGGCTGAACACGGAAGGTAGTCCTTGGCGGCAGGTCAAATTGGTTTACGACCACCGGTGTCGCGAAAACTCGAAATCTCGAGCAGTCGGGTACCACATGTGCTAGACCTGCCGGAAGGACAACTTTCCCAATCATAAATTATACCGTACCCCCAGTATCTACAAATGTCTAACAATAGGAACAATTTTAAACATTTCCTCTGTAATAGTCAAGAACCCATACCAGACATACCTACTCACACTTCACCGTTTTTCAATAGCAGAATTGGAGCTTTACCCATGCATAAGCAAGACAAACGTAAATTAATAAAATAGCTGGTACAGTAAAAATTTGGTGGAACAAGATCACAAACAGGAACAAGTTTTTCGATTAATATTAAAATTAGTTTTAAACTATGAATTCTGTGTCAATGTTATTTGTATTGGCACATTTTATTGTACTGAGTATTAACATTAGAACTACCAAATTGGTCAAATTGACCCATTCCTAAATTCTTCTACAAATGCTTCTCTGAGAAATTACTGAAGACATTGATTTAGTAATAAACAAACTAAATCATAAATTTATTGAAATCTGAATGCTGCGTTCTTAGAGTTCCTATAGAAAAATTTTATAATATGACGAGGCACACAGATGTTTGTGTACCACTTTAACGATGGAATTTTATTTTAAAATTCTTTATTAGATATATATATAATTTTTACAACTAACAGGGTGATGACTAGTGTTAGTAATAATAGTAGTTGGCCACAGCATGTCAATAATAATAATAATACGACTGTAACATATGATAATGATTTATTTACTTTTGTATACACTTATACATACCAAAAGGTAATTTAATAAAACCTATCAAATTACTTAATATGATTTAATAAATTAATTAACTTCATGTGCATTATAGAAACAGTTAAGAGTCAATTAAAGAACAGTGATTAAACATGGGAAATAATTATAAGTCAAAATTGTAAGAGATGTTTTCTGACAGTTTCAGTAAAAATAGTGTTACAGATCCAAATAAAAAGTAACATTTGTATCTGCAACACTTCGATACTACTGCGCATCAGAATCTCGACACCATCGTCGAAAACAGTTACCGTGCAACGGAACGGTCGGAGTCCACGAATTTCGAGGCTAGATAGTGCGAACCGGTGAGCACATCGGGAAAGCTCGTGATCGAAGGGAAAACCGATGGAAGAAAAACGGAAGTCGCGCGCCACATAATCTGCTCGGTAGCGGTTCAGCCGACTCGTGCACCACGAGGCGAACTTTGCTCGCGGTGTACTCTGATAAAACGTCGAAATGGGTCAGAGCCGTGACCTTTCCTGCCTTCCTACGTGCCATAGCGAGGATGTATAGCCGTGTCATGGATCTACGTTGCCTTCGATGTTGGCTTTAAAGGCCGACATGTTCCGTGACTGTCGGCGACGATAATACGTCGCTCGATCATGTCGCGACGAACATTAGGAAACTATCGCGATCAATTATGTCTACACCGTTATCAAACGTTTCCCACCGGACGGTAGAGTCGCGCAAACAGAAAGTGAACATACATTGGGCCCTAGACTTACGTCCTAATTGGTTCTGAAGTGAGCGACGTAAGTCGAAAAGGACGTAAATCGGAGTATACAGGATAGACATGTATGCATGTATGCGAACATACATGTCTGTACATATATTTATCATATTAAGAGATATAGTAAAGGTACCAGTAATTGACTTATTATCAGTAATTCACCATTTTTCAGGACAACGTGGAAAATAAGGTTTTTAAAGATAATAATCTTTTGATAACGGCACAATAGATATGCTGTAACATCTACCAATCCAACTTCGAAACACTTTTACCTGAATTAAATTGTTTATCGCAAGAATTAATGATTTATTTTACTGACATTGGTTGTATGCCTCCGTATTGTAATATTTTTAACGTTATCGTTAAGAAACGGCGTATAATTCACGGTAAGAAATTCCTAAGCTTTAACTTTTTATAACTGAGTTCAAACAGCATCTTCACGTATAGAGCCCCTCTATTTAACAAAGGAGCAAGCGTTCACTATTATTTATATAGAAAATTTGTCTTAACTGATCAACTACTGATACTTTTATCTTACATTTTCTTTGAATTGTATAAAAATGACAGAAGGGGTTATATTTATCTAGTTAATTGCGTTTGACGAGTATATATATCAGCTTAAGACTCTAAATGATGCTAACTCTTTGAATGATTGATTATTTATTTTTTTTAGATAAACGTATGATTTTTCTCCGTTTCGCTTTAGTTTATCGTTAGAATATATTATAAGTGCATTTAGGCTGCATTTCACGAGTAGACACTTCATTACTTGATTTTGTTGTACGCACAGTAAGACATGTTTTAAACTAAATTCCACAGTTAACTGGTTAAAAACAATTGACCACCGTATTACGTGGAGACAACGTAACTGCGAAACAACGTAAATCGGGAGGACGTAACTCGGGGCCCCACTGTACTTTCAATCGGTCATCGTGAAGCATCGTCTGTTCCTCGACGATATTTCACGGGGAATTAATTCGGGGATGACGGGACATTTAGCTGGATGCTTTCATTGATGACATCATTAACCCCCTATCTTACAATATCGCGTCAGACCCGTGATAAACATTCCGAATAGAAATTGGCAAATGTAAATGCCATTCTATTCCTTTAATTCTTTCATTGTGTCAACAATAATCAATTTTTATTAGTATAAATAGAAATAGAAGGAAAAAGAAAAATTGAAAATCTGATTAATCGGATCATACAGGAATCGATATAAAATAAAACGTAGAATTTGCAATCAAATGTTAAAACCGATTACTTGACCGGTCGTGGTACATTTAGTGTGAATAGATTACAAGTTTTTATTCTAGTTATTGTAAAATTTTATTGTAATACTGTACAATTTTACGTAAATAGTGACAGAGAATAGCTTTTTGAGTACAAAGGGTTAAACCGGGGTTCTTTACGCATTTACATATACAAATATATGTATTTCTTCCGTTCTCTTTTAAGTGAATGGTATAATTTTTATCAAAATCTGAAAATTAATTTTTATCATAACAAAATAAGCGGATCAAATTCTTTTTTAAATTTATAAAGTGTAAAAGAAATGAAATTAAAAAATTCTGACATCCTATTCCACAAAATAAATTGCTTCAATATTGTAGAATATTTAAGAGTAATATCTTAACAAACAACGTGTTCATTATTAATAAAGCACAAATTATTAAAAAAGAAGATGAATATGAAAAAATTATCATTTTGAAGGAATAAAAAATAATTCAGACCGCAAGGATACTATCTGCATTCTTTTTCACATTCTTCAATTCGAGGAATTTCAAACGCGTGATCGATCCCCTTTTCGCTTTGTACTGTTTCCTGGAAGCGTAGATATTACGTCTTGAATTGGAGGAATGGCGAATCGGAGTAAAACTCACTTTTAACTTTCCGATTATAAAAACACTTTGAGATGTGACATCTATTTCACGTGATATATCTAGAACTTAGAGTCTCAATGCTTTGATGTTCAAAAACTATACAAAATCGTTTGCAGAGTACCGATTTCCAATACTTCTTATACTATTTCGCTGACTGTAATTTCAATTTGATGAAACTCGAAATTAGTCTACTTTGAAAAATAGTAATCGATTCATGCTTTGCGGATAAGTCTTGTCAAATAAACATCAGGTTTCTATGTCTAGGATTTAAAATAGCTGAAATGGCCATGAACAATGAAACCCATTATTATGAATGTCAGATTACCTTCTTCTCATGTTTGGTAAGATTATTATAATTTTCAATCGTATATAGAGTAAATGTAGGGAATACAAAATCTCCAAGGTGTCTAAACTGATGCTACAACTCAAGAGAAGAAAGAAAATTAAATAGAATTGTAGTATAAAGTCTTTTCGTAGCTCACTTGATATTCAAAAAAATAGAGTTAGAGTTTCCGTTTGATACGCGTGTCATTCTAATAAAGACTGACTAATATCTCTGTTCATTACTTATCGTTTCTACTTACTGCATGCAGGAGCACATGTGCAAGAGATAAATTTTCGTTATCGATTTATTCGGAATGAAGTTTCATACAAAGAAACGTAAGGCGTTGCTTTATAGTTGCGTATTATAGTACATGCACTTTCAATGTTGAACGATTAAAAAATTTAAAGGTTGTTGCTAATATAAATCAATATTAATAATTGTAATTGGATTTCTTAACACATTAACAGACTTGGGCAGAAATCTATACTGAAAAATGTACTGTCTACAGCACGAAAGATGTCTAGCGGGAAGGTAACGGGGCAAGAGAAATTTTTCACTGTGTGACGCGACGAACTTAGCGTGTGTAACCGTTTCGACCAATCGCACATTAGAGCGCAGAATGCGTGAGACAACGGGCGGGGCTCCTTCGATACTGACGTGACGTTCGTTCATAGGGAAAAACCCCTCTTGTTCCGTTTCCTTCCTACTAGACTTCTTTCGTGCTCTGGAACAGTACTTACGCTGTTTCACAACAAACAATTGCGGGTAATTAAAACACTAGATGACTGTCACAAAACGATAATTTCATAGTTTCGTCGACGTTTTCATTCGTCATTACTGGACTACAGATTTGTATGCATTAATGGAAAATTTGAGAGTACAAAGTAGCACAGAATGCATACAATGCGGAAAAATGTATAAAATATTCTAATTATTGCGCCTTTTAGAAAATTTCTCATGGTATACCATTCTCAATATCAATTCTATTCTTTTAATTTTATTTGTAAACATTTGAATTTGCACAGAGATACGCAGTCTAGTCATTACGTTTAGCGTGCGACAATGTCGCCAGCCAATTATTGCAAATTGCAGCAGAATGGCAGACCTTATTGATTTTCTTTTTTCTCCCACTTTTAGCATTAATGTGCTATAGCACATTCTCCCATATTTAGCATCATGTGAATATTATTTTTACTTCTGTAAAAATATATTTTTAATTTTATATACGAATCAAAATTCGATACATTTACTCTATATGTTCCGAGTCAACTATTTCTTTGTAGAAAGATATCAGTGAATCTTCCATCCTCCAGAACGTTGAGAGCTGACGTTCTTCCTTTTATGTAGGTATACCAGAAACTGGTGATAGGAAAAAGGCAGACCCTTTAGGATAGGGCGGAGAGTTGAGTACGGCGGGGGAATGTTTCGCCTGTCAGTTGAGGGAACTCCTCCTGTTTAAAGAGGTTCTCATTCAGTGCAAACTGTAAGTACTATACACCTTTAAAACAAATTTAGAAGTAATATTTTCAAGTTACATTTTACTGGAAATCAGTGTTTATAATAAAACATATTTTTCTATTTACTATGAAATGCAAGCTGAAAATTTAATTAATCATATGTCGTAATACGATAATCAATGTTTTTCAGTACCATTATAATTTTCAAGAGTTTATTATAAAAATTATTAATAAAGCTTGTTTAAAATTTTCATTATAATATTGAAGTTTAAACTGTTTCCTTAAATATTTACTTAACCAGTTAACTGTGTTTGACATCATCGAGAAGTTGCAGGATTTTGTGTCATGACAAGTATACTCGTCAAGCAAAGTTAACTGGTTAATTATTTAACCATTTTTAGTAATAAATATTGTTACAATAGGAAATGATATTTTAATTTAATTTGTTAAGAAAATATATTAAAAGTTATGATAATGTTTTCACTTTTGACAGCCTAGATTATCAATTGCAATGTATAAATAATCATAATGCGCATGATGCGTTACTAATGTTGAATGAATTATATAATTTGTCGCACAGTGAATATCGATGGGCATGAGATCCTTGTTAAGCTAACAGTTCAACATTAAAAAGAGAAAGATAAGCAGACAGGAAGAGAACGTAGCCGATGGACCTCCTCTTTCTCCACTTTTTGCTTGCGCAAGCGCACCGTTTCTATCAAAAATTTATATCGTAGTTATACCATTTTATTTTATTCTGTTTATTATATTTTTTAATATATTTTATTATATTCCATTTTAAAACCGAATCTTGTAACACTACTGATCATTTTCTTTTACTTTATTATTCATTGATGTATAACACTATACATGATATTTCTTTGACGTTTAACATTACATATAGTACTTTTTACATACTTTCTCGCATGAATTACAACAACATATTAACAAAGACATATGCGTTAATACCTAAACTCCCACGTCACCAAAATTCAGATGACACTATTTTTTACGTAAATATAAAAATTAACTTCCTTGACGACGCATCGAACGAACCGAATTTTATTGGATGTATGATATATACGAAGAACAGTGAAGTAATGACTATGAAGAATCTTAACACATTCCACACCGAGACGTTTTTGAGTCTCATTACTTAGTCACGTGTACCGTTTCTGGTACACTGTACGTTTTGTAAATATATAAAATTCCTATACATATAGTTTGTTTTGAGTTGTAAATTTATGTATCAGTAGAATATTATTAAAAATATACAGTGCACCATATAACAAAAAAAATAACTTTCTTTATATTTGAAATATTCAATAATAAAAATAAAGTAAAAATAACAAAGCAGTATTTATGTAAATATCACTTGGCCAGGAAATGAGGTTTAAACGTGTCCCATTTTTGGGACAAGTTAACTTTTTAATTGAACTTCATTAAGAAAACTGTTTCGACTGTACCTATGGGAATTTCGATGAGAATTTCTTTAGCGGCCAACATGTTAAAATAGAACTTTAGTTAGATATTGGACTACTTTTTCTAAGTTACAGCCTACGTGCAATCTCTGCTTATTTCTTTCCTTCATACTTGACGCCATTCGCCACTAAACTCATTTTACAACGTGTCCACTGAGGATCACGCCCACGTATGCTTCTTTTAAATCCACTCTGTCACCGAGTGCTTTTTCAAGGAGGGAGGATCAATCCTCGACTAGAACAGACAATATCTCAAGCAAACGTTAACGTCCAAGTCACGGAGGTTGAGTGCAGATGCGAATCTTTCGCGCCGTCTTCGAGGGAAGAGGATGCGCCACCAATGACGTCAGTGGAATGCAGAAACGAGCATGGCAATTGCAAGTGATATCACGCAATCTCAAATTCGTTCGCGGCTGTGCCTGCACCGATTAAGTCGGACGTCGATCATAATCAAGAGGTGTTTTTTCCACTCTAATCGATGGGAAATGGAGTACCTTTTACAGATCCACTACACCTTCTTAGTGGAATATTTTTGAAGAATTTGGAATACTCTGAAATAAATCGTTTTGAAGTTGCAACTAAACTAAATAAGTCAAAACGTAAAACAAATGTTTCTATAGGTACCTATATATACTTTGACACAAATAATACATTCATTTAAATGCTGTAAAATAAAAACATTTGATTGTTCTTAGCTACAACAAATTACAGGAAAATGTACTTTAAAAACTATCGTTTCATCCAATGTAGGACAAGTACATAATAAATAAAGAAAATCCGATTAACCTGTTAATTGTGGAATTTAGTTTTAAAAGTCTCTCGTTTTGCTCGCAATAAAATAAAAAAATGAAGTGTGTACTGGTCAAACGCAGGACGAACGCATCTAGAGTATATTTTAATGAAAACCTAAAGCAAAACAAAGAAGAATTACATATTTATCTGAAAAAATAAATAAGAAAGAAAGCTGAAAGAATTAGTATCATTTTAAACTTTAAAATGACATGTATACTGGTCAAATACAGTTAACTGGTTAAGGTGGTATTTCAGTGTGGCATGTATTTAAGTAGATATGAAAGGTACTCAAATTGTATCTATTTAATAGGTATATAGTATGATTGTGATGATAAGGATAATTATAGCAAAAATTATGTAATTGTTCACTGTTGGAATGAAATTGTATGTCACATTCGTCCCGTTGTAAGACCGTAAAGGATAAAGCTAAGAGCGAATGTACAATAAACCATTATTAATAATTAATTCTATTCTAAACATAAATTTACAAAAGGTGAATGAAAATCATTTATGATCCCAGTTAATGATTCGATTTTCCAGCATAATTAGGATGTCGCGTTACCGTAATCTCTAATGCCCGGATTAGTGTACAGGGTGTATAAGAATGATATGCAAAGAGCACGGTAACACAATTCTACACTTCTGGATCGGTTACAGTGCTCTTTACACATGATTTCTATACACCCTGTATATACTGAAGATCTCGCACGAATAATCTTCAAGAGTAAGCTACTGTCTACTCGTAGGTAAACAATTTTAACGATGACGTTATACATCGGCTTACCGAACACTTCTTACTGAATGAGTTTTTTATCCTATCGGAAAGGCGGCGAGGAAGCGAATCGGTGATTCCGCCACGGCAACCCGCCGTGTATTTTATTTTTATTCGCGCGTACCCCACCGCCGGTGAAAAGCGGTATGCGCCGCTGAAAGGTAGGAAAGTTCGCTGTTGAAAAGCAGGAACACCCGCGCGGAAGAATCGATGGCTTATTTTTCTTATTTGCAACCCGGGGTCGAGTCGAGTCACGTCCCGTTCTTTCTCTCTTTGTGTTTCTTCGCGAGCTGGAATTATTTTTGTTATTGATCAATCGCCGTTGAAAACAAATCGACGATAAATTTAATCGAATAAAAATCGTTGCACGAGTAATTTGTTTCCTTTACATGCGGAGTATATTTGTTCACACGACGCCTTGATAAAAAAGATAGAATCTTTCTTTAACTTTGATTCTTACGAAACTCAACTGAGCTATGTAAATACGTGTAAAGTTGTTAGATTTACGTAAACAGTTTATAGAGTGTGCAAGTATATAGAACAGGATATAAGATCATCGAATTCTAACTAAGGGTTATTTAATTTTTCAACGAAGTAACTGGTAAAATGAATTTTTCGTTGATACCAATGTTCGAATAATTTTCTATGAAAACAGAATATTCTTTTTTCTATAATACATATTATTTATTTTTCTCCGTTACTTATTCGTACTTTATATTTTAGGTGAAGGTGTAAGTAAAGTGAATGACACCTCGATCAATTGTATAAAAATATAATTATTTTATAGTGTGTATTATTCATTGGAATGCATGTTAATCACTCAAATGCTGAATGCTTAATTAATCCCCTGCCTTACAATACCATGTGAGATTCGTGTTAAAGATTTCAAATAGAAAGTAACAAACATAAATATTATTCTATTCTTTTGAGTTAATTATTATTATAATAATATAAATTAATTATTCTTTTGCTATCAATTATTATAATTTAGAGCAAACGTAGACTGGGAATATGCCTAAAATTTGTCTCTTGCTTCAATAAATTATTAATAATAAAGTAGTTGCATCAATCACAGTTGAGAAATAAATCATAGGGCAAGGAGTTAACAGGTTGATCGCGAGTGATATTTTTAGTTGTTAGTTGAGGTGCCGACATTGTTTTTCCGAATATTTATTGTTCAACATAATATAGCAGCAGAGTACTTAATGCCTTTATTTAGTTTTAAGAATAATTTATTACTTTCCAATGTTAAAAAAATACACTCCGATCGGAGTGAGCGGTATCGATCAGAGAAAATTTTCGAGAGTGTTCGGCACTTGCGGAAGACACCGAAATACTTCGACCAGAGTGAACAGTGGTCAACCTGTTAATACGTACAACGGGAACTGTACCTTTCCTACGCAACGAAGATGTCGAATTTAATTCCAAGGCACGGCGGTCTATCAGGACAGACGTTTCCTGAGATTATCATATGAAATGATAGCGTGTCGATTGCCTCCGGAAAGTGGGCAGCCTTAGGCACGAGATCTGGCCAATTGTCGCAAGAGCTTCTAGAAAATCCAAGAAATCTCGGTTGCTTTCTAGGCGAGGTTTAATAACCACGCCAACTTTCCACTAGGAACACATTTGAAATGCGTAATCGTTTTCACATGCCTAACATGGCGCGGTACCGTTTTTATTGCTATTGAAAGGATGTCTAAACAAAAACAAGTGGCAAGAACGAACAAGGGACAAGAGGAAATGCCTCGATGATCAAAACACGAAACGTTTCATTGCCCCAGTGCCATATCATTATCTTATCGCGGCGAAGGAAGGATGTTGCAAAACACGAGAATGCGCTGGACGATCCATTTTCACGCGATCGTAAACGTTCCACAAGTAACCCGTTCTTCGTTATCCTAAATGTCCTTACCTTTGTTTTTAATGTTGTTTCCCCATCCGAATAATTTTACGATAAAGGTAAAAACGTTTTAAGCATACTTGATTCGTTTAATCCCGAAAAACTGTTCTTTTATCGGTAAAACTTTTTTTTAGCACCTTTTTGAACGCAGAAACTTTTTATTAGAAATGTAATGATTGTTATTTTTGTTTAAGATATTGGCTTATGAATAATCAATGAAAATGAATCACAAAATATCAACCAAGTTAATTTTGCAAATAGTATTATGAGATTGATAAGTTTCAAATGAAGTTTCGAACGATGTTGTAACAAGAACATCAATTTATATATAAAAAGAGAAATGTGGGACTGTGAAATATAAAAATAATGATCATAGTGTAGTAGATTTTTAAACATTCAAGGATGTATAAAGCTGTATTGCATTGCTAGCATCTTGTTTCAATATCAGTTGGGACTTTTCTTCTAGAATAGATAATACAACGTCCGTTTTCGTAATCAATTGTAATTTTTAAGAGATTTTTGTCTCTAGAGTCTCTTCTGAGATCTTCTTTTAATTTAAGTTTAGTGATAAAGGAGATTGCAACGAGACAATCGTTTCCAAGCAAACTTGATCACAATCTGATGATGAATAAATGGTTAAATTTCTTCAAAGTAGCTCACTTATTATTTGTGTATATAGAATATATCTTAACAAGAATATAATATAACTAGTACAACTAATTAAAAATATTTCAAGATATAATAATGATAGAAAACATTTGTTACAATGTGATGCAAAGTGAAAATATTTATGAAATACAAGAGCATAATAAAATAAAAATTTATTGAAATCAATTCTTAATGAAATAGTCTATCTCTGTAGCGGAATTTTAATAAAATTTTCCAATGATATAATTTGCTATTTACTTCATCTTTCACAAAACAGCCTAGGACAATGTAAACGAATATAAAATTAGAAATTGAATTTGATAAATGAATCAGACTGACAATGATGCGAGAACTATTTTTATTTATAACTTGTGGTTTGTTTCCTGGAAGGTGTATCTTTAATTAATCCGCTATTTTCTGCCAAGAATTACAAAGAAAACTGTTTGTCACGCCGCACAATATTTTCTCGAAGCAGACGGCACGGTGGAGTCACGTCTCGCGCGGTAATTATTTAGCGGAAAGACACGTGTATTGGATAACGATCACACGAATTTCCTTGGAAATTCCTCGGTAAAATGTCTCGGTTTGATTTTACGAATATCACTGTTGACAAAATATCTAATTATTAATGAGGACGATGATACATTATCAAATAGATTATTGTACTATAATATTATATTTTTTATCATGTATATATTTCAAACTGCAGGAAACACTTAATGTTTCGTAATGAAGTCGATAAGATAGAAAAAATAAGTATGTATCTCGTGAACGATGAAATGCTAGATGAACATATTCAAAATCGATAATCTCATTTGTTGGACGTTTCAATCATTTATTGTACATTTTAAAATGTACATATTTTAGGATTATTTTAACCTTTCAAACTGTAAGAATGTGTTTGCATCTGTAGCAGTAATGTTGACTTTGAAAAACGATTTTGCAACATTTGGTGCATACATATATGCAAATACTTATTTTACTGTATATGTTCGAAGCCCATACATCTTAATGAGTTCTTTGATTCACGAAATTATAAAGATAATTTTTATCAACAATATTTCGTTTTATCAACCAAGGAACTGTCGAACTTGATGTTCCCAGTGTTATAAATAACGCTGTGATCGTTGAATTGAGAATGTGTGCATTTATACGGTTCGAATATGTTTTATTTATACGTTTTTATGTGTTCAAATGCGTGATTAATACTTCGAAACTAATACAAGCAAATAAGATATAAAAATAAATTGTATTTTTCAATTACATTACATACAAACATGGCACGTGTTATTAACTCTCCGCTAACAATATGCTTTTTCACTAACCTCTTAAAATTTAAAATTGAACTGACCACGAAGAAAGGGATTTGGGGTATTTAATCTCAATAGATACAAGATTTTTTACGTGGCAGGTCCAAGCAGTCTGATTTCTCCTTTTTACAGAAACTAAACAATTAAACTTTCGACGGGACCATAAATGATCCATATTCATTAATTTTTTTCGAAAAATGAGCTTTACATAAAAAGCATTTATTCTAAACTTTTGATGTATTTCACCAGGTCATTGATAAATATTTATTGATAAATATCAATTTAGTTTGGACAATGAACAAAATGAAATTATAAAATAATTTCAGATGAGAAAATTACTAGAAAGTATAATATTCTGATTCCGAATACACACAACATCCGCCTGATTTATCCTTTACTGTTTTATGATGAGATAAACTTCACAAACAATTTCATTACAACAGTGAAACATTACATACTTTTTGCTATACTTATCCCTATTCATACTATGCATCTATTAAACAGTTACAATATTAGTACCTTTCAAATCTACTTAACACTAAAACTACCAGACGGGTCAAAATGATGTCTTCCTGATTTCTTCTTTTTGCAATTACTAAAACAGTAACAGATGTTTCTGTGATGAATTATTATAGAAACTGATTTAGAAATATGAAAATTAAAATGTAAATCAATTAAAATCTCAATGGATGCATTCTTGAAATTTCTATAGAGGAATTTCAAAAAGTCAATTTAACTATTTGGTAGTTTTAATGTTAATGTTAATATTAAATGATACACTGAACTGCCACCTTAAACTACAGTTGAATCAAATAACATTGACGTAAGTTCCCAAGTGAAAAACCAAGGATAGTTCGAACTGCAAGAGGTCAAGGGTTCTGTTAGGTTCGTAATAAAATAAAAACTTCGTGGAACTCCTCGCAGTGCTATATTTTTTCATTCACTACCGACCGATTCCTTCGAAATGACACTGAATGGATTGATGGTGAGCGTATACGTAACATGGTGAACTTGATCCCATCGGCAGTGGGCCGGTACCTCCAACAACCGGAGGTGGAAAGAAAAACATGAGCGAGCTTACGTCACGCGTACAACGTGGATCAGGCCATAAAGGCGCGTTCGCACGGCGCTGAAGATGCGACGCGGCGATCTGGCTGACGCCGGTACCGCGCGAGAAGTAAACGATTTGTCGGAGAGGTCATTGAGCTTGATAGGGCGCGGCCGCCATCTTCCAGAACGTTAAAACTACTTGGTCATGATTCCTCACGGAAACATTGTTTTTTGTGACAATACACCGTGATCGTCGAATACAAATGGTTTTAATCCTTTGCCATACAGTATGGAGTTTAACACCTTGCCATGCTTTGACGAGTCTGACTAGTGATCAAATTTTTGGACCAAACATGCATATTACAAGTTTAGGTCGCAACACGAGTGATATATCGGTCGCCATAATTATGACCCGATTTTTGACCAGCTAAATGGTACAACAAGGGGTTGACTTGTGAGGAAGTTCTCAAATGGAAATTACACAAATTGAATGTCACTGAATTATTTTGGGTTCTGATTAAATACTGTTTTGCTGTTATTAATTATTATGTTCTGAGATAAAGGGGAATATAGACGAATTGGGTATTGTTCCTTGTGTTTTTGTAAATTATTAATGACAAAGTCATCTTACCGAAGTTATGAAATAAATCATAGGGAAAGGGGTTAAGGGAGTACTTCCTAGTGAAGATCATAAAAAATCATTAATTTTCATGAATTTGTTTTCAATAACGATTCAACTAATACTTTCAGTTTTCTTTGGAACTTATTTAGTTATTTTTTAGTTACACATACTATGTAATTTCTTATATATGTTCATTAGAACACATATTAAGACATGAATAACTTGAAGACTTCGAAGACACGTCACAAGGTGGACTAAAATGAAAAAAATCAAAAATATTTTTAAGCAGCATCTTTGTCGTTATCCCCAAAAAGTTTACGGTAAATTTATAATTATATTTTCTAGGATTTCAATGTGAATATTAGAAGCTTTTATGAAAAGCCCGAGAAAAATACTAGTGATAGATCCTGAATAATTTTTATTATGCAATAGTAAGTTCAAGTCGCATCACGTGTATTCATCCTTGAAATATCAAAAATTTTACATTTTTCAAATTTCAAGAAAATATGTTAAATTAAATAAACTATTGCCAATATTTGTTACTTTATCCCGCGGCATTAAAAAAAAAACAATCATTTTGTAGGTTATGGAAACATCAAGATTCAGTACTCATAAAAAAAAATAAAGTCAGTTGCCCATTCATTTTTCTACCCTTTATTTCACATAGTTCAGTTATGACCTCCGGTTAGACTCGAATATAAGAGCGAGCGTAACAATGGCGCGCAGAGTCTTCATGATTTTGGCAGTGTTGAGAAAAGATGGTTCGGAACTAGCGTCGTGCTGGAAAAAGGAGCAAACGTACGGCGGTAAATCTTCGGCAATGTTCGCGATTGAACGCAAATGGCACTGTTATTCCATGGTATTATGCGCACGCACCAGCCAATCAATGGAACGCGCGCGCCAATTGGTCGCAAGCTAAATGCCGACCAATCAGTCGCATCAACTTCGTCGATTAATTTGAGAGAAACGCACGAAAACCGCATCTTCGTTTCATGCTAAATGAAATAGATGAAAGAGAACGTCGCAGAGTAGTTTTCAATTTTCGAATTAACATGTTGACTGTCAAAACTCCCATGCAATTGAAACAGTTTTCTTAATTCTAGAAATACCAGATGGGACAAAATGACACATTTCGGATCTCTTCTTTTACAATTATTGAAAAGGAACATTAAAAATGAAAAATTATTAAGTAAATTGGTTTAGATTAACCTAAAACTGGAATATAAGCAAATTGAAACCTTAATGAATGCATTTTTATAAATTTTATAAGAAGATACATAACAGTCAATTTTACTGTTCAGTAGTTCTAGTACTAATAAAACAGACACCAAAAAGTCAGTATTTTTCATAATGATTGCTCTACTGCCCTTTCTATGTTTAATACACCTAATAAAATTCAGTTTGTTCGATACATCACCAAGAAAATTAATATTTAAGTTGATGTAAAAAATGTCACCCAAATTCAGGTAACGTGACAGTCAAAGTATTAAGAATTTCAAGCTTTCCGAATTACGCTGTGATTCAGATACGTCAAGCTTATTATAGCTTTTTATTATTAAAAACGAAATACCTTGCAACCTTTCTTCCTTTATTTTGCACTTTAATGTGTCCCTTGTCCCGGAAATGTAGATTATATTTTACTTAAAAACTGTAGGAAAAAGTAGGGTAAAACGAAACGGTCAGGTAAAACCGGACAGTAATGTTTTTCATACATAAAGAGCTCGTGTCAAATTGATATTGCATTGACATGGTTCTAATAAATCCTCGGTGTGTTATAGTTTGAGATCGACTGCAGATCAGTGCATGAATTATTTTTCGATTAACAGTATTATAAAGATATTCAATGAAAAAGATTCAATGTCATATAGTTGTTGTACGTATTCATTTTTACCTTTCGGTTAAAAAAGTGAATAAGATAACTACAGTACTAGATTCTACGTTCCTTAACTGTAAATTTTAAATGCTTTTCTAAATTTTGATGCGCGGAGCAAAATGGAACTTTAGCACATGGGCAACGGGAATCATTTGCTATGTGCTTTGTTTATAGTTTTAATTGATTACGTATAATCGTATTGATGCATGGTAAATTAGAATCGAACATGCGATGAAGACGGACATTTTATTATTAAAACTAGTTTGTAATTAAACAATTAGAATGTACCAATGCAGGAAAAGATGACACATTTAATTGTACTTTTGTTCATGAAATCATATATATTTATAGTTTCTTTATATCAGTTAACAATTAAACACATTCAGCTGGCAATTTTGATGTAGTAGAGATGTTGTATGATATTGTTGTAAGATATTGTATGTTTATATGATTATATGAGTGTTCCATTTTATCCTACCATATTTGCACCTACAATATTTCAATACCCTTGGAGAATCGTATTTTTCTTCATAACTAAATATTTTTATTTAAAAAATCCTTTATTTCTTTATAATAAAAAGTATACTTAAGACTTCCAAAAAAGGTTTTATGTGTTTATTGCTCCAGATACTTTGTTATTACGATTAAAAGAAAAGCGATCCATTTTACCCTACTTTTCTGTATTGAATTTTTAAAACAAAATATGAAGTTATATTTAAATTTTTGGTGACGTTTATATATTCTGATATCTTTTGTTTGCATTTTTGTTGCTATGCGACGTGTACCACTATTCATAACACTTGTCATACGAAAAATATTTTCTTTGGAGAGTTGGCATGTACCAAAAATGGTACACGCGAAACTCAATGTGTTAAACAAAGTATCCAAGCTATTTTGTTATTGCTTGGCACTCTATTGAGATATTTTGCGACAAACTTTCCGTTTAACTTTAATATATCTATTTTTATTTACGTCTATTGTAAGATGTAAAACAATTGAAAAAAGACTCATTAAATAAATGTCAATAGATTTAAGAATATTAGTACATTTTTTATAAAATGAGAGTTAAAGCATTTAAAGAAAACGCAAGCCGAAAATGAGCGACAGTCCGCAAAACTTATCGCTAAATTGAAGAATTAAAGGAAAGTATATATGCAGTTACAGTACTTATGATAATCTGTAATTGTTTACAATAAAATTTTGCACTTTAATGAAATGCTTACCCTGTTTAAGATATTCTAGAAGTAAAATTTCAATAAATTAAGCCATTAAAATCTATGTTTAAGTAAACAACAATATTTTACTTATAACTATCTACATAATTATTATCCAAATATAATTATTATTTCGTAAAAATAAAATATATCTCAAACTACTTCGGTTAAAATGAATAAATATCACTGGTAGCCATATAGTTGGTGAACAGTTTTCTAATTTCTTTCGAATTCTGTATCTTTTGAGGCGGAAAATTAATATTCGAATTGAATACCATCGAAGATACAGGGACTGAGATATCAAGACCGAAGAAGCATTCGAAATTGTGTAATTTGGGTCACTGTGATTCATCGGCGAAGATTCTTTGCCAGGAACATTTCTTATTACCCACAATTATGAGACACTGGTATGATTATATGTTTGGACGTGTTCTGATGGATACGCGCGGGATACGCGTGAATAGCATAATAACTGTTTAATACGGATTTATTGAAATTGAAAGAACCCTCTTGGCGTATTTGTCTTCGCGCGTTTTAGCATCGATGACGTATCATATTATTAATACTAACTAAATAAATACGAAATTATTATATGTAAGTATTATTAATCGTTCGCGACTGAGATTAAATTCGAATTTCTTAAAACGATTATGTAAACCGCAAATAACACGGATGTTACTTGATTTATACATTTATATGTATTAGGATGTCCTATAAGTTTCTTTCGTAGTCTAATTGTAATGTTTCATTTGGCAGAAATGGTGGAACGATGACACTGCGAGGCTTTTGGGGAAAGGAAAGAAAATAGGATCAGTATGTTTGGAAGGTAGAATAGATCGAAGTTACGTGATAAGGCATAAAATATTGTGCATTGATTATATCAATAAAATGACAGGTAGTTTTGGAACAACCTAATATTTCATATCGCGGTTTTATGTTCCAATACTTGATGTTTATGTATTAAGTACTAAAGTATAAACAAAAACGATACAGTTAAGGACTTTTCGGTAAATATGGGATATAAAATTACAATTTTAAAGCTATGCACCACCCAATAAGAAAAGCTTTAAAATTGACATTTGTGTATACTTATGTAACTTTTACAGTAGACATTTTTATCATGTTAGTCACACTCGTTTAGTATATTTTACTCCTTACAGCGAAAATATTATTTTGCTTATGCACGTGCGGCAAGTAAAAATATGATTAAAATCTTCTACATTATAACAATATAATAAAATATATTTAAAATCTTCTATATTATAACAATATAAGAAAATACGATTACTTTCGTCTATTATTAGCATCATTTTCTAATAATACTAGTCTTAATTATAATACAACTGTAAGTACACGCATTCTATTTGCCAAACTCACAGATCACAGACAAATTCAGAAAAATCTACAAAGATAAAAAAACATGATACAATGAAAAAGGAACCGAAATATCGAAACTCCAACTAATTTTCCTTAAACTTTTCACAATTAATTTAGAAATGCATCAAATCCACAGTCTAATTATGAGTGCGCCATTGCAACCGTGGGAAATGTATGGATACGTTGTAATCAAACGCGAAACTCGAGCGAGTAAAGTTTTAATGGATTCGAGCAATAACACGTCACCGATTTTAGATAATGAGTTCGTTGGAGATATTAAAAAACTATTTAATTAAAAAGTTCCACGTGAAGAGGAGCCGAGCAAGAGAAACAAGTGGAAGGTAATGTAAAGCGCAGGAGGATCGAGGACGCGTCTGGATAAGTACAAACTAAAATGAAACATCCGAGCAAATACATCTACACGGGCGACCGCGTGCCGCCGAAAGCAGTTAATTACTCTTTTGTCGTCCGTCGTGTTTGAGAACTTTGCAAATACAAGCCGGCCGTGCATGTATGGAAGCACGCGCTGCTTAAAGACACAGTATAGTCGCGGAACAACGAAATTAACGCAAATGGCACCTTACGATCGCGCAGAAACAGAACGGTTACCTCCCGCAATTGAGAAATAATTCATTTTATCGATCCGAGTGACTTATTGACTCTCCAACTACGACAAGAATAGAACGTGGAACAGTAAATACAATCTTTTTCAATTAATCGCACCGTGTACTGTAAACATCGCGGCGTTCAATGATTAAATGGGAATTAATTTATGAAAATGATTCTAGAATAAAAATTCTATGTGATTGTAATTCTATGCAAATGTGCAAGAGACGAAAAAGCGGGAACTTCAAAAGTGAATATGTTAAATGTATTTTGTATTTTATTTTTTAATTTGAAAAATTGTATTCATTAACAATGATTCTTTAAAACGTGGCTATTTTGGTTATTTCTTCTTTTTCATTGATGCTACTTTAGCATTTGTAATCTTAAAATTTTTATAGTTGAATAGTTTCTTTCAAATCTTTTTATAATAATGCACGTGTAGAACTTGCACATAAAATGATGAAAAAATTATAAAAAATTAGTTGCGATAAGTCACGATAAATTCTCAAAAAAATTCTTTAGCGTTTTGAAGTGAATAACTGCAAGATCGGATCGTTGGTTCAATACTCATGTTTTATAGTTTGTAGTGAAACGAATATGTTCATTTTTATATTAATGTTTTACTTATACACAATGATCGTTATCATTATAACCTTAAGTAGTCTGTTGGGTCGAATAGTTTCTTACCAGAGATAGTACGTGTTCTCACTTTTGATTCTTAAGTGTTGAACGATTAAAACATTCAAAAGTTGTTACTAATATAAATCAATGTTAATAACTGTAATTGGATTACTTAATACATTGATAGACCCACGCAGAAATCTATAATGAGAAATGTACTTAAGTAAGCTGTCCTTTTAACCCGTCAACTGTGAAATTTAATTAAAAAAATCTCTGATACTACTTGCAATGAAATCAAATAATGAAATGTATAAATACTTGTCTAATACAGGCCAACTGCACCTATAATATATTTTAACAAAAAGACAATTCATAACGAAGAATAATTATATGTTTATCTAAAAAAAAATAATTTATCATTGAAAGAATTAGTATCATTGTGATTTTAAGATGTGTACACTCGTCGAACGCAGTTAACTGGTTAAATATAATCGAACTTTGACCAAAATAAATTCAAACCTCTCATAATAATTTTAATCGGAAGAAAAGAACACTTACAACATTGAACTCGAGCAAAATCACAATACTTGTTGAACATAAACCCACAATATATTGTCTCTTATTGTCAAAGTTCGAATTTACTTTTACGAGCTTTATTTCTGTTTAACGTTGCATTCGTAAATATATTTTCGAAATTTTCAAATGCTCATCCTCTAGGTATAAATCAATTTGTACAGATTTAATACATTCCACAAAAGAAAGAAACATTACTCCTTGCGTGTGATATTCGAAATCTACAAAACGGAACTTAACACCTTGCTGACTGGTGAATTTGTTGAAATTTTTCAAATTTTTCAATTTAAATTTATATACTTTATATACTTTATTTTATTCACATATAATATGTTAAAATGATTTAAATAATATAAACTAATGAATACAATTTAAAACGCTCTTATAAACATTTACATTGCTTTCAAGTATAAATTAATGTAAGTGCAAATACAACAAAATTCATGAACATCTTGAACCGATAAACACGAGTATACTCGTGACCGATCAGCAAGATGTTAACCAGTTTGCGACCCCTTTGAAAAAGTACCTTATTCTGGTGTGTATATGTATTTATATCTATAAATAATTTTTTTCAAAAATCTTCATTCAAATTATGTATACCTATAACATTGATTGTTTCAAAAATGAATATTCTTTTAACCAGTTGGCTGTTTTTGGACGAGTATACTCATTATAACACAAAACCTTGCCATTTCTTCATGACAAGTATACTCGTCAAAAACAGCTAACTAGTTAACACTTTATCTACCAATCCTAACCAAAACAATCATTATTAATTACCAATACAATTTTCATGGTCGCGTAAGAGTGTATGTTTTCACTTAAAAAACTTTGTAATTTTTAGATCAAAGTATAAGGGAATCTCGTCATGTTATTCTGATTTCTTTTGTTTTAAACCATCGTAATTTTAACAGTCACTGATTGTTAAGCATTCAAAATCGAAAAGGCTAGGCTTGCGGTAGATAAAGTGTTAAGTACTAAAATTAACTCGAACTTGTGAATACAAGTCGAATTTGAGCTCATCCCTAGCGATCACGCGTTCTCCAGTACTCTTGCACCAGAAAATACCATTTATCGCAGTCTTTAGTGCACATAGCACTTTACTATTTCTTTATGTATCGTTTTGAAAAATATAGAATCATTTGGTACGCCGATAACTCGACATAGTGTTAAAATCATTGGAGAAGAGGAGGAGAGAAACTGTAAAAAAAACCTTAGAGGCATATCAGCACTCGATACGAATACCGTGGTGGTTGAATGAAACTGTTTTATAAATAAAAGTTATTTATCACACGTTTAACTTCTAAATCATATTTTCTCTGCTTTAAGTTAACCTTGCACATTAACATTTTAATTCTATTGTAAAAGTTTAATTTTAAATGTTCTGACGGTTCATATACTTGTGAACAAACATGTACGAATAACGTATAAGAGTTAAGAGGAATTAAAAATAGAATAAACATAGACAAAAAGCATACTATTATTTTCACTGAACAGTTCAAAGTTTTAATTTTAAATCTATCTATCAATGGATTTATCTATTGGGCTGTAACTTGTATTATTTCGAATGTTAATAATATATTCACGATCACATACAATTCCCCAACGTCTATAGCTGAATACTGTAATAGTTTGCTATTCAAATGCGTATGACTATAAAAAATAAATGATAGGACTATATTGTCAATACTTAGCTACAGATTTTGAAATAACATAGTATTAAGCGGTAAACATGTTCTTTAAAAAATATAAAATCACGAAGGACTAAATATGTTGTTACCGATATTCAGCTAAAGAATTTAAAATGACAGAAAACTGCGTTATCGGTCTTGATTATGTTAATATATAGTATATTTTGCATTTTGAAGTGTTATAGTTATTAATAAAGGTTAATAGTGAATATTTCAAAAAAACTAAATTATGAATAAAATAATAAATTATCTACGCGTAATCGGTCAAACATGCAATTAGAGCTCGAATGCAAACGGTTTAAAGTCGATAGTGACCTGGCCGTATTTGAATTCGACCATTAATGTGAACCAATCTTAACAATTCTATAAAACAATTTAATTTCTTTTGAAAAGCTCGCGACCGTACAACAGTACACTGCACACGCTGCTCTGCAGCTAATACAGTACCATCTTTCATCTCTTCGATGGAATATAAGGAATCTTATCCGTCGACAAGAACAATGTATCCTTCGTACGTCAAACGGACAAACGAAGCCCGCGAAACGTGCTGGGGAATTCAGCGCAACCGAAGGAAAACGTTCGACGCGCGGCGAAGATTTATTTCGAGACCGGCGAATTTCGCAAACCGATCAATATACGATTCATAATCTCAAACTCGGATATGCACTTTCTTGGCACGATCTTGAAGCGGCCAGTGCGACTCCTGTCTAAATTGCTGAAACATTGAGATATTCGGGCAGAAATTGCATTCACGTGTGAGATAAAAGTTACCACTTAGAATGAGAATACTTCTGCAAATAGAGACTTTTATAGGCTGTATGTAAAGCAGTTTGCAAAATTGTGAATCGGACAAGTATCATTACTTTACTGAGTTCTGTCAGACTTCGAATAAAATGAAAATCTTGAGAACACTGAGAGGAGCATCATTCTAATATACGTGACAATTTTTATTTTCAATTAAAAAATTAACTGGTATGATACTCAATGAAACAAATTTAATTGAGGCATGTGATAATTAAGGAGAATTAATAAATTGTTACTGTAATAAACATTAATTTATAAATTTTCATTTTATATATTAATACATCTACTTTGACTATACGAAACTCTATATTTTTTTATTACCTGCTTAAAAATTAAAAAATTAAGCGACCACACAATTTAGTATTTTTTATATGGGATTAGAAAAGCATAATTCAGTTTCTAAATTAAAATGAATGAAGCACGATCGCGTATGGAACTTTTCGACCAGCTTTTTCAGAGACCCGCGACACTGAAATGGTTAAATATTACATAAACAACACTGTATGTTACTTTATTATCCAAAAATTGCACCCTGAAGTAGATAAAAAAATATTCAAAAACAGTTAACAAAACCGAGTACTTTGTTTCTTTCTAATCTCTCTAACATTCTACTCTGTTAACGAGACCAAGCCCCCAAACAACAGTTAGCAGTCAGTCGTTCAGACACGGCATGTAAATATTTACCGTAAAACCGATTAACGAGGAGTCTGAGTGATTGAGTTACGGGCTCGATTAATCGCAAGCTGCGAATCGATTGAAATCGCGGAGGACCCATGATTCTTTTATCGGCGCCGGCTGGCATGATCGCAACAGGAGAAACAGAGGCGTCGCGTCGTCCCACCTGATCTTAAAAATAGATCCCGCGGAAACGTACAATCGGTAAATATTTTCGCACGGGCCACGACTCTCATCGCGGACTTGTTCAATAATCACCGGCACTTAGAACGCTTCGTGTATCGGTTGCATTCTATTGACTCCGCGAAGAAACGGCCCGCGTTGATCTTGGCCTCGTCAGCGTCGGATTACGTTCCTGGTGGACGTGATTGGCCCGATACCGTTGCTAAGTCAGTTCCTTCGGCGAAAAAGAACCCCGTTACTAACAATGAGACACTCGCATTCAGCGAAGCTAGATACGATTTTATTCAAACGATATAATATCAAATGGACCAATGACAATGGTTTCTTAGAATATGCTCGAAACTATGACGATAAGGAAAAATTCTTCTAATGAAAATTACTATGGAAGATTGATACAGGATTATCTTAGAAAATAATTTCATAAACCTTTAAAAACCTCGACATCTACATTGATAGTAATTTTATATCAATCCAGCCGATGCATTCGGAGTAAACGCATCCACTGACACTACGGTCATCGAGATTTCAATTTACGTGTAACTAGTCAACATCTGGTGACGAAGGTGCAATAAATATTTTTTATTGATGTATGCCGCGACGATCACTGGTCGAAAATAACAAGAAATAACAAGAAAATAAATATTTATATCAATGATATATAATATCATTCTTTGAATATAATATCTGCTATGTGCAGAAAATCTGTCAAAATACGCTTGGCGGCAATTGCGTTAGTTCTCAGTGTATGAAGGTGAAACTATCAACGTGCTTAACCAAGTAGAGTCCTATGGCTATCTCAATTTCTTTCATATTACTGTTCAATAATTCTGCATTTTTATAGTAACCGATAAAGTCTTTTTTGTTAAAAGTATTTATTTATCTGCAATTCCTATAGGACGTAGTTAACGGAAAAGAACAAATGTTTACGATATAATTAAATTTCTCTATTTCGTATTTGAAGCACGTTCAATCAATCCGATAGAAAATAGCAACTCGAGAAAAACTCGTGCTCGAGCACACGCATTACGCCTATGGGTGCCTGTAAACGTATCGCGAACGGCGTTCGAACGAAACAAAGTACTGTTCCGTCGTAACGCCGCTGTGGAGGGGGTGAAGTCTCGGTACTTCGAAGCGGGATGCTGATCTTCCGCGTGAAAATGCTAAAACAAAAACGAGACTTCCGACGGTCGCGTCGCACAACGCGTGCCGCCTCTCGATTCGTTTTTTCGTATACACACTAGCCAACGAAAGCAGAATACATACGCTCCCGGGTCTAAAGTTCATCGGAACAGGGACTGTACGCATATCCGTGAATCACGAAAAAAGCGGCCGGTGGATAGTTGTTAGGTGACGCGACGTCAACGCCAACATATTCCGCCGATAAAAAAAAAGAAACATGCGCGGATCGAAGAGAAATTGCGAAATTTTATAAATCACACTGAGCAAAAAAATACATATTTTTGAGGGCCGTTCCTGGCGATTTGCTGCACGTGCAAAAAGAATTCGAAAGGCGTTCGAGACGTTCCACGAATTGTTTACAGCACACCCCCATTTTGAAGGTTAGGAGCGTTGACGTGGTTCTCGCGCCACGTTAACTGGTTCAGTAATTTTTGTAGAGATAATTTTGTATTACGCGTTATCGATCGTAAAAAACAAGTTCAATGTTTTTGTAACGTTAATAGAGAAACGATTCAAAGTAAAAGAAGCGCGTCGCGTCTATAATATACTCTTTTATGAAGAAATCTTACGACACAAAACATCGTGTGCAAGCGTCACGGCTGAATTGTAGATGCTGTATTGCTGAAAAATGGGTATTTTCGTGAGCCACGTGCGCATGCGTGGAGGGTCCACATGTGTTAAATAAAACGCGTATTCGGCCGTACTGACGCGTTCGCGCGCGCACCGCAGGCGTATTTACGAAGAGGTATTTACGAAGAGCACGCAGAAATCACGTGTAGGTGCTCACGACTTGAGACGAGACCTAAAACGAAGAATTCTATCGCCGATGATACGGTTATTGATAAAGTACAATGTAATGACCGCGTCATCGTAGTGCACAGAGAATTTACGTTCTTAAACACGCTCGGCACGGTCAAAGTGCATCGTCCACTAATCATCGGATTTCGCGTGAGACATCGGAATGATGCACCCCGTGTCGCGATACGGTTTTGACAAGTTCGCTCGTTCTTGAAAATCGTCAATTAAATCACATTTATCGTTTTGCTCGTTCCGCGGTAACGAAGAACCGGTTAACTAAACAACGATTCCGTGGCGCTTACTGCGCAGTCGCCAACGACACGAACCGCGAGAAACGAAGAAACGTTTCAGATGCACGCGTACGAGTTATGAAAAAGAAAGAGAAAGAGAACGAGTGCGAGACTCACCTTTGAACGTATTTCGGACGAGAGTCATATTCATATTCACGTGAGCACGAACTGGTGCTCCTCGAGGTAATTGTTGCGTATCTCCGACGATTCCGCCAGGTTGAATGTTTCTGCAGCCGTGACACCTCCCGCGATCCCGCTCAAGAGTTCGTCCAGCGTGATCTGTGACGTTTCAAGGTACAGCGACGCATGGTTGCACTCTTCCTCGCTGTTTGTCGAATCGTCCGTATAGATGCGTCGCCGTTACGGGGTAACAACAATCAACGCCCGTTCCCACATCGGGGTGCGCCGATATGAAGAAAAGAGAGTCCCGAGACGAGTTCGATCGTGACCGCCGCGATGATTCTCAATTGCCCAACTGGCAAGGAAAAAACGCTCGATGCGTATGCGTGTACGTTCCGTTTTGTTCTTTCTCTCATCAACCGTCGACCGAGATTCTTCGCGTCCGTCGACGTTCCAGCGTGCGGTTGCTTCCCTTTGATTGCTCGTGCGACGCGACGAGAATGACTACAATAATCGGCTCTCGGTGAACCGTGATCGAGCGTGAGTATATGCACTGTTACGCGCGCGCGCGCGCGTGTGTGTGTGTGTATGTGGGTGTGGGTGTGTGTTTCTTGATCACCGATGATCGGCCCTCGATCCCGTGTGTCCACGCACCGGTGGACGAGCACTCGCCGTCGCGGTGAACATTAAAAGCGACACCGTGTCACTCGCGCGCACGTCGAGTTCAACGAAACACGGGAATGTTGATCACGTTTCTTCTTCGATGCGAAATAGAGGAGCGAGCCAAGTGTCGGTGGCCGACGGAAAGGGAGAAGGAGAGACGGAATGATAACAGGGACAGAAAGAAAAAGAGAGAGAAAGAGAGGGAGATATAGGTAAGAGGAGGCGGGGGAGAGGCAGGAGGCGACCAAAGAGAGACGAGGGAAAGAGAGAGGTTATGTGCAGACGACGACAGGAGGAATTCCAGCGGGCGGCAGCGCTGAGGTCCACGGATAGCTCGTCCGTTCCTTCATTCCCCTCATCCGATAAGTGACGACTCCACGACGATAATTCGAGAGGACCGTTTGGGTGGGACGCGTCTCAGGCTCGTTAGATTTTCGACGTCCGTTGCTGGTATGCTCGAGCAGGCGATTCAACAAATTACGAGGACCCCGAGGATTCTGCGACCCTTCGAAAAAGGGTGACGATTCCTGTTTCCGTTCCTCGGTGTGTTCAGAGCTACGTTCCGCGTGTGCAGACATCCGCCGGTCAATTCCGCATCATTTCTTCAGGACAGACGTCTCTCGGTTTCTCGTCTGTACAAAGGGAGCTTTTCCGATGATCCCGATGATGATGCTCTCACTCCGATGGTGACCAAAGGATCGGTTTGGACGATCGCCTCGTCGCGTACCGAGGAACCTATTATGCGATGCGGTGCACTACTGACTAACTAATCACACTATACACTGTCAGTGGAAACGGAGGATAAAAGAAGGGAAGGTCGAGAAATAGAGGAAGAGACAGACGGCCGCGCACCGGTTATATCCTTGGAAACGGGCCGTGCAGAAAGCGATACGCTGCTCCTCTTCTTTTGCCGTCACCTCCTCCTCCTCCGTCGCCGCCTTCTCCTTCTTCTCTACCGATTATTCTTTTCATTCGCGTACACGCGTTCTCGCACGCACAGAAGCAAAACACACTTAAGGAGACAGACAGACAGACAGGCCGGAGGGAAAGAATAGCGGGAAGAAGACGGAGAGAAGAAAGGAACGAGGGAAGAGCGCGACGGTGTCGGGAAAGCTGATGCTAGGGCATCGCAGAGAGCGGGCTAGGCAGAAATGTCGGTGTTACTACCAGCTTGGAGTAGCAAGCACCGGTAAAACACGGTCCTAACTAACACACATGGAGACAGATTGGGGACTGCTGCTTCGGAGTTTACTATAGGATGGGACGGATGGTGATGGCGGCCGTAGCGAAGCAGCCACCGCCCCCATGCTGCTTCTCTCTTCCTTCGTCTCCCTCGCCTTGTTCGACCCTCCCCACCACCGTTTCCCTCTGCTTCGTCCCTCCACGCTCCACCCCTCCCCCCCTCACGTAACCGTTCCAACCGTTCTCCTATTCTCCCCTCTATGCATTATGACGGACACGCTGGAGTCCCCCCTCCTCTCCACCAACATCCAACTTGCCCCCTGTCCCTCCCACTCTTGCTCCAGTCTCTCTCGCAGTCTGTCTCCCTCCCTTCGCATCTCCTCCCCTCTTCCTCTCGCTCGACACAGGTCGCCGCTAGCCTTCCCTGGGATACGAGATGTTATCCTCGAGCGATTCGGTGCGTACTATATATTCGTCTGCCCATGCGTCGCCACATCCCCTACCTGCGTCGCGTCTCGGCGTGTGCGTCGGCCGCAATCAAGGTCAGGAACGTAGTCGGCTAACTGGGAGCCCCACGCTATATCGATTCCCAGCCATCGCGATGCGGCTGCTACACAAAGGGGACAGAGCCGGAGGAAACGCGGGCCGCGTCTCCTCGTTGTTTCCAGCAATAATGGCTCGTGGACCATCGCGGAGCTCCTTATCGTGACGCATACGTTCACCGGAAACTCGGTATCTTTTGGGCCCATTAGCTCACGGACGCGATTGCCCCCGCTACTTATCTGCCGAAAGGACGGATGCGTGCTGCGCCGATATTGTATTTATTTCTATAGCTTCCTCTTCACGTGCGTGCATCCCTTGGAACTTAGCTTCACCGCTCCACCGTGTTTCGCTGTATCAATGGGGACTTTGTTTCATTTATTTTACTGTACTTTTTGGATAATCGTGCAGTTGCTCGAACATCCTCTGTCGTTTTCACTTTTCCAATGTCATTTGTAAAATGTAACCTGTAGATATGGTTCTTGTTTAGTCAGTGTAAAAATATTCGATCTGCATTGCTATTTATTTGATGGTGAAACAAAAATACTAATTTTATGAAATGTCCACGGTGAATATTAGTACGTTTGATAAGATTTGTAATAAGCAGTTTACATTTTATGTGATACACGTTCGAGACTCGTACGAGTATCTTCGAGCATCCTACAGATTCCTCGAACCGTAACTCATTCCGTAGCGTTTAAAGATCTTGCGAGTAATTCCGTAACAAAACACTTGATTCGCGTACGTCGGAGGCGAAGGGGAAACCAGATAACGTTCCGTAGCGCGTGCGGTTATCTTCGTCGATTCCCTTGACTTTTCACCGCCGTGAGGTATGTAATACGTTCGGTGTAGACAAGCGGTTCTTATTCGCAATGCAACCTATGTCGGCGACAACGCATCGGTATCAGTAAAATTTTCCATTCGATCGCCCCTTTCCTGCTAGGAACAGTGGTAACAGTAAACGAAAGCCTAAGATTCTGGCCTAAGATTCGACAGCAACGCGAGTCGTATAGGTGGACCACCGTACACCTCTCAAACGCCAGCCTTCGAATCCTCTCGCATTCGAGTTCCTGTTTGCCTACAGAGTTAGCGATAAAAAATTATGTTGCGGCGGTAATCGCCGTGGCAAGACGAGAATTTCTGGATCCGGGAGCTGTCCGTTCGACTTTCCACGGATTGACGACAGTCGTTGCCTCGTTTCCGTCTAGCAGTAGCAACGCGGATGATACGGGCTGGAGAAAGAGACGGCAGAGGAAAGCTCGGAGAGGCAAGGTATGTAAGCTTATCGTCGGAAACGACGATATTGACGGTTAATGTGCGTACGGTCGCGACGAAAGCAGAGACGGCGAGCACTGGCGGCAGTGTCCGATACTATTATTAGTGTGCAGCTGCCTGCGAATTACTGAATGAAAGGGAAGGACCCGCTTCGAAACAATGTCCGAAAGAGACGGGAGCGGCGCTGTATCGGCAGTGATGAGGCAATGAACGGCAGGTTCGGACGTATTCAAACATACGTGCACTTAACACTTAACCGACCAGTGGTTAAGTGAGAGAATTTTCGTTGACAGCGGACAAAGTTTGTAAGTTTGCAAAGAGAAGGTGGACTATGAATTTTGCTAGAATATGATCTTTCCCTGAAAAAATATATAAAATAAAGAAGTTGATAATTTTTATGAATAACATGTTCGTAGACGGTCTGAATTCACGTAGGGTGTTGGTATGATATTTAATTTCGATGTTTTGTTAGGTGAATTCTCTATTGTTGTTAATGATAGAAAGACGTAAGTTGGACCCTTGTATGTACGGTGAACGTAGATTAAACAAATAATTTCACTTATAAGTTTCTTCATCATTTTAACCATAAAAATTAAAGAAAGATTATGTATTGCGTATGTAGTGCTGAACCAACAGAACAAAGCTGGAAAACTGCATAGTGATTAGCCACTTGTAAACGTGTTAATAACTTAGAAATTAAGCCTAAACGGGCATTTTTATTCAATCAGTCTGTCCTATCTTAAATTAATACCATACCTACTCGTACATGTATAACGAAAGGTTTGAGCAGGTTTGTACAGAACTCCAAGAACACTCGTGCGCTCGTAATAAAATTTCGTATCTTACAAAGTCATGAATTTGGCAATTAAATGGAAAAATATAATTTCTTTTTTATGAAAAGGAAAATTTTGAGGAAAAAAGGATTTTGTCGCGCAGTTAAAATGAAGAGAGATGAATCATGATTTGAGCAACCACAAGTTTTAAAATGACCGTTGACTTAAGAATTATGAATGGTTTGCAAGATTCGAAAATAATCGCAGATATTGAAATCAGTAAAGATTAGAATATTTGTTATTATACAAAATAATCACGATGGAAGTGAATGTTTCAAAATGATAACACAGCTGTACATATACAATGAACTTAATTAAGGATGGCGTAAAGCATAAGAAATAATCTATTTAAATTGACCGGTACTACTTGATTAGAACATAAAGAAAAACTTTTTTCTTTAGGAATATCTTGTGAATACCATTGAGACAGGATTAAAAACTGTTTTCTTGTGTAGATATATTGTGTAAATTCTTATTAAAGCGTATGTGTTGTACATACATAAAAATAGAATTTATTAAGTTGAAGTTCGGCAGACTGCACCATAGAAATAGTATCACTGCACTTACCTATCGCAAATTGTAGGATAAATAGTCAAGATTCAAGTTTATTATATACTGTTATAACTATAAGCGTTACATGACATGATTATAAATAATCTTTAAATTTTCGTTATAAAAATAATTCTCAATAATTTTTAAATTGATGACAGTTCGGAAAAATGAGATACGAGTAATAACGAGGCAGTACCTTTAGAAGAAGAGTAAACTAATATACGTGCACATCGAAAAGAACATCCTTATAAGAGATGATGTTAGATGAAATGAACAGAGAAATTATGAATTTAGAAGTACGATAATTGAGTAAAAACAATTTAAACAAATTATCATGCTAATTTATTGTGATATTATTTACAGTGTCAAGATATACCAGAAGCAAGAAGATTAAACGTCATGCAGCAAAAATGATACATTTCTACTATAGAGTAGATCAAATTTCATCAATATGAACAATGAAAGGGAAGTACATACATACATATATTGTATGTTCGAATGCATTTGAACAGGGCAGAGACTCATGGTTAGGCATCGGCCAATTATTTAGGGCCAGACGCGTGTGTACATTGAAACGAAAGCTACGATGCAAGCCTCGTATCAGCAGCAACGTTGATTCGTAAATTAGTACGAATTCGTTCTCGTTAATCTCATAAGATAGGTTCAATCGAACCTGGAAGTTGCATCAATCGACTGTGTTACAACGCTCGCCCAGCCACGATCGCCATGCCACTGAACACTCTCTCACAGGGACCTAATGCGCAGTTGTAGGCGAGCTTCG
Source organism: Nomia melanderi (assembly GCF_051020985.1). Lineage (NCBI taxonomy): Eukaryota > Metazoa > Arthropoda > Insecta > Hymenoptera > Halictidae > Nomia > Nomia melanderi. The sequence goes on along the minus strand of NC_135007.1, from coordinate 4,655,603 downwards.
ACGTTCACCGAGGTGGCGAAAGGATTTATCGCGACGCGCGATATGTATTATTTTGAAAAGTCATGTATCACGAGCTCAAACCTGCGAGTTGGGTTACAGAAGACTGAAAATTATTTAGCGTTTAGCAGGCACGCTTTGATTGCCGGCAAAACGACTACCTGAATTTTCGTTGATGAATGTGCACATTGATTCATATATGGGGAGAGAGAATCGTCGGTGACATTAATTTATTAGAGGAGATATGTACTTTAGTAGCTGGGCATATGGGTGAATAAATGTATATATTTCTCAAATACATAGCCATTAAAGTAATAATTCTATCTGAAAGGATTTTAGGATCGCTTTAAGGCTATAGTCTTAATCTCAGTCATTGATGAGTAGGGTAATCCTCGCTTAATAGATGTAGACCCGGTCCATGTTGCGTCTGGTATACAGGGAAGTTAACATTCTAAGAATTGCCGCTTATCTGTTGTTGTCTTTCCCAAATTTGAAATGGGAATGAGAGTGAAATAGAATGATCTTACTATCGTTGTCCTCCTCTATTAATCCAACAATTTTTGGCACCTATTGTTAATGATCAGAACTTCTTTATTTCGGTATATATATTATGTAAAAAATGTTGATATTAGAGGATCGTGTGAATAAGAACGAAAGGATCTCCGACGCACACAATTTTCTTGTGTACAAGTACTAAACGAGAAGCGTCAGACTATGATCGTTTAAACTCGGACTTATATGCCAGCGAAAGCATAGTCGGACCATTTCCATTCAACGAGTACCGGGCAATTAGAGCCAATAGATGGCGACCCTCTCTCCCAAAGGTCTCGTCTCGAGGTGTTGAATTTCTTGGTATCTCACGAGACTTGAACCTCCTTTACTTACATCCACGCGGAATTCTACTGATTCTTTTAAGCGCAGCAATTACTGTGGTAGTATATGTACTTCCAGAATATTTCCTCATTTTTACATTGTTGTTATTAAAGAGAGCTAAAATCTTCATGAATGAATAAACATTAGATCAATTAATAACTGTTCTAGTGACTTTTTCATGTATTAGATGTCTGCAGTATAACTCAATAAAATTGCTTCAATTATGAAAAACTAATTTAAATATAAAGGAAGCCATGTTTATTGTATAAACTTCGAGGCGATCAAAACCACAAGGAAGACACGTCAACAATCGTGAATCACATTTTCTTCAAACTCAGGTATCCGAGTATTAAACAATAGAAACATAATTCTAAAATTAACCAACAGATCACAAAACAATCTACAAACGTAAAGAAAAATATTCTCTTTCCGGTAAGCCTTGTTCCTTTTCCTAGAATCTATGATTTTTCTTATTCCCCTACTCCAGGAACAAGGAAAACGTTGAAGCTTCATCGATGACGCGTCAAGTGTTTCGATCGAGGATGCGAGATCGTTGCTCTCTCCGCGGTGATACAGTCATTCGTCTCGACGGTAGAAGTAGTGGGAGTTCGTGGTACTGGATACGGCACTGCGATCTCCGGCGTGGCGGGTCCAGCAATGACGCGGAGATCACCGAGCGCGTCCGAGCCGGTCCGAGGTTTGTCGAGTGGGAGTCTCGCGGCTGCGGTGGTGGGGACGGTGCGTCTTCTCCGGAGGGGAATTCCCCGATACCGGTGCGGTGTGATGACCACACCGTGTCCCTTTTTGTTGCCGCCCATTAGGCGCCACCGCGGCGTGATTCGCAACCGTGTTTCTTTATCTTCAGCGTAGCCGAGTCTCGACTAGACTACGAACGACTGACTGCACGCGTTCTTGCCTATATTTCCACCCTGGTTTTTTCCGTCTCCTTCCCCCTTCACCTTTCTATCTTTTTTCCTCTTTCGATTTTTCTCTCTCTATCTCTCTTTCTCTCTCTACCTCTTTCTCTATCTTTCTATTTCTCTCTCTTCCTCCGGTGTTCCCTCACAGATCGGACAATAGGAGAGTGAATCATCGGGCGTAGGTACGAGAAGTCTACGGGTTCCGTCGTACGCGACGAGATAATCGAAGAGGTTCCGTCGATTTTGACCACGCATTCGATCACGTTCGTCTTTTGACTCGTGGACATGCGGCGGGAGAGGGTAGAATGTCGGCAGATGAAATCTGGACGTGAAAGAGACGCGAGTCTTTGGGGGATGTTTATCAGCGCCTTCTGTATTGATCTGATTTTTTCGGAATACTGTAGTATTCGGAGATGACCAAGTTGATCCGATGACGTTTTCTTCAACGCGAAGTTTGGTTGAATCTTCGTTGTCAGTTTGACTAAAGTTTAATATGGAAGTGTTTTGTTTGTTTAATTATAATATGCGAAGTAGTTGATATTTACACATATCTGACGATGTCTTCTTTATTTTTAGCAATTGCCTTTATTGCTGTTCAGTAAACTTGATTACCCAAGTGTATCAATAACTTATTCAGACATGAGTTTTGTACAAAATTATGTTTGCTTACCTAACAACAAAGGTCTACTTAATAGATCACCAATAATCATATTTATTTTGAATGAAATCATGGCAGTATGTTACTTTTCTGATTTGAATATGCTCAAAGCAAATACCTTATACATAGTTGTCTGTCATAGTTTTAATGTTGTCAGATATTGAAGTAGCAGCTAAAACAGTGCTCATACGATTTGAAAATTGTACCTCAATGTCGTATGAATTTAAATTAGAAGTGTAAAAAGATTTTAGTAACAGTTTTACAGTTTTACAGTAGACGGTTCGTCGTTTCTACAGGTTTTCTAATACACTCCAGTAAAGGAGTATTTATCTGACCTGGAAGGGAATTTATTTGACTTATCGGGTTCTAAAGACTGGTGTCTCGAGTCGAAGAACAACGTAATCGCGTCCGAACTGCCTTTATCTGCGACTATATATTAATCAACGGAGATACGTATAATAAATGTCTGGTATGGTCTAGACGTTTTTCATTGCTAGCCGCGGTCTAATTCGACGTAATTTTTTTTCTTCACTTTTTTACACCACTGTTAAGTCACTTCCCCATGAAAAACGATTTTTATTTGGGTGATAAGGAACGAGAAGTTGCCAGACGCGAAATAACTCGGTGATAGTCAATTCTTTTGTCGATTATTGTTCCAGCATGCAATTGTCTTTCGCACATGGCTGCTGCGTTTAGTTGTTGTTTTCATTGGTATATTCTATATTTCGACGAGTATTTCGCTAATTACTGTATTTTCTATAATTTATATAAATCATAGGAAGAATGTATATGTACATACAAATTTTCCCGTCTTTTATAATTTATTATACACCTGATTATTTTCATCAAGCTAATAAAACGTTATTTTGATTAATAAATTTTTATGAAATCTAATAACTATCCAAATGTAAATTGAAAAGATTTCTAAATTATTTTTGAAAAAGAAACAATTATAGCAAACTTGTATAAACGCACAAAAATGAAGGACTTTCTGTATAAGATAAGAAGAAGTTCGAAATGACATTAAACAAGAAATATTGTCATGAGCAATTCTAATTTGAGTATTTCAAAACATAACGAACATATTAACCAAAAGGTGATATAACCAGGTTTATACACTCTCTATAATATAGAAAATTAATGTTACTGAACAGGTAACAGGTGCACAGTACTAAATTTTATGAGAAAATTCGATCGTATTTCTTATTTATTGTTTTAAGTATACGCCGTTGAGTGAGCGGAACTGTACTTTGAGTCTAAATACATTTTATAATAGTCTTTAATACTACTTGCCTATCAGTAATAATAATAAATGATACAAGTCTGGTTTATCATCTCCATAAAACTTGTAATCGATGTTAAAATGTAGTAATAATTTAGATACACTCATCGAAATTAATTGATCATTACACATCTTCAGTTTTTACGCTATTGTTAAAATAAACTTAAAACGACAGATTTAGATTATTAGTTTCCAGAGCATTAGCTTTTCATATTATTCATTTGAAATTCTTTCACAGTGGTACTTATACGGTAATGAATATTACAATAATAAATTAGAATTCTACCAAATTTTGACCATATTTTATGTTCATAACATTTATAGAACCAATTTTCGAAATCTCTGTTTATTCATCATTTTTCCGTGTTAACGTAACCTTTTGCTGTATTTTATTGTGTTCCCTTTTCCTTTTACGTTATTTTTTTCGTTAGAATATTTTGTTAGATATTCACGATGAGAGGGTGACTTATCGACCACACGGTTTATCGTATCGTTTCTCCCGGAAAGCCCACGTTTTTTCCCCAGACCCGCTCAAGTTTCACCGTATCTTACAACCTTTAGCCCGGCTACCTATACAAAGCGAACGAAAACGCCAGCATTCGACAATTTGTCAGGACGAATGGGAACCACCGCGTTGGTTGCATATACGTGTACCCCCGAATGTTTGTGTATAGGATGATTCATACAACTGTTTACCGAACTTGTATTTTCAATCTTGGTTCGGTAAAGAAGATTTCGATCTACGAAATACGCCACCTAGGAAGCAGATAGACGATAATTAAAGTATGTTTTTGCACTGATTCATCGATCATTCCCATTTCTACGTGAAAGTTATGTACGTTCAAATACCGAGGAGTCTATCTGTCGTCACAATTTTAAGGATGCCTGGTTGATACTTACGAACCGGAACAGTAAATGGTTAACAGTTTTCTTTGTAAGCGGATTTTAATGAGATTTTTAATTGTAAGTAGATTTTAATCATAAATAATTTGATTATTAAACAGTTATTTATAGTAAGTGCTATTAAATAGAGTCCAATAAAATTAATATTCTAAGAAAAATAATTTACATTCTCATTTTGTTGATAAAAGAGTTTACTAAAATTATTACGTAATTTCGAAAATCACGAATTTGTATAAAACATTAGCACGAGTTTTCAAATGGAGAACCGAATCAAATTTTTATTTTACGTCATTCCTTTAATTATTCAAGATCTTGATTTTCTATAATTACTAAAGTCAAACTTACAATAACTATTTTATCGAACATCAATAAATTATCCTTATGTTACATTAAGTAACATAATCCTGTCGTATGAAATTATTGTTATAGGAGAGCAACGACCCAATCAAGAAAATGGAGCCATGAAGCAACCATTGTATTGTAATATAAATAAGTTTCCGCGTATTCAACATTTCGTTTGCATTGTTACTTTCAAGAAACAGCGACGTAGCAGTGCCAGATTTAAATATGTAAGAGGTATCTTGTTCATCACAAGCATGCGTATTTGCAACGAATCGTAATCGAATACTTCGTAAACCTCTAGAAATACTACAGAAAAGTATTGTAAAGCTTTATAATACTATAGAGAAAACATTGATACCTAATAAAATAACTGAATAATTGATAATCCGACTGCGAAGAGTCTCGAATTACCAAATCACCGATCGAGATCGCCAGACGATCTCAGAAGCAGCCGTTGATCGCTCGATTCGTCGAAACGGTTTCCCCTCGAGAGCTGTAATCGACGAAGATGAAAATCTCTTGTTACGTGGATCACCCTGTATATAGGTATAGGGACACAGAGAAACTCGGCCGGATCTGTAAAACTGAAGGCTCGTGGACAAAAACCTGACCTCTCGAACAACTGTGCGCCATGTGTGCGCCACTTGCGCGCTCTCTTCTCCCCATTCTCTTTCTTTCCAACGGCCTTCTCTCTCCCTGGCGATCCACACGTTGCTCTCTGTGCGCGTGTTCGGAGCTAGCAGCCATTTCTCTCCCTCACAAACTTCCCGATCGCGATTAATCAGGTAAAAGCGAGTCCGTCTCCGGAATGGAATCCGAACGTCGCGTCGCGGCGGACACGTCCCTCCCCTCCACATGTAAGTACTCGCGAGAGCTTCCTCTTCTCCTACGCTCGAATTAACGGGCCGCTAGAAACGAAAATAAGAAGACGAGGAAGAGGTTACGCGGGGAAGAACACGATCGCCGCTTTGTACCTTTCCTCTCCTTCTTCCCCTTTTCTAAGCTCCCTTTGCTCGCCCACACGTTCCACTGAAACGCCCCTGAGCCCTCCTCTGCTTTTCTTATTAAACAGGTCCTCCCTAGCTTGGTTTGTATCGGCTCTTCGTAGCGTAACACTAACCGTACCGAGACTTTTCTTACCGTAACCAGTCAAGTAACTGGTTACAAAATAAAAATAAGCAAGTTAGATGATCAATTCTTTTTAGTGGGAACAGAAACCAAAGAAAAGACAAACATTGGAAAATTCATTAATCGGACAATATTGGAATCGATACAAAACTTAATGCGTGAAAAAGAACGCAGTATTCTAAATTCGGTCATTTGATCGGTTCTCGGTGTGATTAGTATCAAATACTGTAGGCTCTTGTTTAGTTTACTAATGTTCTTAGTACACCAGTTCCTCTGTTTATTCGGTACTTTTTTGCGATTTTAAGGAATTTTTGTCACCGCCAAAATTAGTTTTCTAGAACATACCCGGTCTGATCTTTTGTCTGAAATTTAAAATAAGTCATTTGATATGAGGATTCGCAGTTGTTTGTCAGAAGAACACATGTAGATGCAACACTTCTTTTTTATGAATTAGTAATAGAAAAACTTCTTCTGAATTCAAATTCAAAACAATAACTAACCACAAAGCAAATTCTGGTGCTTTCATTTGTATTTTTATTTTTTAGTTTTAGAGAATTTGGCTAAAAATACAAGTTCAGTGAAAGTAATCGGTTCCGAAGAAATGCTAGAGCGCTGACTGTGAATGCGTTTGTGTATTTCACTTGTTTAAAGAATTTTGCTCATCATTCCTGTTATCGTGTGTGTATAATTTATAATTTCCTCGATGAATATTGTAGAAAAGAAACAACACATTGTTCCTAATTGTTCTTGTGGTAATGAGTGGAGAATCGAGAAAAGGAAGATGAAATCGTATGTAATCCTACCGTAGTAAAAGCAACACAACGAAGCTGGTTGGGCGTGTACCGTGGTCGAGCAGTTAATGTGTCGCTTTTTATGAGCTGGCAGGTTCTACAGAGTAACCTGGACACGCGGCCCTGTTGCAACAAAAAGGCAACTTTATGAAAGCCGATCTAATTGCTGTTCGCCGGCTTCGAATTGCAGGCTTTAAAATACGGTTTGTTCCTCCGGGCGCTTTATTGAATAGAATATACCTAGATGGGTATTCTAATAAAACTAGAAGAAAGGGTTGTACATTATTTATATTGATCCGGTATCATTAAAGATAGAATATCTTTTTAATCATCTTCTATGATGACAATAAGGTTACAGCTTATTAGACGATTTAAACTAAAAATGCTTTTAAATAATGAATATAGTAAACTGCAATTTTATTAATATACGAATGAGTTTCTAATGATAAAAATAAATATTAATTTGTAGTTAAAATTTGGTTATTTATTGAAAATATATTTCTCAAGAAATATTTATTGAGAACGATAATCTGCAGTAATGCGATGGTTAACATAATCTTTCGTCATTACATTAAGCTTCTAAAAGTAGGAAATAACATTAATTTACCTTACAAGATTAATGCAATCTAATAATAACAATTCAGTACTTCAATAACCACAATTTACTTCATTCCTTTGTACTTCATTCATCACATTACGTTTTTATTCATATTTTCTACACTCATACTGTAGGCACAGTGTTTTGCTTAAATAAATAAGTTATTTTTTCATTTATCGTTAAATTCTAGTCTGTTACTAAAATAACAATAGATCGTTTAATGACTTCTTACTTTCAGAATTAAGTTGTTTTAATCAAATCGTTTCTATAGATCTAACTCAAATCATTTCAGTCTACACAAATAAACAAATTAGTTCTTCCGTACGCACTTCTGAGGAATGAAAAACGTTAGCTTAAGAAAGTAGAAAGCTTAGGAAGAAATTGCCTGGAAAAACGAGCTAATTTCCTATTGGCCATCGCATCACATTTAACTAAAGACGGTGATCACGTTTACCCTAGATGTTCGCTAATAATGGGCTGATGATAGCTCAGCAACATTTGTCGAGAAGCGCATTCGGCTGTTGCAATCGGTAACTTTAATGTGGACTAGCTAGCCGTTATCGTCGTGATACGAACGGGGCATTTTTTATGCATGCCGCGGATAAGTCATGGCTAGTATGCCCGGACACGAACGAAGTTAAGCATCGGCGTATAATGTATCACGGGGCCAACGGACAAATATTTGTTACGTTCAGATTTCTGTTTGCCATGAGAGTGCCGTCGCAAAATAAGATAGCCACGGGGCCGGCTACCGTTCCATCCTGTCGTGCGTATTTCGGCCGGCCAATCAGGGACGCGTGCACCGGAAACAGAATGAGTGTTTACTTTTCAGCAAAGATCCTGTCGAATGAAGCGATTATATCGGTACTGCAAACTGCTTAAAAACTAGGTAAATCATCGATAAGTCAAATAAAGATTCGATGGCAAATTTTTGGTGGAGATTCGGAATTAATTTACGACGAGACGCTTTCGTTATAAAATCGAAATAAATAATAAAATAGGTAATTCAGTTTATTAACACTGGAATTACTATAATATCATTAATATGTAATACTTATAAAAATTCTAGCAGTAGATTTGTTTCGGTTTCTTCGTGTATTCATTGTAGTATTCAAGTGAAACTATTCATTTTTAATTTTCGCAATAATTGCGAAACAAAAAAATGAGATCAGTCATTTTGACTGCTTCAGAAGTTCTACGGTTAAAACATAAAAGAATTAATCTAAGAAAAATATATTATACGTTCTAAATGGTAACCCATTATTTCAACGGGTGCAGTACTTCTACTGTTAAGTACTCTATGAATGCATGAAATGGTGTAATTGAATATAAATGAAGCGTTGATCAATCGATTTGTGCTTTTTAAATATTGACGATTATGCTTTGGAATCAATTGTATTAAGGTTGAAATCACGCTACCGTGAAAAACTTGTAAAATGAGAAAGGAATTTGACCGGAAGTATCTCTGCATGTGAACGCCAAAGGCAAACGTGTAACTTGTTTTACATTCCATTCATTCGTCCACTCTGTGATTGCTCCCGAGAGATTCGATAAACTCATCACGACGCTGCGAGATATCGGTTTCGCACGATTTTTTGCCGCTGGGGGCAGCGGCGTCAGGCTTCGATCAGCAAAATGGTTTCTTCGTTCTGTTTGAATGTAATTTAATCACACCCGAAGCGAATGGAGATCGCATAATTGCACTCAATCGGTACGGTGGATGCTGAAGTTTCAAACTATATAGGACGAGCGAGGTAAATTGTACTTTCACCGGTTGCAGATGTTATTTGTTACATTTTTCAATTTGTGTGTGCAATTTTTGAAGATAATAGTAGGAATAGTAAGTTTTCAATGCAAGTTTTTATCAAAACGAAACAGACGATACGGAGAGGTAAAATACGAGGAATGGAGTATGAAATGGGGTATGTGTATCACTCTTATTATCCTTCATCAATCAAATATGATATCATTGCTGATTTCAGGAATGATTCTCTAGGTACGCGATAATTTAAAATTACTCCAAAACATTCTCTGCAACTCTATATGTAAAAAATGAGGTAAAAAATAATTTCTAACTGTACCTTTTTGCAATAACAATCTAAATTTCCTACTTCTATCTTTTACTTTTTGGATGAACACTTTTATTTGTACCTAATTCTTTTAATGACTCTTAATGACTAATTCTTTTAATGGCTTTTAATGACTATGACTCACGTTATTGAATTTTGCTGTATCTCTATGCAAACAAATGTTATAGAAGAAACTATACTGCACATTCGATTAAATTTATTTATGAAAGTGAAACTATTTTGTTCCGATACAGCAGAATTACAAGAAATAACTTACAGAATTCAGTTTCGCTTAACTCTAGCAAACAGGGCTTGCTATTTTCACAGAAAGAATTAATCTGATTAGTGTATGTGCAATAAATACACAACAACGGTATCAATCTTCATAAGGAATAATCGCAGCATACCTTGAAATTAATTCTACTAAACGAACCAGTTGAAAAGCGCAGTTCGAAATGGGTAACTCGGTGTAAAAGAAAATTACTCGCTCCTTTAGTAGCCATCGTTCGGAAGGTAATGGTCGAAGGGAACGGCAGAGGAACATGGAACGAGATCGTATTCTACGGGGAAGGTGGAACCGAACGAAAACGTGGGACAGCGGCGTTCTCTCTCGAGACAAAAAGTACAAAAGTGTACGCGAGCTTAGTTTACCTATGGCTCGGTGTGGCAATAACGACGATGGTCGCCATATGGGCGACAGCCCGAGGGCCCAGAGAACCCGTGCACCTTCCTCTCCTCCATTTTCCGTCTCTCTTTCTCTTTCTCTTCTCTTCCGGCACCCTTATGCGGGCCAGATTTTATGGCCTAGGTACACGCGTATACGTGCAAAGGGCTGGGCTCGCGCATGATTCCCCTCCAGGAGAACGATTCTGCAAAAACGTGGCGACGCGAGATCGCACGCGTGTGACTCATCGATAAATTCGAGTGTGTATGTATTTACGTCGCCGAGTACACCCAGTTCCCACGAGGACATCTCCCACCTATGAACCTAGACTGGTGCGTCCTCCTCCGCATTAGCATCGGATTGACGTCTGGCTTTGCTAATGATCGACTCAGGAATTCACACCGTTCCGCACGACGCGACGTCTATGGCCGTTTTAGGACTATTTCATTGATTCTTGCAGGTTAGGGGATGTAATTGTTTGAAAATTTGTATCTTAACATCGACAGTGGTTACGTGTACGGTGGTCACTGTTGACCGGGGCTTCCAAATTGCTTGAAGACAATTACAATGAGAAAATTGATATCGAATGAAAATCTTTGGTAACATAAATAGATAGGTAATAGTGTAATACGAGTACTATGATACCAAGTCATTACTAATTATTTCTAATGTCATTTGCCTTTGTTACGAAGGAATAATTATTAATTATTAATTTTACAGTTGCTTCTTTTAGAAAAGAAATAGGGTTAATCTTCTGTGGACAAGAATTTTGAAAATGTAGAAACCTTTCCGACAGAAATTTGAATTGTTCATTGAATACTTAAATAGTGGAAAAGTGGAAAACTAATGGTGCTTAAATTAAAAAACGTGATGATTTTATTCCGTGAAAAGCCACATACTATTTCTATTGGTTACCCATTCATCGAATAAAATTGTAAGTATATAGGCTCTGTCCTGTACGTTGAAGAGTTACCGGTATTTTCGTAACAATGCATCGTTTTTTTGTATTGCATTTGCATCGACGTTCCATCGAGTAGAGAGTACATCAAAAATATCCAGGTCATATATTGGAAGCTTCGACATAGACACGCGGAGAACGTGTTTTGCTCCAGCTAATTCTGTTTTATCGGTGCTGCGACGCTTTAACGTTGATGCTTCGAAATTTAACGTATCACCGAGAAACAAATTTCCTCATGTATATAATAAATGCACGCGAACGAGCGTCAGACCGTCTAGCTTGTGATATTCAATTTGCAAGAGTACAAGGATGTTGCGCCATTTTGTCGGGAGATTATCACCACGTATAGCGCGTCTCGAATTTTCCTTCATGCGCACTGAATTCGAGAAGATCCTAACATTTTTGCATTACATTTTTGCAAATATGAATGATACGATTGTTATTTACACTATGTTTTCGTCGAAATAGTTTTACTGTGCGGCTACACTCTTTCATGCAATGTAAACCATATAAAAATGCATGTTAAAATTCGGGTGAATGGGTTGAATCAAGCCTAATCGCGCGACAGAAGAAAAATAATTTGTGTTACAAAATCACGTAAAAGAAATCTTTTGAAAAACAGAATTTGGTGTAGATACATATGGACTTACATGTACTTAACATATTTTGCCCATAATGTATACAAAATGAATGCCAGTGGAACAGGTTAATTAATTGTTTGTATGTTATTGAGAATTCGAATGTGCGATGAATAAATGAACACCCGATGTCTACTAACTAACTACGATAATAATTTTCAGCACAGCATGTTCGTAGCTACTTTCATCTCACAGTAACACCATAATTTTATGAACGGAAATCAACGTTATCTCTCTGAGAACTAGGAAATAACTTAAAAAAGAACAGTTGAATTATAAAAGTTAGGTATCGAAAATATTACTAAGAAGTGTGTACATAGGCGTCAACACAAGTGCAAATATACCTGTATGCTTAATAAAACTATTGCAAACAACACGGTTTAAATATTTTAAGAATTTGTAGTTTTCATCACTTCCATAAATATAACGATAGAAAATACGGATATCAAGTTTCCCGTCATTTTGCAATATACATTCGAAATATTAACCACACACTTGTTATAAGTTTCCTTATTTGAAATTGAAATGTTTAGCAATCTATTTTTTAAGACCCTCCATTTGTTCTATTTTTATAACTGAAATTCACCGCTTGAATCAGATGGAATCACATTTCACATGACACTCAAATAGAAGAGAAATTGCCTATTATTCTCAATGGATGATCGATGAACTGCAAATATATTCTTCTTTGAACGAGGAAAGTTCAGAAAGGAAAACCAATGACCCGTGGTCAGGAAGTTGGCGGGTGAACGGATTTTATAGTAATTAAAACTGTTTGGAACGGTAATAATTGGAAGGGCGCGTAAACGAGGTGCGAACCGGCCATAAATCTGTCCATTAGTCGCGTCACAATGGACACGGACTGCGTTTTATCGCGTTTGACAGCCGTCGCAAAATAGATTTCCCGTTGATACGTGACGAATCGGTTGGCATACGCGTATCCCGATAAACTTGGCTTTCGTTGACGTAACGTTTTATCGCTTTTCCTCGATAATTTTATCATATTTGCACTCACACCGCGGCCTGTCGACCAATAGGAATAGTTTGGCGGCGGGCTGTGCGCAATATCGTTCGATGTCATCGCTTTTCGCGTGACGTTTTATTTTCGGTTATAGTTGCTGAGAAAATTTCTTCGGAACCGGGATCGGAAATGCATAAAACGATCCTAATTTACCGTGTACAAATTTATCGAGACAACTTTCATATTGACATTAACAAAATGGTTTCAATCAATATAGGGTTCAAATCTTTCTCTGCACGTTTGAATATTATAAGTAACTCTCAATAAGTCTTTACTTTTAGTGTTATATACATTATACAGTGTACACAAATTTTAACGATGCTTATGATTATTATTATGTCCTTTACTTCTGAGAATAAATAGAATATTTTAACTTTTTTTCTTTGAATTCCATTTTATTATTTATCTTACTTATTATTATTTATATTTTTAGAATCTATTACTTAATTTATAACGCACAGCATATGTATAAGAATAAAGTACACTTAATTAATGTTTATATTTGTATTAGGCCTTCTTTTTAATAATCTTCTTTTGATCAGAGTTTTTAAGAAGCTTTTAACAATTTCTTTTTTTGCAGTAATTAATTCTTGAACTTCTCGAAGATCTCAAGCATCTCGCTCATTTTAACTTTCATCGTGAACAACATAAAATTCTGCCATTAAGAACACACACGTCTCAGGTGTGCTGCATGCCAGACGGTTTCCGCGTAATGAAACGGGAGAGGCGTGCGTATGCATACGTGCGCGCTTCTATTTGCAGAAATGATTTGTATTACCCGATCGACCAACGAATATTTCATGCCGCGCAGTCGTTTCTCAACAACCCCTCTGATTTTTCGATGAACCGCGTTCATCAAATCGATCCCACCAATAAATCGACTGATCCTTTATTTTAACAGAGATTAATGAGGATCACCAATTTAAAAAGCTTGCGAAAACTCTGTAACCAACCTTTCCTACTCGTTACAAGTATATTGTAACTAATTACAGATGTATATAAAGATATTGGAAAATAATCAAACAGATCAAACAATTTTCGAAAAAAAGTACTGGCATGCTTATTTTAATACTATAACTAATGGTTATTACATTGGCATTAATTGGATAACGTACCGCTGAAATTAGAATTGATTTATGTAAATGCATTAGAAATTTTGTTTTATATTTTGCTATTACAAGAAACTACCACAAATGATTGTTTCACTCCGATTTTTTTACCTTAAAAAGAATACAATAATTAAAATACACTGTTATAACCGCATTTTAATTTTCATATTAGAAAAATATAAATGCAAGAGTTGTTTAATAAGTGCATAACAATAAAAATGTTTAGTATCCTTATAAATATGACAGTTACTTATAAAAATTCAATTATAAACATTTTGCGTTGACGAGTATTTTTTGAAAACTTTAAACTAAAAATTTTCGTAAATCATATTAATGATAATTTGTAAATACATAACATTTATCACACTTTACTCGCCATTAAACTGTAAATTCGTGGATCAGAAAACGAAAGGTTAAAGGGATTGCGGTTATGCGTCCTGGAAAGGTGTGCGCTGCAAAATGCAGCCACGGTGTCGATGGATATTGGATATGGACCATGGGGTGGCTGGCTGCGCATCGTGCACGAGCTACGGGGTAGCAAAGCTAAGCCAGTAATGCAATAACTTGAATAGATGGGTATGCAGGCGGAAAGAACATAACCTATCCCTCTGGTCACCCTCTCCCCCACGGTTTTCTTCATCCCTCTCTGATTTTGTGTGTCTGTCTCCCGTCCCTGAACCCATAGGTGCATGCAGTACCGTTCACAATTGCCATCGAATACACGAGCAAAGCTGATTTCAGCTTTGGTTTACCTTGACTGCCAGAGATTTTTTCTTAATTGTGTACGTCCAAAGACATGTTCTAAATCTTTATTTGTAATTTTAAAACAGAACGATAAGGAACAAAAATTTTCTTTATGACATGTATTTATAATAAGAGTTATGTAATATTTCTAAAATACTGTTAATCCTTTGCACTTGAGAGACGACTGTCAGTCGCTACCTGATTTGATCCAGCAAAATTATAAATTTAATATTATACTTTATATAATTTATCAATATATGAAATATTAAAATAAAAAAGCTTTGTTCCTTACTTTATCTGTGATGCCTCTTTAAATTGTTTCCATAAAGTGTTGTCTATATCTCATTAGAAAGTGTTGAATATTTCTAATGAAACACTGTCGAGTGCAGAGGGTTAATATTTCTTACGTAATGCATTCATGATGCCGACAGCCAGGAAGTTAAACTTATCATTATTTTGTGCCTTATACATTTTGAAATTTATTTTGTAACTAACAGAAAACGATAAAGCACGATTTTTACATTGGAAGATCTTTCTAACCTTTTCTCCTATAATACTGTGCCAGACTCGTAATGAAAATTTTAAACCGAATTTAGAGTAAACATAGATACAGAATAAGTGCCAAAATTTTTCTTATTTAATTATTAAGGGAAAAGTAGTTTTATTAAGCACAATTGTAAAGGAAATCATAGGACAAGGGGTTAAGATATATAAGAAGCAGCTCTACCAATGATACTGCAAAGAAGAAAATACGATTGTGATTTTTGTTGATGTGGAAAAGCGATTCGAATAATTATGAAAGGTACTGTACAGATCAGCGTACATACCATAACCACTCGGACTATGCTAGGAGGGTGAATCTAGCGGGGTTTTAGCCCTGGTTCCAAAGTACCCCAAATATAGTCCGTTACGTTAAAAGGCTTTTAATATGCGTGCTCATTCACTTACTCGATTCTCCCTGGTTCGATTCGATCGCAAAATCGAAAACATTCCCTTGGGCTTTTCTTGCAATCGGGAGTATTTCGTGATTTCTCATCGACATGATCGGAACAAAGAATTCATGTAGTGAATGAATCCGAAGTATATTTCATGTGTGCGCTTTCTATTCTTATCAAAATTAATATTTATAAAGCTAGGCATCGAACTAATATTTATAATTATTTCAATTACTATCTGTGGTTATTTCTAATATATTAGAAATACAATATATCTATAATATATTACCTATAGGTAGCGTTATATTATAATATATCTATAATATATTACCTATAGGTAGCGTTATATTATAATATATCTATAATATATTACCTATAGGTAGCGTTAGAAAATAATGTGAACATATATTCTGTATTTTATATTAACAATATTTATTTAATATGATAAATGCAATTTTATAACATCTTTGTATAACGACGACTGACCAACGACTGAACAAAACATAAACTGTTTCTAATGAATTGTTTCTATGCTATTTATGTAACATATTGAATAATCTTTACATATATCAAACATTATTCTTGTGTATATGCATATATTAACAATATCTGTTGAAGGGTTTATGCTGACTGGATTAACATCAACATTATTGACTTTATTCACCGTTATTCACAGTTCAAACACATTTTTCTTATCAGTTCAACGCGCATAAAATTCGAAGAAATTGAAGGTCTTTGTTTTACTGAAACATCTTACAGTCATTCTTTTTATCTTTCTTGTATTTCGTAACCTTTAATTGAGTTTCTCTTATTTAATATTCCAGCTAAAATAGAATCGAAGATTCGTGGATGGTATAAAAGTTTAAGCGTAATTGTTAATTATCTTTATAATTTACAATTAAACTGCATTATGTATTTATAATACACATTGATGTGTATGATCAAATAAAGCGTTCTTTATTTTTATTCATTGAAAGTTTTTAAAGAAACAAGTAATTTTCCATTTATCATGTATACTTATTGATTAGTTCTAGAAGACGTGACTGTATATAATATCGTTGTAGTCTATAAAGGTGTATTACTATTATAATAATTTTCATAAAAACAGAATATTCTATGTAACGGAAAAACTTGAATTTTTAGTGAAATGCTTTTACGCTGCTTAATATTGCATGATAAAAGAACATAATACACATATTTTCATTTTCGAGGTATTCCACCGAGGCATTGAGCTTTGACTTGAAAATTTTATTATATTTTACTTTTAAAAGGAAAAATCTGTTTAATTGGTCTAGAATAAAATTAGTTTTCTTTCATTTTCTAGATGCTAATTAAGGTCTGCATACAAATTTGTTGAAAATGTAACTTAAGTCGTTTTGTCCTACTTATAAAGCTAAAGCTTTTTTAATATTATTCTACAAAAATTCATTTTGTGCTTCATAAGAAGATAGCGTTAATACAACAATTGGTATTATCTACTCTCACACTGATTGTGAGAATAGAAACAGCACGTTTACAAGTATAAGACATTCAATTCTTCAAAAGTCGACACATATTTGCAAAATCAATTATCAAAACAATATTCCATCAACTTTACAATTTTCATCCAAAACAGTTACTTCTACCAATTTCCGTTATTCCTAATACATTTTCACGTGCCTTGAATCAAGTACATATTCAAATTACCCAGGAAAAACTTTTCCAGTTTCATTATTAGATCGTAAAGTTATGCTTTCGTTAGAAATTCAAAAGCGTAAAATTAAACAGAATACACACGATACGGAAAAAAGCACATAACACGCCCAAAATGCAATAGGTATTTTTCACAATACTCATTATAACAAATTTATTGACAATATAAAATTCCACTGTAATCCCAATTTTTCAGTTACATTCTCAAACGTATAAATCCACACGAAGGTCCACAGTACGGTCACCCTAAAATCAAAGTGAACGTTCACGTTCATACGATCGAATAAATAAAAAAAAAAAAGAAAGAAAGAAAAGGAAACTAGTAATTGACCGTACCTGTAGGCACACAGTACGGTAGAGATTGTCGGTGATGGCAAGGGGGTGAAATGGCTGGGAGGGGTGGCAGACGATGCTCTCCCAGTCAAACACGGTGAAAAAATACAGGGCAACCGAATGAATGAATGGCTTCCAATCTGTTCCATCCCTTTGTTGAAGAGCGGCTCGTGCCGCGTGTGCAAATCCACCCTCCACTCCCTCTCTCTGCCCCCCGGCCTTTTCCCCGCGTCTCAGCCTCACCCTGTCCACCCCCTGCGCACACGCCTCACACCTGAGCACAATGGGGACCCGATTTCACCCCTCGTGCACCACCTTCCCATCAAGCGTGTTTAAATACTGACGTGCGCCGTAATATGTGCGTCTGAGCATGCTCCGTCTCGCTCTGGAACCCTTCACCCTCTCTGCACCCTTAACGTACAGCACGGGAGTTCTTCTCCCCCGACCTCCTCCCACTACCATTCCTCCCCCCCCTTCCGTCGTTCATCGACTCTCCTATGATTTTACGTGACCGTAAACTGCCGAATGTGTGTCGGAATATGACTTTTGGACGGTTCTCTCGTGATCCTTATAGTTAAACCATATTTCAGAGTTTTTGCTCTCTTTTACGTGGGTTCCCCTTTTTCTTTCTTAGCGTTGTTCAATGTTCTATGCGGATATGAAAATTCGTTTCCATGAGATTATTTTTTAATGGTTATATTATAGATATAACAACGAAGTTTTAATTTTGAACTTGAGGGGTTTTCGCTAGTTGGTGTTGATGTTTGTGTGAGGTGTTTCTTTGAGTTTAATGAACATTTCTGCTGGATTCTTTTGTTTTGATTTCTTTATTAACTTCAGAACTGTTGGATGAGTGAGCATAACTACTTATGATGAAAATGGCATCCAATTTCAACATGTAAGCACTTTCAATTTTTATTTGATATCAAGAATTAGTCAGTTTTATAACTATAGTAGACTTCATGAATTTGTATTTATGTCAGACTTTCAATTTGTTCGAGTTGTGTGTTCACTTCTTGAATATAATGAATTTTTATAAACAAGTTCCTTTAAATTCTCTTCGCTTTTCGTAGCCGTCTTATCGCTTGTGTCGTCAAATTGCAAAGTATTATTTCGCTTTCAAAAACTGTATTGAATTGCTATGAGGATAATTGTTCTATCTGATTTTAATTTTGACCAATGCATTTTCAGGGTAATAAATAACCACACGACAAAGAATTTGTGTAAGCCCTTGGTCCAAATGCGTTCGTACTCACCATTGGTCCCTGTTTGACCTCACGAAAATCAATATGTGTCGGCAAACTTAAGTGTGTTCGAGGGGGGTTTTGTATCTATTGTACCTTTTGAGATTTTCTATCCGAAGCAAATGCATGAACGTCGTCTACGCTGCGTTTTCATATTCCATTTCAGTTGGACAGGGCACTTTTGTACGTAAAGTTATCGATTCGTGTATTGTTCCTTTTTATAGTATTACTCTGAGCAAAAATCAATAATGTTCCCTTTTGATATACAAAAGTGATTTGAAAAAATCTTTAATATGGTAAAAGAACTAATTTCATAATACTTACTAAAATTAAAATTTTTATTTAACCCTTTGCACATCAAGAAACGACTCTTAGTTGCCACTTGATTCAACACAGCAAATTTATAAAATTTAAAATTCAATATTAAATTTTCTATAAGGTATCAATATATATGACATAAAAATAAAATGGTTCTATAAAAGGTTCCATTTTATGCAAGATTTTAATGTAAATTGCAACTAATATTATCAATATTTAAATTTAATGTTTCTGCAATGATAGCTTTAAAAATTTGAATTCTTCTTTCAAATTGTTACAGTACATCATCTTAAGATTAAAATTTTGAAAAGATTTAAAGGAATTCGCAAAATTGGCAAAAGTACAGACCTTTAAGAAGGACGCCCAGATATAAATCGACAGCATTGGTGCTGAAACTCCAAAAAACGGGTTCATAATTTAACTGTGTAAAATTCACTCATTGTCTGAATGCTAGAAAGTATTTACAAATGGATAAAGAATTTTTTTAATCAGAAATAATTTTAATTGTATTTGTAAATAGTTCTAGAAAAAAGAGACATTTTTCATTGCTCAACGAAATAACGAAATAACTGGAAATACCCGAATAAAGTGTTTGATTCCATATCATAATCAAAACATTATAAAAAAAAAGTGCACAGGACAAAATACATAGTACAGATGATTTTCAAAAATGGTAAAGAAGTCGTGATATGCTTCCGGAGAAAATGGAAGAGAATGGTGAAAGTATTGTGCATATAGGAACACATGCAGTATACAAATTTATCTACGGTTTATGAAAACGATGTTTGTTTTATTCAAGTAAATATTTTCGCAATTGGTTAACACGAGGTTTCAGAGATCAATAATGCGATTTTCTCGAATTTTTTTTAAATACACTCATCAGTAAACATCCATTTATAAATTGATATTATTAAAATTCAAGTTGTATAACTTAAAAAATATACTAGTTTCTGCAAAGTCGGAGAGATCTTTTTCAAATTTCACAATTTCAAAATATTTTATTGGGTTTTCAAGCTCAAACAATAGGCACACTCATATAGATTAAAAATCTTTTTAATTTTTCAGTTTCTGATAATTATTACGGTCGTTGTTGTATCAATCAAGAAGAAACATTTTGTTTAGACAAATATCTGTTTATATCTAAAGTAACTCTTTCTGCGGAAAAATTCCTTTTTGTCTCAGCACTGCAAATTAGAACAGTTAATAAGAGATTAAGTGTCTCCGTTCAAGCAACAATACGTTCCAAGAAAGAATATTTACAGTTGCTTCTGTAACTTCGTTTGATCTTGCCGCTTCTTTATGGAGACACGCGATTTATATCAACATTTTGTTGTTATTTTTATCCACAGTGGAAAACATTGATAAACATACTGGAATTTTCACGAAAACAGACGTTATAAATCAGAAACTTTCTTTTTATTCCTTTGCTAGATACGCAGAATACGATTTCTGAATTTATAATTTGGACCATACATAAATTGTCTTCCGTCGACATTCAGGCTTGTAATTCTAATGGAAATAAATTTCATATTTAACTCTACTTTCGGAAGAACAGTTACATTGAAAGTTATTTCAAGATTATATTATTATAACTTACTGAACGTATTTTATCATCAAGATATAAAAAAACAAAACAGAGTGTAAGTAAATATTTATATGCAAAGATATACTTACGGATGATCTTGAATATGCTGAAAAACAATTTCGGAATGAAAAAATTTCCTTACTGTTAGTTGATGTTCAATGTTATATAAATTCAAGATAGAGGTGAGAATCCAAGATACTTTCATGTCTTAGAAAATATAAATAATTGCACCTGTTACATAAAAAATTATCAATATTTTAATAGATATAATATTTTGTACATGTATTATCTATTAGTTCATCAGAATTTCAAAATTCTTGTTAAACAAATTTTATGTTATTAAAATGTGTTTTTTTTAAATATAGTTTTTTAACTTCCTTTAAAAATTGTATTAGAAATTATTGGCTCGATCATATATTCCTTCGAATAATTCTCATCTTTCGAGTTTAAAGAAGTGTTTTGTTTTAGATGTGAAACTATAAAAATTCAAGTACTTTGCACGTAGAATCGGAAACTCAATTAAATTATATTGTACATATTCTTCTGTTCATTGCTAAAAATCAAATTCATATAAAATTCTTCAATATCGATCTAATCTAAGTATTTATTCTACCTACGATATGTTTTAATTCACTTTGCTTTAGAAAATAACAATAATATAGAATTTGGATATGGTTAATCAGCTGCAGTGCTGTTTTAATAACGATTAATGACTGTAATCTAGAAAGCGTCTCGATTAAACTTGATGACGCATACAAGCACGTGTAAGTATAAGCTCACGACCGTTGCTTTGTGAAATTAAATCTTTGTCATAATTCATAATTGTTCCACACAAACATTACCAATTGATTAAAATGTTTTTCTTATACAGTTTAGCAAGTATAAGTATAGAAAAGTTTATTATTCTGTTATAATTTATTTTAATTTCTGCAACAAGTGCTCTTGTTCTGTTTTTGTCAAGTAAGTGCAGGGTCATTCCGGGGGTGATGACCATATTTTTTTTGAAACGTATTAAA
This sequence comes from Nomia melanderi, assembly GCF_051020985.1. Classification (NCBI taxonomy): domain Eukaryota; kingdom Metazoa; phylum Arthropoda; class Insecta; order Hymenoptera; family Halictidae; genus Nomia; species Nomia melanderi. The sequence goes on along the minus strand of NC_135007.1, from coordinate 4,633,785 downwards.
ATGAAAATTAGAAGAATTGGAACATCAGATTTGATTTCTAAACAAATTTTAATTACTATCGTGCTTTGCAATGTTCAACAAGAATTAAAATTACAAATGGTATAACTTTGATTGTAATAATAATTGTATCAATTATTTATACAAGATAATTATAGTGGCCGTTTCTCCCGTACACCTATCTCCAGAATTACCCTATTTGTCATCGCTTAAGAATAAATAAAAATAAATAAAACATTTAAAGGTTTAAATTATTGTTTGTTACATATACAATTTTAATATACAATATTAGTATACATTATAAGCCTTAATGTGTTAAATTTTAGAGCTTACAAGAATTAGTGAATATTTTAGGCGTATACTTAGACGAACTGTCACTAATACTTTAAAAAATTGTGCCCCCTTGTCGTAAAATTTTACATTCGCCATTGTGGTGTCCGTATAACACCGTATTGCTGGTTGCGTTTATATTCGTGAGCACGAGTTCCCAGTTAAGTGGATGTCCCTGGTGGATGTTATGAATCCAATTCTGACAGTTTTCGCAGAGAATCCAAAGTTTTCCAGATCTTTACGCCAGAGATAACTCTGCACATCAAAAGAAAGTTGTCCGGTGCTGTCACAAACGCTATTCTCAAATTCATCCAATAACCTTTAACGAAGGCAAACATTTGGAAATAACTAACTTTACTATTTTGAATTTTAACCATTTCATTAGTTATTAAAATAAGGCTGAGTAATAAAAAAAAGTTCATTTTCTTTTATAACTTATATTAATTGCTTTTATTGTAAGTAACATAATGTATGATTTAAAACGTGTATTTTTTAATAATTTTGTAGTATTATATAATCATATGTTTTAAGATTACATGCATTTTAAAAGTATGTAGCACTTTGAACATATTATATTTTAGCAACTACGCTCGAAAGGTCAGGTATCCTGTCATCCATTCGCAATGTGTTAATAGTTACAGCTAGTTTTGTTATAGATGCCAGACGTAATTTCGCAAATAGTAACCCGTTTCATGTTTCTATACGTACGCAATGGCTGGTTGTATCATCACAGCTGAAGAAGATATTTAGGTAGCCTATTTTAAATGGGACACCCTGCATACTTCGTTACAGTAGAACTCCATTTATCCAAAGGAGATTTTCACAAATACGCGATCGAGTGACCTGAAACTGAACTCCTATTATCTGAATTAGTGCACAGCGTCATTTTAATTATGTCAACACTTTTTATACACATATATAATTTTGGTTTATTCGGCCTCAACGACTAAGAATAAGTACTTAGTTTACAATACCCTGTAAACATCTCTCTCTTAATCATTTACACTTTTCTCTCATACAGACTCATACCGCTTATTCTACTTTGTTTATTGTGCCATTTAAATATCTAATAGTAATTCTAACAATACTAACTTTCCCTAACAGTAATTTATCTTTGTACTTCTCTAAATCGACATCTATTTCTATTCTCTGTCTCTATTAATAATCACTATTTCCTTCCTTTTCTTTCAAGTCATTCTTCAACTTTCTTATTTTGCCTATGATTCACAATATCCTGTAGTGTTACCTTTCCCTCGATTTCTCTACAATCTCTACTTAGGGAACACTTTATATATTATACTATAAGTAATAAGAAAATAATTAATTTCCTTATTCTTCTTATTTACATAAATTAACACCTTCGCTACCACCAATTGCAATATCCTATGAAATCCCACAAATGTTTTAAACAAAAATACTGAAACAATAAAATTACGAAGAGTTATTGCGTTGCTAAATATAGTGTCATATCCTATAACTTTAAATTACAATATCTACAGCGTCAATTGAATTTTTCATGTAAAATGTAGGATTCTGTACAAATATATAACGTCAGTAGCGAACCTGTTTACTAAATTACTGTCATTTCTAAACTCCTAAAATCTGAAGACTAAGCTAAATGTATCATTGAATCTTCTTATCTAAACGTGAACTCTGTTTATTTCAAAAAAAGGTCAGTAGTACTGATGAAAATTAGTGGACTTTAAACACATTCAATGCCACAGTAATCACAGATGACCAAAGCGTCTACATTCCTTGAAAACAATTACAATAAGAAAATTGGTGTGGAATAAAAATATTTGGTAACAAAAGTAACTAGATAGTGTTGTAATGTAAGAATTGTGATACCAAATCATTAATAATAATTTCTAATGCCGTCTATCATTGTTAGAAAAGAATAAATAAAATAAAAAAATGTTAATAGGAAATAATATGAACAGCTTACATAGTTCTGTAAACAATTTATTTCCCAATGAGTTCGTTTAAATAGAATACCACTGTACTGCCGTTAAATCTAATAAATGAATGAATAAACAAGGACTGTTCAAGGTAGAACGTTGACCTTCGAATGGTGAACGATTCGCGTTGAAGGGGATGCGGAACAGCTTCTCACGGGGAATTAACACTAAAACCACCGAGCAGTTAAATTGACTTTTTGAAATGTCTCTATAGAAACTCTAAAAGTGCATCTATTGAGATTTAATTGATTTACAATTCAGTTCGCGTATTGCTAAATCAATTTCTTTAATAATTTCGCAGAGAAACATCTGTTATTTATTTAATAATTGCAAAAAGAAGAAATTAGGAATGGATCATTCTGGCCCGCCTGATAGTTTTAGTGTTAACTGACAGGCTCGATGGAATTGACTTTATCACGGATCTAAATTCAAGGACCGGGTCGTTTCTGTGACTCACAATTCCGTTGATCAAAAGTATGTGGGTCCACACGTGGGTACCTGATCAAACGTTTCACGCTGCCTTTCATCCACCTTAATGGCCGGTCGGTCACGTAGGTGCGCGAGAATCATTCTTAACAAGCATGCGGGCTCGACGCTGGAAATTCCGCTCGGTTTAGCAGTAATTGTTTAATTGAAGATCCTCGCCGAGACGCTGGACGAGTTAATTGGTGACGCGTACGTGAACCACTGTTCAGTAAGTAGACACATGCGTGCGCGCACTTTGACTACGAAAAACCGCGGAACGCACCTTTTTTCTAAACTTTTTCCCTTCGATTTCGTATACGAGAATGGAATGTGAAAATTACAAATTATATTATCGATTGTGTTAAATGTTGAATAATAAATGCATAGTACTGTATTTTGTACAAAAAGATTTAATTGCAATTAAATTGAATTCTACTGAAATTTGTTTAGGATGACACTCTGTAGGATGTAAAAGAATTATTGTTACGACGTAATGAGATTGTAGATGTGTTATGGGTTTATATTATCTAAATTGATCTCTGGAAAAATCTTCGAAAGTATTGTAATGGTAAAAAATGTTTCGAAAATTTCGAACATAAATTGTATTGTTCCGATTAGTACTTACATTATTTGATATGAATACACTCGCTCCTCCATTTATTGTAGTATTGTTTATACACGATTTGAATTCAGTGAAACCAAGTAAAATTTACTTTTGTTTTCCGAAGAAATTATTATCCTTTTGTTAAGCTATGTGTAATAAGTATGTATTTGTAAAACTTATACCAGCTTTTCTTTTTAATGTATTGTTTTCTTTCGTACTGACGGACTTTATTTACGCGTTTCTCATTCGCGTAAAACGAATCCACGTGAAACGAATACTCCGCGTAACTGGAGGAACAGGTGCAGTTTTGTGATACATGGACACAAACAGGTCTTACAACTACTTGATTTGTTTTTAAAATGGAATCGTATATTTTCTGATACATTAATCATTATTCTTGTAGTTTATTTCTCCGCATGAACAAATATTAAGTTATTAATGTTTAAAGAGCAATAGGAGATATTGTAATTTCAATATTTATGCTTTTAATGTTGTTTAAGTATACGTTTGCAAATACAGATAAAAAGATTCACAGAATATAAAAATTAAGATACCGTTCATTGCAGCGAACCTGACACTCTCGTCTGAGTGGTCAGATTCGAAGGCGCACGCCTTGCTCACACGAATTTTCGGTTCTAATATATGATTGGCTGAAACGCTCACATACGCCAATTGAGTCGCGCGACAAAAAGTGTGTAGACTCATTTTTGAACTCATAATTGGATTTCTCGGAGCGACTGTACCCGCCCCTATGATGTCACGAGTGCCAGATTCTCAGCAACTGACAGTATGTGTTAAGTACATTGTTAGAGCAAAGTGAAAATTAGAATAAAATTTCGTTTTCATACATCCATATTTTATATGTAATATTGATTTAATGATACACTTTCAGGTTTTGTGCATTCTTAGCAAATGCAACTGGATGAAACACAATTATTTAAAAGGAAACTGATGACGAATCAAAATATTCAATAACACAAGTAACTAAATAATAGTATAATTCAAGAACTATGGTACCAAACCATTAATAACCAATTCCAATACCATTTGCCTTCGTTACAAGAGGACAAGTAATATTATACAAAACGTTCAGAATTCTTGTGGCAGTCAACGTGTTAATGTTTAATTTATAAATCCATTCATATGCAAAATTGAAGTGAACATGTACAATTTAGTAATAAATATGTGGTTAAATTTCATTTTTTTCTAGTTTTATCTTGTTTTGATAGAAATAACAATTGATAATGATAATGGTTTTCAGAAGTGAATCTATCCCTTTCAATCGTTGGATGTTTGTTAGAAAGAAAACTATTGAAAAATACGTAGAGAAGGTTGAATACAAACATATAAGGAGTGATGATAAAGATAATAACTTCATCGCGGTAGAAGCTTGAAACGCGGGCAAATTACAGTGAAACGCGTACCAGACTGAGGAAGATCGTAACGATGATCTCAATTAGTGAAAAGGCGTTGTTGTGCATAAACATGCGACACATAACTCTGTCAAGCGTCGTAAAGATTTTACCAGTGTATTGTAGACTAATTACGAAAACAGGAAAATTCTCTAATTATAATTGTGCTTTTATAAGCAGAATATCGTAGAAAATAAATGTATTATATAATTAGTAGTCATTGAATACTTACTTACCCATTTGCAAAAGAATTTTTACTTTAATTAAAGGTTTCGTGTAATATATTATCTTATAAATTCAATATCTTTTCTCGAATTATATTATAAAATCTACAATTATCTGCTTGAAAGATCAAATTTGAATTTTCAGTCTTTAAGATACATTTATTGTTAATAAGTAGAGATATAGTGAATAATATGGTGTATACGTTTATAAAAGTTATTTATGGGGCTGTTTGATGCACCATTAAAATCACTCGTAATAAGAATAAGGAACCTTTGAAGTTATTCACAATATTCAACTTCCTTAACAGCTATAGTATAAAATGTAATTACATAGTGTTATATTAGTTTAGCGAAACAATGAATTTGTTATACTAAATAATATTTATAGATGGCACAATTGAACATTTTCAGCATATATTTTTCGAGATATTTTGGCAACAAAAGAAAGAAACAGATATGAAAAATATGTTTTCATGTGTATTCACAAATTTCCGAACTGCACACATAAAAGAAAAATTTCCTATCACGTCATTAACATTTGTCTAACTAATTTCTTAGTCATTAGAAGTTAAGTGTCTAGAAAAAGGATGTATATTTTTCATAAAATTTATAGGAATACGTAGAAACAATTCATTGCTTGCTGTAGCTATTAAAGAAACAGCCATGATAACATAGATACACCTTTCTACTACCTTGAAAATATAATATAATTTCTGTTATAGAAATAAACCGCTTTTTTGATTGTTACAGTCAACAAGGAATTGTTTTCACATTTTCCTGTACGATCCTCTGTAAAATATAATATATACATTTATCCTAGGTATCCAATAAAATGGAGTCTCATGTGACTTCATTTACAACAAACATGAAATTTTGTTTCTTATTATCTCCCAAATAATTTGTTTTGTTCGCAAAACATTCCGTAAATTGTTTTAGTGTTTCGTTGACATTAGCGCGACGATACTTTTCCTTTGGATTATATTTAAAATTTCTATCTATTTTTGTTAGGATGTTAAATCTGTTGAATTTAAACATCCACTAGAACAGTCTTATGTAGCTTAATTCATGACAAAGATAAAATTAAATAAGAAGAATTTATTGGTTCATTTTGTTGCAAGAAAAATAGTCCGCAAACGTTGCACCCCTTCCACGCAAAATCGTTTCACCGTTGCGATCCAGATACACTCAACCGGCAATCAGTCGTACGGGGGTGAAAATCGTGGCACGTGACCCGCGGGTACTCGCATACAGGGGGAAGCTGGCCGTGCACCCACCGGCCCCCGATCCGTCGCTGCGAGTTACCTTTACCGCGTTTACTATTCTCCATTGTGCACGACTACCATACGGGACCGTGCAAAGGAAGCTGCGAGAGAGATCGCGTGAGTCATCCAGCCGGTGCATTGGCGTAGACCAACCCTCGAAACGAATTCGTCATAACGATTGACGTTTGGCGTGGCTGCCTACAATAATTTATTATATTAGATTGTTCAACAAAATTTTCTTCCGTTTTGTTAGTACATAATGGATGCGCAATATTTCATGTTTCACTTTATGTTATTTAATTGTATATTATTTATTCTGGTCTATTGTGTTCCTTCGTTCTTGTCTTCTACTTTTGTCTTTTTTCCAAATGTCTTCTAAATTAAACGATTCAAACAAAACGCGAAAGAAATTTATAGGACAATCTAATCATAATAAACAGAAGAATAATAATGGATTAAACGATTTTCGATTCTTAATTCATTTGTATTTTATTCATTTAAATAATCTTTATTTACTTTATTTAATTTTTTAACTAATCTTCCTTTTCTCCTTCTCGTTCTTGCCGACTTACACATTTATATTTATTGCTCTTTTACTGTATTAAACTTAATTTTTGTTTCCACTTTTTCTTAGTAAATTATATATTTATTTCTGTATTGTAAATATAAGAAAGCTATTATTGGGTAGGTATATTTCTATTCTTCGCGAGATGAAATTAAAATTTAAAATGGGATGGAATTAAAAGTAAAAAAATGTCAAATGGAAAATAGACGAGGTAAATGAAAATTAAATGTAGTAGGATTGTCCACTATATCCAATACATGGACAACTTTTTCCTTATTCCATTCGATACACATCTGCCAACGTGTTTTTAATGCATACATTCCTTTTCTGAAAAATTCTGAATGTATAGAATAAATAAATTCTAAAGACATCGTTATGAATTACTGTTTCAGGTTTACCACGCGACTCATTTTGTAAAGACACATCACCAAAACAAAACTTTGCACATCAACACTGTATTGTTCTTTCATTCACAATATCACCCCCTAATGCTTTATTTATATTTTCAGCATTTTTCAGCATTATTTCCAAGTTTGAATTCATACAAAAAAATTACAATATTGACGGTATCCATGTTTTCAAAAAACGACGCAAGAAATAGTTATTATGCACAATTCGGAAAAAATTGTTCGCAAAAGGTTATATGAAAAACAAAGGAATAACAACAGGAATACAAACATTTATGAGTAAGAAAAATTTGACATTTCATATCATACAATTTAATATATCGAAAGTAAAGAAATAACATTTATATAGATTGCTCGAATTCGGTGGAAAATTTTCATCGCGAGTCTGACATGATATCATAGGAGAAGGGGTTAAAGAGATTACGTTCCCCGAATATAGAGTCCAAAACCCACGATCATCGGTTCAAATGCTTGGCGTTGAAGCCGACACCGTTCCAAAGACGAAAACACCTCGGTCGTTTCTTATTCGCCGGGAGAGGCTGAGAGACGGTGTTTCAATCGTTGCAACGACGTCGTTCGTAATTTAGAGTCGTTCCCCAGTTGCCGTTCCATTTTCCGAGGGACTAGGCGAAAGACGCTGGGCGTCGATCATTCTTCTCTGTTCACGGTCTTGCCGGGCGGAATTGTATTTCATTTTAAATGGTCGTTTCGCCGAGTGGCTTTTCCACGAGTATTGCGAGCCGCGGCGTCCGCGTAACGATTTCCTTTGTTCCCTACGGGATAAAGGAACGCTCGGCGGTCACCGAGACGAGCGCGTTTGGCCCGCGTTCTCGCCCAGCCGACGATCATAACGAGGAATGATCCTTAAGGAACGCTTTGGCAGTGTCGTTTAGTCGGTCACACGGCTGCAGACAAGATGACGTTAGATCAAATTAAGTCGTCGTCAACGATCACGTGGAATACATGCTGGATGCGGGCGGTCTATAGGTGTGGAATTTCGGGCGATCACCACGAATTCTGTTGGTGCGGACGATCAAAGAATGGGACATACCTACTGCAATTCTCAGACACGGTACCAATGGAAACTCGATTAACATTAACCTGTTAACTGTGGAATTTAGTTTGAAAAACTTCTCGTTTTGTGCACAATGAAATAAAAAAATGAAATGTGTATTCGACAAACGCAAGGCTAATGTACCTAGGGTATATCTTAATGAAAAACCAAAGCAAAGCAAAGAAGAAGTAAATGTTTATGTGAAAAAATAAATACTCGTCAAACGCAAGTCAACTGGTTAACAGAAGTCATTTTTCAACAAATGATCAACATTGATCTTCAAATAGTAGCATGTGTATGTATATGTAACACTAAACGTACTGAGATCTTGAGCGGAAACAGAAGGAAAGACAAAAATTGAAAAACTGATTAATCGAACAATATAGAAATTGATGTAAAGTTAAATTTTAAGATTGATCATTTGACCGGCACATTTAATGTTAACCAAGAAACTGTTTCTCGGGTTCTAGATCACTCAAAGTTTTGATCATCTACAAACAAATTGAATATTTCTAGTGAAAAACTTGGGGTGCAAAGGGTTAAATTATACTTTAGGATATATACGATCGAATTTTGCGAAGATAGTTTATAGAATTTCTTCTCGAGTCTCTATTTAAATCGGATAATCAAGGTTCTATTGTATACTTGAGTTACACGAATAACATGATCAAAAATTACAACAACTCTCATATGACGAGGTTAGATATAGTATATTTTCTTTCAAGTTTATTATCATTACATTTTTGTTATCTTTAACTATTTAATCAAATTAACTCTGTTATTCGAGGATTGACTGTACTTTTCACATTCCAGTAAATTCGATGTTGTTTAGGAATAATAAAGGTAATTATCGTTTTCTTCGATTTTCAGTCGAATTCGACCACCACCTTATATTTTGCAAAGTGGATGGAGGATCAGATAACTTTTATTCTATTTGCGACGAGTGAATAATATGAAATGGAGGCGCGAGGTTTACTTATATGTAGCTGAAGTTGGAATTCGTATTCTTAAAGGTATTCCTTTGACCTGTGCAATTTAAACCTGCTTTAAATAGCATCTCATATAATGTAATCACTCTAATGAGATACATTTCAAGTCCCAGAGATGGTGATAACGCCAGTGTCAACACGAAATACGAAACTTCTGCTTTTCAACCTTGAGTATAATGGTGGGGAAGTGAATGAAGGTAAAAATTAATCGACAATCCTTTTGTATAAAATATTGAAGTAAATAAACGATAATAATATATGATCAAGAAGAATAATAGATAATCTCAAACAGTTAAAATACAATTTTTTGGGGAGAAGACCATATAAAAACGATTTTTCGCTTTTGATTATCCCTTTACACTACAAAGGCGACTGACCGTCGGCATTTGGTCTGATATAGCGAAATTATAAAATTCAATATTCAATATCATACGTTATATATTGTAATTAGATATAAAATATTAAAATAAAACAGTTCTATTGTCCTCATAGTTTCGTGCATCATTTCTATTTAATAGGATCAATAGTTTAATTAATATTTCATTACAAAATAATAAATATATATAGCGAAGTAACTTTCGAGTGCGAAAAGTTAAAGACATGGTTAGAAACAGCAAATTCAATGAAAGTCAAAATTGAACGAAAATCCTTTTGCCTACGTCACTGTATCCAAGCCCCGATGCATCAGTCCAGCTTGCATCTGTATGTATTTACGTCGAAGGGGGATCCCCTATGTGACATCATCCCCCTCCATACGTGTGCGGCTGATTCGTTTCGCTGGCTGACTTCTGTCGCCTAACTCCAAAACACCCCTGGACTCTGCCACCTCCCTTTACCTTTAATCTTTATCAATCCATCGAGCCGAGGCGGAATCGAACCTATGGACCAAGGAACGGACGGCGCCGCGCATTATTCACGCCCGATAGCTCTTCAACCCTCCGCGTCTTTCGAACATCCACCACCACCGTCACCGCCATTGCCACCCTTTGATGTCCGCTAAATACTTTCTGTCGGGTTCACCGTTCTGTTCTTTGCTCTGTCCATCGAAGTTCTGTGTCTTAGAACGAACATGAAAACTCTATTGGTCAAGATATCTGGACAAATAAGCAAGCGGTAAGAAAATCAAAGATAGATATTTGAATGATAGGAGATATATAAATACGGTACAGTTGTGTAGATCCCACATACACGCTGTTCGTCGTGCTAAGTGGTAACGTTTATATCTTCTTTTACACAATTTGTTCTGTTCTCGTGAAAATTTGACAATATCATTCTGGATCTTCATTCTTTGAACACATTCACGTCGATTTGTGTTTTAAAATACAATATTTATACAAGAATATTATAATATTATAATATTATATGAATGCATACATTTTAGTTGTTAAATTAAGGATTACATAAATCAGTAAATGTAGAAATCATATTAACCCTTTAGGTTTTAAATAAAAACTTTTAGGAAGAAGACATTTATTTTCACAGTATATATTAACTAACTTATCATTTGTAACAAAGATAAATATTCTTATAAAAAATGCTATTCTAACTGTTAAAAAAAGAAAGGACGATTAATTGATTCTATGGTGGATTCGCGACTAGTCCACTGGTTCGCATTTTACTAATATTGAAACATGTGGTTTCAAGGAGATGCTACTGGAAACTAAAGGGTTAACAAAAAAAAACGTAAATATGTGAGTAATTACGATATATGTTCTGTTGGTTTTCAAACTTTTTGCAAAACGTACGGGTAATTGAAAATCGACGAGAGTACATAACTGTGAGAATATGTGAGCGCATTTGCGTAGTGAAAGTTTTAAAAACTTTTGAGTATCTTCGCGCTGTACACAGGAGTATTTATTAAAAAACAATTGCAGTTTTTATAACGGAAAGTTCCCAACATCGTTACAAGTCAAAAAGTTAGAGAATTTAATTCGGATATGTACAATCTTTTATCTATATCCTTCTAATATTAATATTATCCTACTTTTCCTTAAATAAATATTTATTATTCAAATGAAAATGCTGGTATAATGTTTCTATAATCTATTGAATGTTTTGAAACTCACGTTACTATTATTTAAAAATATTAAATTTTGAGTCCTTCAAAATTACTATTAAATACGTTTTTAGTAACTTCTATTGTATAACGTAGGTCTGTAGTAAGTTCCTTCGAATATCTAGAATTTACAATAAAATGTATAGTAAGACGTCAGCTATTATCTCCTTTTGACACCTGTTAAAACAATAATGAATATATGATCTTTCTTATCATACTAATCTTCTGAATGTTTATACATAACTATTATAATAATCTTTTTCCATGTTGTTACAAGATTCTATTTCTACACTGAGATCTAAGATCTCACTTTGTAAAACATTTTCCGTTGCATAATTATTTCTTTTAAAATACATAGTCCAAATCTCTCTTTCATCGAGTTAAATCCATCCATTTAAGTACAACAGGTAATTGACACTATTTCCCGCCATCTTGAAAGAATTTCTAGCACAAGAGAAAATCCATGGCGACCATGGAATAGGTTAACTGGTGGACATGATAACGAAGTTTTCAACCGAAATAGGTGGTCAAGTGGGTGGAGCTTCATGAACAGCGGGAACCAATAATCGTCGCACCTGTATAATCATTTGCCTTCGTTTCTCTACCTGAGAGAGAAACAGGTGGCTTTGTGGGAACACAAAGAAATTCTAAGGTTGTACCATGCAACTTAAAGGCAACCCCTCGAATTTCTACGCCACCATTGAAATTCAAGTTTCTGACATAAAGGAGGTCACACCCCTCGGGCAAACAAAAAGCAAATGCGTTATAAATTCTAAAATTATTTAAAATTATTAACTGTAAATTCATACCATGTTAGGCCCTTTTATTTCTTTTTTTTTCATTAAAAATTACAATTAAAAAAATAATCTGTCAATCTGATTGTTTATTTTATGAACGGGAGGTAATGTTTCCTTTCACAAGAGTTATCCGTTAATTGTTAATTCTTATTTCATTCAGAATCGATATTCAATTTCATCTCTTTAAATGATTATATATAGTTGTAAAAAACAATCGTATTGTACTAAATTCGCTTTTCATTTTGAAATTTTTGTAATGTTCTGTAAAACAATATGGAGTATCCAAGAAGATACTTATTTTCTTTTTATAAATACTTTTATACAAGTAAAATATGTCTGCTAACTGATTATATTGATTTTAATAAGTTGGTTTTAATGATTTTAATGTATATAAGACTTCGCGGTTCGAGTCGTATAATACCTCGGATACCGTTTGTCTTGTAGAGGATATGTGAGTCGGATGGGTTCGAAGATACAAAAAGAAATCAACACTGAAGCACCGTTCCGTATTTCGTCTAGTTACCAACTCATATAATGATTAACTCATGAATATTAATGAGATAAATAGTTACATTTTCTATATTTGATTATTGAAATTATTTACATTGAAATTTATAATTTTAGAATGAATACTTATCTTTAATTGATAATAATAAACTCTGACTATTTTTATAGAAGTTTATTACATTTTTGCAACTGTAATAGTGTAATATTAAAATAATTTGTGCAAATATAAAATTTAGCTTTAATAAGAGAAAACCAATAAAATATTTTGAAATTAATTTTAAGAAACTGAAGTGAACTAAAATTTATAAAATAAGCTAAAAGTTTGCAAATTTTTAAGTAAACTTTCTATTTTTCCTACTATTCTTTCATTTTTCATCGTCAACTCAATAAATAGAATAATCATAATAAATCATTTAAATACAGAAGAGTACCTAATTTCCGGTTATTACATTGAATCACGCAGTTGTTCGTCGCTTATGCGTTCGCAAAAATATCCATTCGTTCCCTCATTTACAAGGTCTTCCATCAATGGCTCGATTCACATTTCCACCAATCGAAAACCGACGATTACTAAACCGAATGTTTTCCGAACGTACTCTACTACCGCCATTAAAAAAGTCTTGCGAATTTTGATACATTCAACGAATTACAAGTTATTTTTCGCGAGACTGATTTCTCTTAAAATATTCTATTACATAATTTTATGCAAACGGTACAGTTGGAACAATATAAGAACATATTACGAACGCGGCGAAATTAGCCGGGTGAAATTGGAAAAGTTGGATAAATATGACTGTTCGAACGCACCTATCAGCGTTTCGCGAGCGTGGCCCGTGATTCTTTGCGCGTTAGAGTACGGACCAAGGTTTTCCGATCGGTTGTCGTAGTTTGAGGAGGTGAAAAGTGTGGCGGTGCTCGCTTCGCTGTTCTTTATGAACTCTTATATTTAACGAACGAATTCTTTTCACAGCCGTAAGTAAAAACTCGATTATTTTACACCATTAGGTCGCCTCCGAAATCATACGACTGCTACATATGACTAGAAAGATCGAGATAATTTCAGGCGAACGTCACCTTTTCTGTCCTCCGTCTATGCCAAAAATGTCTAATTTAACTGTTCTCTTATGGAGAGCAAAATTCTTCATAAATAAATGTATGGAATTATTCGACAATGTAGTTTCTATCGTATATTATTCTAAAACTAATGTCTCTGAGAAGATATACCCCACCCCCGACCACCGTTGCCGATTAATACCTAACCCTCAATAGCCCATTGTCAAGCAGTTTCAAGGTATTCTTGGAACCCATTAACAAATCGAATACTAATCCCGAAAAAATTGACGTATTTTTTCTCAATGTACTTACACAATTAAGGGAACGCGTGGGATTCAATTTATTATATGTTATAATTGGTATTTTCGTTCCCTACTTTGTTGCCTCATCACTAGTACCATGTATCCATTAATGGCATTATATGTTATAACAGTAAATTTGTTTTTAGTAAAGTAACGGTAACATTAATTGAGATGAAGCTAAGTGTATTTATAGATTAGAATACTATTTCACAAACCTAATATTATATATATGTTTTAATGCCTAATATTATAGCTTAATGTAAAGCGATTTTCTTAAGTTCATTTTTATGTAGCATAAAAAGATAAATTTATATTGCCTCAGTTGTTTCAATTATGTTTTAAATTTTTGTATGGAGAAAATAATGTTCATTTATTAATATTTTATTCATTATTTTATTTTGGTTGTTTTTATAGTATTGTTAATATAAAGAGCCATAACTGTTATATGATAAATGTAGTTTCATAAATATTTATATTGATACAGATGGAGAATTGTTGTAAAAAATAAAAAATTTATACTATTATAATATCCTTTATTTATAGTACATATATATTACTTATATTTTCAGATGTCAACTGCAACTACACATAAATACCGTTACAAAAATGCGGGGCTGGACTCACAAGAATTAAGACGGCGTAGAGAAGAAGAAGGTGTGCAATTGAGGAAACAGAAACGAGAGCAACAGCTATCAAAGAGGCGCAATGTTCCTAACATTGATGCTGATGATGAAAATGTTGTAACGGATGAATGTGCAGTTCCTGCACCACAATTGGTAATTTCTTATAATTTTGATATGACAAACTTGATTAAAGTATACTTTGTATTATCTGTTTACAGTTATATAATTATTGATTTAATAAATTTTTTAATTTACAGCAATCTCCTACTATCACAATGGAAATGGTGCAAGCATTATATAGTCCTGATCCAGAAAAACAATTGGCAGCTACTCAAAAGTTTAGAAGAATGTTATCCAGGGAACCAAATCCGCCAATAGAAGAAGTTGTAGAAACAGGAATTGTACCTAGATTCGTTGAATTGTTAAAAAATAATACAAACTGCACTCTACAGGTTAGTAAGCCTTGTAGTTTACTACACAATCATGTTTCACACATGATATAAACTATATATGGTGATTTTAGTTTGAAGCTGCATGGGCTTTAACGAATATAGCAAGTGGAACATCTCAGCAAACACGTATAGTGATAGAGGCAGGGGCTGTGCCTACCTTTATTTCATTACTTAGTTCGGAATATGAAGATGTTCAGGAGCAAGCTGTTTGGGCATTGGGCAATATTGCAGGAGATAGTCCTGCGTGCAGAGATCATGTATTAGATTGTGGAATTCTCGCGCCTCTCCTTCAGTAAGTTTTTGGAATAGTATTAAATAATACTACAAGTTATGTTTATTTTCTGAATGGTTTACCTCTACTGCTTAATTTAACTATGATATATACATTCTCAGGAACATTGTATATCATTATGGTTCATTCATCACTTTGTTAACCATATGGATTTAACCATTTTGTAAAAGTTTTTGTACATTTTATAAAGAAAATATTTAACAAAATAATTTAACGTTTAAAATGAGCACATTTAAGACTTCAAATGTTATTATTAAAATATGAAGTTTTTCAAATGTAGTATAAGGAGTAGGTTTTCAAAAATTAAAACTATTTGTACACTTAACATTGAGGCACTATTAACCCTGTGCACTCGGGAGGTGACTGTCAGTCACCACTTGATTTGACGCAGTAAAACTATTAAGTCTGATATTTAATATTGAACTTTGTATAATACTTCGATACGTAAAATATTGGAATAAAATAGCTTTGTTCCTTAATGTACTTGTAATTTCCCTTCGAGTTAGTTCCAAAAAATATCGTCTTTATGTTGTCAAAAAATGTTAAATATTTTTAGTGAGAAAGTTCTGAGTGAAAAGGGTTAGAGTTTTTAGAACGGAAACTAATTCTGGGGTTTTATGAAATTTTAAAATATAAAAAACATGAAGAGAACGACTCATATATGCTATTCTAGAGTTTATTAAACACAGTATTAATAATAATGATCTTACCTTAACCTACTATAACATTGGTGCATGAACTTATAAGATAATCTAATAAATTTGATTGTTTCTTTATCGTTGTATTGAACTAACCCATTTTCATTTATTTTTCAGACTACTTTCTAAGCCAACTCGCCTATCAATGACACGTAACGCAGTATGGGCATTATCGAATCTCTGTCGAGGCAAGAATCCGGCGCCGGTTTTCCAGAAAGTCTCTCCATGTCTACCTGTTCTAGCACATATTCTTAATCACTCGGACGGCGATGTTCTCGCTGACGCTTGCTGGTCTTTATCTTACTTAAGCGATGGTCCGAATGAAAAAATTCAAGCTGTTATAGATGCGGGTGTGTGCAGACGTTTGGTAGAACTACTCATGTAAGTTTTTCATTTAAATATCTATATAACTTAACACAATTTAGCATGTGATAATAATAAAATATGTTATTAGGCATCAACAAAACAATGTAATAAGTGCGGCTCTCCGAGCAGTGGGGAACGTAGTGACGGGAGACGATGTACAAACGCAAGTTGTTCTCAATTGTTCTGTGCTACCTTGTCTTTTGCATCTCTTAAATTCACCACGAGATCCAGTTCGTAAAGAGGCTTGTTGGACAGTTTCTAACATCACGGCAGGAAATCCTCAGCAAATTCAGGTTCATACAAATTTTGCAGAAAAGTCTTATATAAACTATTCCTACAATTTTTTCTGAACTTATCATTAGACATTTATTAATAACAAATATTATACTATTACAAGCATCATCTAATAATATATATTTTTTTTAATAGGCAGTCATCGACTGCCAGATATTTCCAGTTTTAATTGACATTCTGGGAAAGGCTGAGTTCAAAACACGAAAAGAAGCAGCATGGGCAATTACTAATGCTACCAGTGGCGGTACACCCGAACAAATTCGTTACCTCGTGTCACAAAGATGCGTTCCTCCGTTGTGTGATTTGTTGACAGTGATGGACGCTAAGATCGTCCAGGTCGCATTAAACGGCTTAGAAAATATTCTTCGCCTTGGAGAACAAGATGCTATACACAGTGGCATGAATCAGTATGCGGTATTAATCGAACAATGTTTCGGTGAGTATCCAATCGTAAAAAGAAAATGTTCATAAAAATACTGTAAAGAATCAACATTTTTTACTTTACATTATTCTGTTTCAGGCCTAAACAAAATAGAATTTTTGCAATCTCATCCGAACATAGAAATTTATCAAAAGGCCTTCGACATAATTGAACGATACTTCGGTTCCGAGGAAGAAGACGCGCGAATCGTGCCCACCATCGATTCACAGGGACAACAATTTCAGTTTGAAGCATCCGACTCGCCTCAACTGCCAGTCGAAGGCTTCGACTTTTAATTGATTGATTTTAATTGAAATTCCGAATGTATTTCCGGATTCGATCTTGTTTCGTTCGTTGCGTTTACGACTAGTTCTCGTAACGAGACAATCTTTGAAATTACAGAATCGATCAGACGTGAAGAGTGGTATATTTATACATATACATTGAATTCGTTTGTATCCGAAAGAAAAGAAATAATATCAGTAATATCTCGAGGTGATCAGTTTTTTCTGCTCTCGGTGATAAAAGAATTAGTATAAAAAAATTTTTGTACGCAGTTATTTTAAAATGATTTTTTCTGTTTATTTTTTATCTACACACCATATGCGACCGGCATTAGGTTCTCTATTGAAATGTGAATAACCTTATGCGAAATTTTAACGATGCTTTGAAATAATTTGATCAGGGCCCGGTTTATCATTTTCGGAAAACTCATAAACATAAAACATATTTAGTATGAAGCATATTCAGTTTATCTTTGAAGAAAAAAAAGTTAACAAATATCTTTAGCGCTTAAGTAGAAACGGATAAGTACGGAAACAATGATCAAGACGATTTACTACTATTGAGGCAAATTTGAGCCTCATATGACGTTATGACTGACTCTGAATTACGAAAGAAAAAAACTTGCACAACCAGCAAGACACTAACGACTGAAGTACGCGACTACGTAGCCAACACGGACAACATTACGCAACGCGGTACTCACATCCTTACTACACTAGGTAGGAACATGACCAATTAAACTTTTTTACTGTAAATACGTATCTTGTAATTTTAAGGCTATTCTATACAGAGTGCCCTTAAGAAACGAAGCAACATTTACGTCGAATTAACGATTATGACTTCCTTTCCAATTTCATACATTTTTATTAATTAATTGTTTCTATTTTGTTATGACGTATTAACAACTGCATTACAATCGACTAAAACTGTATTATAAAATTTAAGCGCATTTTAAATTTTATTAAAATTCAAAGTTATAAAATGTGTTTAACTATATTGTATTTGTGGTTACAAAATAGTAGGTGATTCTTTTATTTATTATAAAGTATTTCTTTCAGAGATCGTGTTTATACAAAATTATTATATTATATGTATACAATGCATGTATATACATATAAAAATTGTATATGCATTTTTTTTTTGTTTTGGAAAATCTTTCCAGTTTTGTTAAATATAAATTTAAATTTTGCGCGAATTATAATGAGGATTGATTGTATCGCGATTGTACAGCACACGAAATTTTGGACATTCTGTATAAAAGGTCTGTGACTGTATAAAATGTATTTATTATTTAGGTTTGACGGTACCATACTATATTATACAAGATAATATAAATATATATTACCTACTTTTAGTTACTGACATGAATTACTACGACAGAGAAGGACTGTATTATAAGAATTCCGTGAGCGACCACTTTGCTAATGGCGCCATTTTTAGCAAAGTGTATACTTACGAGTACTTGTTGCCAATTTATAAAATGCTTACCAAAATAGAATATAAGCATATTTGAAACGGATTTGTCATTTTATGTTGTGCACGCTATTCTTAAATAAAATGTGATAAAAGTATCTCAAAATCTTTATTATATAGGATGAGATGTTAGATTCAAGACATCTGAATAGCTATGTTGCAATTTGAAAGTACCGAAAAGCGTATGAAATAAGATCTAACGCATTTTATTATATTTTTAAGTCCATCACAGATATTCAGATGTATTTTTCACATTTCACCCTATATATCAATACTTAATTGCATAAATCATGTTCATAAATTTTCTTGATCTTCCTTTCTTACATACATAATTTTATCTTTCGGATACGTTCTTGAACCTCGATACAATATGATATCTTTGTAACTTATTTAATATTAATTAGTTGCATAAATAAAATCTCTTGGAAACATTTTTTTTCTGTTCAACAGTCTATCGATATATCAATGAAAATAGGAGATTTCTGTTTCCGATAGAAACGCATTGTAAATTGGCAATTTGGAACACTCACATCACATTGACTGCAAATTGACATATAATACAATAACACGAACGTACAATGTGACACATACAATGTGAATCTGTTCATTGTATTTTAGTTCAAAGCTACAGACATGTGTCATTCAAAAGTGTAAATTGAAACCATGCCAGAGGCATTGATCTTGTTGTTATATTTTTTGAAAATTTGTAGAAACCGCCAAATCACCATCGGGTATCTTCATCTAAAGATGTTGATTTTCTGTACTGTCATTTGACGAAACAAAATAAAGTTGAATATTAATACAAATACAAATTGTATTTATTTAACATTTACTACATAAATATATTCCTAATATTATAATTAATGCTTTTGTTTTATTAATTTATAGTTTTGAATGTATTTATAATACTGTAATAATCATGTCATCACACTTTATACCACTATCTAGAAACCACAATTTAGTGCATTAGGAAAATGAGCACTTTTTCTTATTCGTATTTGTAGTTAACTCTGGTTTCACTGACATAACAATTCCATCTGTAAGTCTAGTTACTAGAGGATCCAAAATATCTTTATCTATTTTACCTACTAATTTCTTAAATATTTGCTTGTCAATAAATTCTAATTCACTTTCAAATGGCTTGTACCCATCAGTAATTAAAGTCATTATATAAATAACTTTCTTAACTAATGGATTTTCTCTGTCACAGAAATTATGAAAAGCTTTTATTGCTTCTGTATTGATGCTCAGCAAATCATGAACTATCTAAAATAATAAAATATGCTATATATGAGAACTGTATGGTAATATTTACACTATGTAGACAAAACAAAAATTTAATAAAATACTTACCACTACTTTTTTTTGCGAAATCTTTACTTTTAAATTATACACTGTTCTACCAACATCATTTGGAAAATCTTTGGGTGTTAAGATTAAGTAATCATTGCTTCCTAAAACTGTACTACTTAATTCTCCAACCATTTGGGCTAAACAATTTAAAGTATCTGTGTCATTTCCAAAGAACATAATAAGTGCAGGTTTCTCAGGATACATAACTACATCATATATTGCAGATGCTATATCATTCCAGATAGTAGACTTTTGATGATGAAACTGTGTTTGAATAGTCTGCATTGATTCATCTAATAATTTATCTATTGTCTTTAAATCCATCACATTTGTTTTACTAATTTGTGATTCATTCTCCTGAGTTGTTTCGTTGATAGAAAATCCATTAACAATTATATATAAAAATATGAATAGAAATACAGTAATAGTACCAAACGGAAGTAAATTACAAAAGATGTTAGATGTTCTGTTCCGTTGACTTGGAAACTGGTTGTAAGTTTGTATAGAATTATTAGTACTATTGAAAGATCGATTTGTATTCAGACTTCGCAAACTTCGTTCACGTAAATGTTCACGTGTTGCAGAAGATGAGTTACATGCACTAGAAAAAGAATATTCTGGTGTCATACTTTGTGACAAACTATTCCGTGATTCATTATTGTCAACATCATCGTCTTCATCATCAGTATATTCATCATAACCATTAAACTCAAGAAAGTCTTTAGTTTGCTGTTTAATGTCCTGTATGTCTTCCATTATCAGCGCATTATCAGAATTACTGAAATGATAAGAACTTTTCTTCTCAGATATATTCTGTTTTCTTAAAGGTGGCCGTGCTTTAGGTACAGGTGGTTCAGGAAACTCTACTTGATTATAAAGCTGAAAAAGATTCTGTTATTTAGATATTTAGTGACATTGCAAATATATTTGTATAAGAACACCCTGTTACATGTGCAAATATTTATATTGAGTATTTGAACTTCAACAATAAATGTACATACATTGAAATTTTTCATGTTTACAACGTTGTTGACAAATTTAATCAAACATTTCGATAATAATATTTAATATTAATTAATTTCATGCAACACTTTTAATACACATAACCAGCGGAATTACTGCCTTGTAACAATTTATAGTTCACTCAAATATACAAATTCTATTAATATTAAATCTAATTCCACACATTCTGTAAATACAGATATACATTTTATAAATTGTATAATTCACTAATTACTATTGAATAGCCGAAGTAAACATAACGTGAAAAAATAACCGAACAGATTTAAGTGAATAGGGAAAGTATTTTACAAGGACGAAAAGTTGGCATTCATTGGGATACCATTTAGAAAGATATGAGTGTAAAGTAACTCCGATCAGCGGTTCCCCTACTATTTACCTCACTCTAGGAGACTGTTTGAATTGTGTAAGCCGTTATATGTAGTGTTCAATACTACAGATAAAATTACATATGGAGGGGGCAATTTTCCATGGGGGAAAGACTCTAGAGAGATCACGAGCTTTCAGTTTGATACCCCTGTATTACATATCCGATCGTTGATATTACCAACTTGATCAAAAACGAAATACATGTATTTAATAATCAATCAAACTTATTCCTTCCACACAACTTTTTATTTCGGTATAATAAAACAAGTAATGTTGTACTTAAGTATACCTAAATTGAATTCTTTGACAGTAAGATAAAATGTATAAATTCAAATAAATAATTAAATTTTAATAACGAACTAGAATAGATGGACTTACTACTATTTACAAAAACCTATATACTCGTTATTATTTTGCAAAAATATTCTTTTTTGTTGTTTTGTAAATGATTTAAGAATGACGTAATGTGAATAATACAGTATTTATCTAATGTACTGCATAATTTTCAGCATAATTTAATAATTATATAAGTATATTTACACTTATTTTATTATAAAATAAAAAAAAGTGATAATTGACATTATAATTATCATATTTCAGAACTATAACTCTAACTTTGTTAAATAAGTCGAATTTAATTCCTGATTTCATCGTTTTTATAATATAGAGGTCGTTAAAAGCACTGGTTTTCTAAATTCTGTAAGAGTCTACTCTACATCTTGTTTGTGTTTGAATAAATTCGAATGATTCTAACGTTATAAAAAATATTATTAAATATATAAATATTGAAAAATATGTAACTTACATATAGATATCATTTTCATAGAACTGTAATGAAGAAATCATTAATGTTGAAGAATATTCGACATTGGTGCCAACATTGAGGCGTATGAATTGTAACGGAATGTGTCGCCGAGAGAAACATACTTCTAAATACAAATTTAATAAACAATCAAAAGGATTGTTCGTTCAAAACAGTCATATCAAGTATCAGATTTTCAAAAATCAGGAGCAATTTTATGATAATTTCTTGGTAACGGCATGGGTGTTAATCCGTTAAAGAAAATATGCCATTGGGGGCCGCTTACTGCTCTTGGTAGGTGCATTGGAGATATAAATTTAGATGCGTCCGTTATATTATTTGCAAAGAACAATCATTTTTATCCACAAAAAACTTTAAAAGTATTAAAACGTCGAATAAAATATTAATATCCCAGTTAAGTTCCACTTCTACATCTAGGAAAAATTAAATAGAAATGTACGTGTAGATGAACCTGATAAATAGCTGCTTCCATTTTGTTTGACATGCTTTACGACAGAGTCGCGCGAAATTTAAATTTTCATTTTGAGTTTCCGTGACTGATTTAATATAGATATTAATGTATAGATTATTTACTAATAATTGTTAATAATATTTTCTTCGTGATGTCCTTTTAGGAATTATAAAAATAATCACTTTGATGACAATACATTGTAGTAGACAATGCTGGCCACCACAGGAGAGTTTGTTTGGAACAATTAATTTTATGCTTTTCTTTTGTCTCAGTGGATATACACTCTTCCATTTCATCAGTTCTATTTATGAAGGGCCTGGATTTCTTCCATTAAAGTGGATGCCAGTACTGTATATATAATATATGCACAAATAATAATTATAAGTATTATCTAATATATTTGTAATTAATTAATCTAATATTCTTATGTGTTTAGGAAAAACTAACAGATACTCAATTCTTACAATATTGTTCAGTATGCGAAGGTTATAAAGCCCCTAGATCTCATCATTGCAGAAAATGTGAGTTTTTATAGATTTAGTTATCACAAATATAATTTATTCTCTTTATTTAGTTTCTGCTTTTTAGGTGAGCGTTGTGTGATGAAAATGGATCATCACTGTCCATGGATAAATAATTGTGTAGGACACTTTAATCATGGACATTTTACAGCTTTTTTGGCAAGTGCAGTTGCTGGTTGCTGTATTTCTACTTTTACTCTAGTTTCTTGGGTGATGACTGTATTGTCTTTAAAACCATTATCATTTCCTCCACCTTCTGTATTTATTCTAATAGTAGTAATCATCAGTATTGGTTTGTCAATTGGTGTTGTCCTTGCTGTTGGAACATTGCTTTATTTTCAGGTAAACATTTAGTATTATAATTTTATTGCACATATATAATATATAGTAATAAATAAAGAAAGTTGTTTGTTAATTTTTTTTAGCTGTTAGCTATAGTTAAAAATCGAACGGAAATTGAAGCTTGGATTTCAGAAAAGGCCCACTACCGAAGATTTGGTACCAAAGATAAATTTATTTATCCATATTCAAAAGGATGGCGTTTTAATATACAACAAGTTCTTACATGGGATTGTACACCAGTTGGAAATGGAATTTATTGGCCTGTGATCGAAGGCTGTGATCAATACACATTAACAGTACATTTTTACTCATTGAATTAGAAATAGCTCAGTTACTTAATTAAAATACCTAAATACCTTAATTAAAATGTTTAGTATGATTACTTCTATAATATTCCAGCAAGAACAATTAGCTCAGAAGAAAGACAAACGGAAGAGAGCTAAAACTTACAGAGTCATAAAAGAAGCATCTGGATCATGGGTGCCAATAACACATGGTTGGGGTGTACTTTGTCACTTACCTTGTACCGATGAACCACGTATTAAGTTGAAAGTTGGAGACATTGTGGTTGTAACACGATGGAGAAAGTGAGTCAAATTTGATTTGTAATTTATTTGAAATTAGAATAGATAATCTTGTTTACAAACTTGTTTACATGTTTTGGTTGGTAATATGATTTGCACAAAGCCATTTAATAAAAAAAATAATATCTGTTATTACGGTTGAATTTTATTTCATTGAAATTTTTACTGAAACTTTGTAACAAATTGTGTTACAGGTATTGGTTATTTGGAGAAAAAAAAGAAGATGATCACAATGAAAAACATGTACGAAAGAAGGGTTGGTTTCCACGGACTTGTGCGATTGAAGTGATCCGCAATCGATAAATGAAACGTATTCTTCCGCCTTGTCGAAATCGGATTGAAACATTCCTTCTTACCATGTAAAATTTTAACCTGTTTATAGATGTATCGTTGAACGAACAATGATTTATTTCTCTAGTGATTTGTATGCAAGTATCAACGATGGATAAGTGTCTTTATTTGTTTCAATGGTCTAATGCGCGAATTTTCTATATAGACTAAACTTCGAGACGCTTCAGTCGATGTATTTATTGTGCTAATGAGAAACTTGAATTTCACAAACGAAAAAATTGGCACAAAACAAGATTTTAATATATCTTTACTACTTGATGTATAACTTATAACTTTGAGTGTATGTAATGAATAAATCTTTTCATATTTTTGTATATTTAGAGGAAAATTGTTGTGTTCATTACACACTTGTAAGTGTATATATTTTAAGTATAACTAGATTATTGTAAATATTTATAAAATAATATGCATTTTTTTATTTGTATAAAAAGGTGATGAGAATATGTACTTGCAATAGTCTATTACGTTTTAATTTTTTATTTCAATTTTCATAGGCAAAATGAAGGATTATGTCGATTACTTTAATGTAAAACACATTATTACATATGTTTTTATTAACAGTTTGTAATTGATGAATAAACAATTTACTGAAAATAATGTTCCAGTTGTTCACGCTACAATGAATACATTTCTACTTTGTGTGGCGTTAACCTGAAAGCTTGTGGAAAATCAATAATACTGTGAAAAGTATCAGTGACCGAGGAACACACCATGCTTTATAAATCTACGATCTCTAGTGTGGAATGGGTGATCTATGGACATTTCTGTGTTCCATGAATTCATTTAGTAAGAATATGAATTACACACAATTCAAGCATTTACTTATTTATTTTCTAATAATTCCTCATATGTTAATCATCATTAATTTTTATTTAATTATTCCAATTTGAGGGTAACAACCAATGTGTAGTATACATTTATAGTATATATAGTAAAAAGATGAAATAATAATTTGAATAATGCATAATTAAATATTTATTTATATTAATTTTATTCTACTTACCAGAGGAAACATATTTGTTGAACTTCATATCATGTTCAATTTATTTATATAAAACTGAATGTGTAAAACATGCAATATATTAATAACAATGTAGATAATAAATATATATATAACATAAACTAGAATAGGTTTTGCAAAATTCATGAATGTTTAAAATATAAATTCGATATTTATGTTCAACATTATTTTTTCTCTTTATCAAAATTGTAAAAATTTAATTGCGTGTTAATAAAATGGCGTCTGTATTTGTCAAGCATGAATAATTTTCTAAATGAACAGATTCAAAATTGTAAATAGAAAATGTATCGTCATAATAAAAAAAGGCAAGGGAGTCTTGGACTCAATAAAAATTGTAAGAATCAGAACGCGGCACGCGATTGGTTCTAACATCGACGAAGGGATCGGAGTGAAAGTGACAATTAGCAAAAGTGAATTGAACTCGCCTTTTATGATCCCATGGTGGGATCCCACCACGTTTGACATGCTTCCAGGAGATCCTTTCAGTTTCTTTCGAACTGTACTGCGTCTTACATGACAACGCTGAATCCCGTGTTCTTTTTATTAAAATTAATTCCATTACTGTAAGTGCTTTTCGTAAAGCGCAATGGAAACAGAAATAAATTTTTATTCGGAATTGCTAAATTCTCGTAGAACAAACACGTTTATAATTGACTTAGATGAAAAAATTAAAATCACTTAACATTTATTTATTTGATTTAACTTTTATTCATTAGAATTAATTGTCTATTTCTAAAAATGTATCGTTTTTTTCATCAATTTTGCCACTATCACTAATACTACTTTCATTAGTATTCATCGGATACTAAATTATTTCAAAAATAATATCACTCATATGACACTTTTAATACCGAATGTCATATTAAATTATCTTTGAATTTACAACGTATGAAAGTTATGCACGTTAAACGTAATAGCTTAAAAATTCCTGGAAAGAAAAGAAATGAAATAAAAGAAAAAATCGAATTAATGACATACTCAGAAAAAGTTAATTACACATGACGTAAAACATGATATCAATAGCTAATAGTAGAATTCTGAACATTTTATTTAGTTTTTAATTCATTTCTCCAATTAATTCCGATCATTTTAGAAGGTGACTCACGGGTAAAGAATTCGAAAAACGAAGGATGAGTTTGACTACGAGAAACTTAGCATTCCATAGCCTAATTTTGGCTTCCTTGGTACTATCCGCATACAGTTTTCCCGATGGAGCACCGGTGGATACGTGTGTGAAACCGACTCGTCCTAACGAGCCAAATCACGGACAAGCAAGGTCGCGACCCTTAGAGAGCAGCCCCTATGCGTTCTCCGCTTCGTCGTCGCAATACAGTCCTGGTTCACAAATAAGTGGTAGGTCTAATTTACCTTTAACACTAAAACTATCACACATGTTAAAATGACATATTGCTGATTTCTTTGTTTTACAATGATTAAAAAGATAACAAATTATTCTTTAAGGAATTATTAAAGAACTTGATTTAGTAATACACAAATTGAATTGTAAATCAATTATAGTCTTAATAGATATGCCTTTGGAGTTTCTGCAGAGAAATTTCAAGAAGTCAATTTAACTGCTCGGTAGTTTTAGTGTTAAATCATGTTTTATACAATTTTATACATTCCTAGCAATGTAATTGTGTGTGATAAATTGTAACCTTTTCAACGAATATAGAACAAACGACATAGTTTTATTTAAGAAAGTACTGACGACCTTGAAATTTCGGAAACTTGATTTTGAAAAAAATATTTTCTACTGTTATAAAATTTACCCTCTCGATTAGTGTACTTTCGTATTAGAAGATTTTCCTAAGCTTAAAAACAACGGAGATGTTAAGCTGTTCCTTACAGAGTTTCGACTTGTAGGATAAAAATCATTATATTTTACATTAGAATGCTTCCAAAAATCGTGAAAAATGAATAAAATTGTAGTTTCAACATTTTTCTGTTCTGAGGTATGTAAGTAAATATGATAGAGAGAGTAGTGTATTCACCATTGAAAAGGTTAATTTGCGTTTTTATAATATTTTGCAAGTATAGGACTTTGTTAAGTTTATAAAATTAAGGGTAGAATAAAAAATTGTGTAAAATCACGGCTAAAGTTTTCGCTTAACTTGTGCTTTATGCATTCATATTTGTTATTCATTTATAAAAATTGCAGATTGATACTAGCAATCGATGACATATTTATAACAATGAGAATTTTATTTCCATTTTGCCTGTATAAAATATACAAAATTCGCGTAATAGTCGATACGTTAATTATTATACATTTCGAGCAAAGAAAATACCATGTTATATGTAAAATACAAGGTGTTCGAGGACGGTTGGTGCAACTGTGCAGAACGTTATGTTGCATGTGAACATAAATAGAAAATAAACAATGGGAGGTCGTATGATGCTTTGTTTCCGAGATAATCTATTGTGAGAGTCTATTACGCTTGCATCCGTGATTACAAAAAATGGAAATGACAAGCTAATTGACTCCTATGTATTCAATAGCATGTGCATACATTCGGCAAATTTTCGAATTTGATAATTTTAGAAATGAAATATTATACAAATAAGTTTTATTCCTCATTTTATAGGTGCTTGTTTTTATAATAACTGTTAATACAAGTAATATTCCAATATATATGTAAAATATCTCATACTGGAAATTAGAATATTATTTCCTTGTTTTGACCTTTTTGAAAATTATTATTAGTATGCGAATTTTATACATTCATGCTGTGTTTGTACACACAAGCATAATGGAATGCGACTTTTTACGAATATGAATAATATCGTTTCAGTTATGATAATGAGCAATAGGTTTGTAATTATTGCATACTTTTGATTAAATAAACAAGTTATTAAATATAACAACTTATAAATTAATTCATAGTTTAAATTTCTTAAACGAGGATAGAAGATATTCTTTGTTGCTCATATTATTATTTTTTTAATGTTCGATACTACATTTATTTTAATATTGTAATGGAAAATAGTTTTCATTTCAATCGTTTCAACCATTTTGTTGTTATAGCTTTTAAAAATGTCAATAATTTTTTTATCAGTTACAAATTAAAGTACAAAATTTAATGATTGTTTTATCAAATATGAGAAAGATTACGATGCAATTGCATTATACATCTATTCACATCCTTTTAAAATAATAAAGCGCAAGAATTGTCACATGACTTTTGCTTTTGTAATACATTTTTTAAATTTCAATGTTTGACTTAAGATTTTGTATACATTTCAGTCACAAGAGCCATAGTAATTAACACTTAAAAATGTTAAATAATATTAAAACATTTTTGCGAAATTCTAAACGATAAATCGTAATCGATGAGGTATTTTCCAAATTTTGTCGACAAACACATGCTTGAAGCAAGAATTTGCTTCTGTCACTATTACAGAAACGCAGTTTTGAGACTTATTTTTAAACCATTCTGGTTTTCAAACTTAAAGTAATAAATAGACTTTTATTCATTTATAGGAAATTTGAAAATGTAAAGTTACACAAATTGTGCACGAAATATTATAATATGAAAAAATATATAAAATATTCACTGTATAGTTTTTTTCTATACTGCATCGATCGATATATATACATGAAAAAATTATCACAGAAGTGTAATTAAATTACAATCTTAATTTAAGACTTTGCAAAAATATCCAAAGTGTAGTGCTTTTTAAAGTATTCGTTAGAAACAAACCATTTTACATCGTAATTCTATATTCCCGGTTACGTCCTGAAAAGTCAGAATTTACATAAAGATTCGCAGTCTAGCGGCAAGGTATCCATAACAACTTTTCTCTTCGAATGCGGTGAGATATAAAGAAGTGGCATGCGTAGTTGCCTACATACTTACGTTCTAGATAGCCTGAAACCATTTCTGGACTGGTGGAATGGCAAAGGTAATTAGGTGTTCCGTGTCAGTTGAGCTCAGTTTCGTATCCTTCGTTTCGAAATTACCGGTGTGACGAGGGAATGATCGAGGCGAAAAAGAACGCATTCCGAGATTGGTGTGGAACAATCGATCCAATCAGCGTGGATACCATGGGTACACGGTACCCCGGTTCCGAAACGTTAACAATCGGGCATTTCTGTGGTTCGCGGGGCCGGTTCTGCATGTTCAATCGATGGAATAACAGCCAACGCGAGATTTGTCGGCGGAAAGAATTCGTTTCTCTGTACGTCTCGCCGGGCATCGATAATCTGGCACCGCCGAAATACGTGCCCGAAATTCTCTGTTACGTCCGGTGCTTGTCGTCATACGGTTTTCAACTTATTTAGATATATGAACCTTTTATTTTGAAAGTAGCTTAAGTCCACCTAACCTGTTAACTGCGGAGTTTATTTTAAAAAATCTCATGTTTTGGGCACAATAAAATCAAAAAATGAAGTGTGCACTCGTCAAACGCAGGACGAATGCGACTAGAGTATATTCTAATGAAAAGACCGAAGCAAAACAAAGAAGGATTACATGTTTATTTGAAAAAATAAAGAATTCGTCCTTGAAAGAATATCATTTCAAGCTTTAAGATGACGTGTGTACTCGTCACATGCTGTTAATTGGTTGAAGCAGATAAAATCATTAAAGAATAAAAGCTTATGTAGAATTGTAACTATTATAATGATTAATTTAATTTTTTTGAAAAATGGGTTTAAGCTACTCTCAAAATAAACGGATCATTGTGAATCTGGTTCCGTGCTCTAACACTGGCAAACGTGTTCACACAGCATTTTCATTCAATATCGGAGTTACGGAACTCAACAAATCGAATATTATAGTTAGGACATAAGGCGAGAGTGGAATCACATATAAATCTCCTACTGGCAAAGTGCTACATTAGCATAACTGTAAGACGAAAAAGTAAACGTTAGACTTAATGGGAGCTGGTGCTTGTCGTTTAATATAACGAAAGTCAAATGCTATTTTTTATTATATAACTGTTTGTAAATATTATGTACAATACGCGCAAATTAATACGGGATCATATAAAAAAACTAATTTAACCCCTTGGCCTGTGATCTTTTTTACAATTGTGCTAGATGAAACTACTTTATCGTCAATAATTTAATTGAAATAGGAAATTTGATACTTGTTTTGTGTCTATGTTTACTTTAAAAGTTAAAGATTGACAATAGACAGATAATATTTAATTTATGTTAAAAATATATAAATTACGTTTAGATTTGTCGAATTCAGTTTAAAATTTTTATCACAAGCCTTACATGATATTATAGCAGAAAAGTTATCTATAGAATTAGGAGTAATACAGTTAGGAACTCGAAATTTTTTTATTGGTATTTCAAGAATAAGCAGCAAAATTTTTATATAGAAATTTTGTACAAGAACAAAGTTATTTATATTAGTTATTAAAATATAGTTTACGTTTCCTTCGCTGAAATGACATCTTTTTGCCTTACTGGAGATTTTGTTACTGAACATTTAATAACCGAATAAGAATGGGAATTAAAATGTGCTGCTCAGTGCTATAAAATAACTTTCGAAATGAATTGGCAAAATAGAAAAAAATTCTGACAAATCTACTAAAGATAACAAATATCATTTATCATGTTACATTCTTTTTCAGAAATCGAGATTTTCAAGATGATCCGAAACTTTTGACTCAACATTTTTGAGGGATGTTATATATTTCATACTAAAAGAATTGGTTAAACCTTTTTCATGAACATATCGTGTAAAAAAGAATTAAATTCTGCATGCCAATACGCCCACTGGAAACGAGAAACGCAAACCGGGTGCTATTCATTTACATCCACATAACAATAAACAACGTATTTCAGTATGAAAGCCCACAGAACCCTTTATTCAAAGTAGATTACATGCGTTTTTATAAAGTACACAATTGGTTGACGTTCCGTTCTATAATTGTTTGCGAACAAAGGGATCTGTATTATAGCAGTTGTTGAACTTTTTATCTAGTGATAATCACTAGATAGATTATTTGGACTTTTTATCCAGTGATAACCATGAATTGATTACCCGAATATTAATGAAAATCAAGTGTAATAATTATTTCGACGAAAGAAGTAATAAAATGGGAAAAATAGGAAACTAATTGGAATATAAAAATGGTTCATATTAATTGTAATATAAGGTGGTTGAACAACTTTGACTTTAAGATAAATTGTCTGTTATTTGTAGTACTTAATCGACTAACTTGGTGATGCAAAGAAGATCTTCTTTATAAAGTATGTACCTTTTTCCTTTTTCTTGGGAAATTTTTGTGGCTTTAGCGATGTCGGTGTTCAGGGCGACTAAGGCGTTCATGATCTTTACCGCATTCGTCTCCGAATATGTATTCTTTTTAATACAAATTTTGTGAAAAAAAATTACGGGTGCGCACTAACCAACCAAAACACATCTACTGATAAGCAAAGATCCCCGGGTGGTAGAATTTTCGTTTATCCAGGTATTTTATAACTTTCCGGTAATTTAAAATGTTTGTGGTACCCATATGTACCATTTGGAACGAAATGGTTATACTTGACAAATTCTTCCGTATTTATTTCAATTTTTAATCTTATCAGTTACATTATTTTTTCATTGAAATTAATATTTTAACAAGCATTAATACTGCTAAATATATTGTAAGACCAATAATTCTTTCAAGGATGCCAATGTTCGAAGAAATGATCAGCATTAATGAGTTTGAAGATTCATGGTTATTTTGTGTGAATGCATCAGAAAATCATTCCAACAACCCATTAATCAGTTTTTCGTAGTTTTTTGTAATGATTTCTGGACTTCTGTTATGTATCCATGATTTTTAACAATTTCGTCAATATAAACATTTGATTATTTCTTTCAAGAGATGAGAATAAATTCACTCCCTATAGACAATTTTTTAAACATACGTATAAATTTTAGGGTGCAAATAAATAGATGTATATAAAATAATTATCGATAACTTTGTAACTTTTACAATTTCAAAGATTATTTGAACTTATCTTGAGCATACATTCTGAAGCCTTTGCTATACAATATTGAGCAAGACTCATAAGAAACTTCTCAAATGGAATTTACAAAACTTAAATGTTACTCAATTATTCTTAGATTGAAATTAAATACTTTTTTTGTATTATTAATTGTTATGTTTTAAAGTAAAGGTGGATACAGATGAACTGGGAATGTATCTTTGTTATTTGGTAAACTATTAAGGACAACGTTACCCTAACGAGTGCGGTTATAAAAGAAATTATACGGCAAGGGGTTAACGGTATAAAAATTGGAAAGATGTAAAACAGATGAATCTTTCGTTTAGGAAAAATTCAGATTAAGGAATTCTCTTAAAGTGCCGAATTTCTGCCCATTTCAGCGTTTATCGTCTCTCTCACGAATTTTTCGAACTAGTTTCCAAGAAGTTTAAGCGTCGATAACGAATATGTTTTTCACAATTTACTGACTCGAGTTGGCGTTTTCTTACGCCAAGTAGTAATATTTTATTCACTATTATTACTTCTGCTTGGCTTGTTTGAATTATCGAATTTCACTTAGGAAATTGAAAGACAAAATACTCTGTCTTTACCGTAAAAATCCGTAAAAAAGGAAAAGAAAAGAAAAGAAAATACAGAACAGGAACATTATTAATTAGAAATTTAATTAAAGGAATAACGTGTCATTTTTATTTATGCACCATATATTTACCTTGCAATTTCTTTTTCATATAAATATAACAGACGTAATTAAAACACTTTATAATAAAATGAGCTCCATTTGGGTTCGATTGTATACTTTTATCTTTTTTCTTTGCCATAATATAAATTAGATACGTTGACTACAAATATTTTACACTATTGCCATAGAATTCAGACTTATTTTATACGATTTATTTATCTTATCATTCCGTTATTTATTCTTATTCATTTTAATTCACTTATACCTTTTTCTAATCTTCATCTAATAAAATTTTACCTAGAACACACATTAATCCTTCATAATCCATTTAATATACAAAGAAATATTCATTTACAATAATTTATTGCCTTCAGAAATCTATCTGTATGTCCATAAATCTGTGAATCCATAAATATTAATAATTAACTGAGTTGTTATACAGAGATTAATAAGTTATCCTACGAGCACCAAGATTTTGTTAAGATCTACTGATCGATCCATTAACAATAGACGCAATTTTTTTCTTCTTTTTCAGTCAGCATCAGCGGTTCGACATTCAAAGGATTCTTTATTCAGGCACGTGATCCTGAGACAGATAAATGGATTGGTTCCTGGGCTCAAACAGAGAACACGAGCACCCATCCAGAATGCAGCGCTGTGACACACGCTGATCCACATGTAAAAGAGCACGCGACACTTGTTTGGAATGCACCGCCGAATGCACACGGAAGAGTTTATTTCACGTAAGTACAGCTACTTTTTCATTCTGGTAAGAATGAAATCCTTCGAGATTGAAAGGGAGACACTTTTTTTAACTCTTCCGATTTTGAATGTATTTGCCAAAAAAAAAGGTTCACTTCTGGCTAAGAAATTCGGTTGATCGATAAGTTTTCATTTTCCTTCAACCAGTTTTCTGTTGATTTTATTTTATAATTTAGGATATCTTCAATCATTAATTTATTATTCGTTAATACAGTTACAAGTAACTGCAGATTAAGAAAACATTACTTGCCCCTGTGTTGTTCTGCTAGACATCAAGTCATCTCTTAACTTTTACATTTTCTCTTTTGTATGCAAAATCGTTGAAAAAAGTACCTATATTAATTTCATATAACAGTATATCACACATCATTTTAATTACATTCAGATTCACTAAGATAACAACACGTTGGGAACATTATGTTCAAAATATGCAACATTTAGATTTGTGTATTTACATACAAGTTAACTCAGGCTTTACAGAATTGAAAAGGGTAATCAAAGGCAAAGCTGAGTTGGAAAACCAATTACCAGCCACACCTTTCTAAATAATGACGCACCAACATAGACAATGTTACTGGTGGCCAGCCTAAAATAAATACAGTCTTTAACGCGGTCAAATTGGAAGTCCCACTCTAGGAAAAGTTTCCATTGCCTCGAAAACGTGTTTGATTAAGCGACGAGCTTTTACTAAATGAACTCCTTTTTCTGGTATTTTCGTTATTTCATGCAAAATTTAAAATATATTCCTATTTTTCTTTGAATTTCACCTCTAAAACGTATAAACTTATTTCATTACATTCGTTTAAATAATTTTGAATCGTTTTCGAAATAGAGTCAAGCACAAAAGTACTGAATTACATAATAATAGTAAATATAATAAAATCATTTATACATTCTGAGCAAATCAATTTATTTACTATTTCAATAACTGAATTTAATACATTTCTGTATAAGTGAATTGCGTTTAATGAATTATATAAGTCGATCAATGACAGAGTAGCAAAAGTAAAAATATTGTACTGAGGCCACAAATGTGTACAATCACCGAGTGTTTCTAAAGTAAGAAATCCAGAGACAGTAATTTTAACCGATGTAGTAATTTTACTGTTAATAAATATCACAACGTATTTATAGAGGCAGTAGTTCTAGTCAGGGACTGTAACATTAAATATTAAAATTATTTGCAATGATAAGTATCTATAGGTCGATACTAATACCGATTAATCTAATAGGTCGATTAATATATAGAACACAATTTGCTTCTATATAAATGTAAATATTAATTTTAAATGTTAAATAAATAATTATGTATCATAAAGATATAGGTATGTAACAAATAAATTAAAGTGCATTCTTTGATTTTTATAAAATAGTACTAGTTTAATTAAACTTTGTTGATAACCATTTCTTAGTAGAAATAGTTTGTTCACTTATTTTTATCCTTGACGGAGATACCGTCAACGTTCTTGGATCTCATAGATTTCAACAAACAAAATTTGGTTCCTTCCCTATGTCACCGAGAAAATTCATTTTAATATCTATACAAAAACTTGTGTCATCCAATGCACGCTATAATATCTTTCGCCTGTCGATCAAGTTTACTGACTTAGAATATACAATTGAGAAAAAAAACATTGCAGCACATTGTTCCTCACTCATTCAACAATATTAAGCAATAAAAAATGCACAGTTTACGTAAAATGGTTAAATTGACCTGTTTCTATTACCTAATCTTTCATAGCAAACGTAAATGAATATATCAAAAATCATTACTAATGATCTTGTATCAAAATTCATATGTTACACTATTGTCTAACTCTTTATCTTCCATAAGTTTTTAACTAGAAATACTCAGTATTTTCTAATAAGATACAGAAGACATTTTCTAAAATTAACTTGACAAGAAATCACACATAATTTGAAGAACAAAACTATTTCATTTCAATATTTCACATATTGATGCATCATACAAAGTTTAATATTAAATATGAAACTTCACAATTTTGTTAAGTCAAATCAATTGACGACTAAGAGGTGCTTCTGGAGTACAAAGGGATGATTACTTACGTCACTAAATATTTTTATTCGATATCAATTTCCTTGTTGGAATTGTTTCCGAATAATTTATAAGGTCCGGTTATCGGTGAGCACTGTTTCAATTAACGTGTTAACCTGTTAAGAGTGGAATTTAGATTAAAAAATCTCTCGTTTTGCGCGCAATGAAATCAAAGAATGAAATGTGTCATTCATCAAACGTAGAACGCATGCACCTGGGTTATACTCTAATGGAAAACCAAAGAAAAACAAAGAAGAATCACATGTTTAGTTGAAAAAATAAATAATTTATCGTTGAAAGAATTAGTATCATTTCAAGCTTTAAGATGACATTTATACTTGTCGAATGCAGTCAACGTGTTAATAAGATCCAGTTATTTAACTTTCGTTCGCTGTCAACAAGAACGAAGAGTTTCTACTTCGATGGGATAACCCAATAAGACTAATTGTGTTGTACCGGTCAGTGGAAATAATTGGTCCTGCCGCACGATCGCTCGCGAATCAACGCGCTCGCTGTAAGCTCACTAATAAGCCAGCGAATTTCCGGAGAACATTATAGGTCAGAAAGTTCACATGCCGAGCTGAAAGGAGCCTACCGAATTGCTCTGGTTACGGCCAAGCCTTCCGGTTTCGGAATACCGCGTTGAATCGCGTCGAACGAACAACTTTTCCCACGACTGACCAAAAAGAGAACCGAGCCTGCCTCTAAATTTGTTTCCTCGTTTTTTTCCCCTCAATTTTCATTCGTTTCGCATCTGTACAAGTCACTGGGCAGATTCACGGTGAAGGAGCGCGATTTTTTTCGGCAATAGATTTGGCCGTGGAAGTATTCCGACACATATAAAAACGGGAATAGAAAAATTTATCTTATTATTCGGTTATAACCTGATAAGTCGTGTAATATGTTGGATTTTACGGAAAAGAGGAAACCGTATTTGATATTCTAGAAGATATTTATTCAATGAAAATATGCTCTATTCGATTCGATACACTTCTGCTACGTGTACTATTTTAATTCATAAATTTTAATTGTAATTTTTTCTGTTTCGGTGGATTTTAGGCGTAGATGGATGAACACATTTTGGTAGATGAAAAATTACATTATTATACTTAAGAAAATAATAGTGTTCTTTATATGCCCTATATATATCTCTACTTAGAAACAAACGAAGTGTACCAAGCTATTGACCTTTCAAAACAGGAAAAATTTAATATGAGACATTTCTTAAATAACGAATAGTTTTGGAGGTAATTGTATTTATAAATTAAAACGGAATACCCTGTATATATGTATCTTTACTATTTGCATACTATAAAATGAATTGCGGGCACAGGCTACGTATAGCGGAAATAAATTATCAACAGTGTGTTTACGTATTACACAAAATTATACGCGAACTGATAATGTCCGTCATGGTGTTCCATTACAAACGTATTAACATAATTACACGTATTTGCAATTGATCATTATTAAATTCTTCGTATGATAATGCGTTTATACTTGCAACGAATGTGTTTATGTGACAACCTAATACAGCAGTTGTCTATATTTTGAAATGTACTGCGTTATTATGCCATTACGAATTCGAAGGTATTAAGAATAAGACGAAATATAAATTATGGTTTGTTTTTTGTTAGAAATGATGTATTTTTTTAGTTGTAGATTAAACTTTAGAGTAATGTAGAGTATATATATATATATATATATATATATATTAATGTAGAGTAAACACTACATTTTTGAAATTAATAAAATGTAATGTAAGTTAAGGAGTTTCACTTATTATAATAAATTTGCTTATTATGTGAAGTAAGAAAGAAGTTATCTAAACAGTATCTATCAATTTATTGTTTTTCTGTTTGAAGTGGGACCATTTTGAAGGAGTATGGAACCTACTGGTCCAACGTGGTAGCCACACCTAAACAGTAAGCAACTATGCAAGTACGTATCATTACAATATTTCCTTATTATAAACCGAGGATTCAAATTACATTCAAAAGAATTTTTCTCGATCTAGACTTGTAAGATCCAGAACATCGTGATTTGTAGATTTTGGAGAGGAAATCGTATCTTCGATAATTACAGGTAGTCAAGCAAGAAAAATTTAATATATATTTTTATATAGCTGAATAATTTTAAATATAAAGAGACATTAACAATACACACGATTGCGTTTACTTATTTTTTCATTCTTTTTGTGGTAAATGGAAGAAATACTCTACTGTCATTTATGGTGTTCAGTTGTTGTTGTGCAAGCAATTTTATATTTTTGATGTTCAAGAATGATTAATATTCAAAATGAAACTACTTTCTATTCTGAACGGGGCCCAAATGATTGATTGAAGGTATTCGATCTGTCAGATGCAGTTGCGTAACGCTCGATTGATTGTATACGCATACATCACACGATCTGTTCACCCGCAGCAATATGTTTTGCTTAATGCGAATCTTTTGACCGTGTAATCACGTAATATTCGGTCGATACAGGTGAACAGGTAAACGTTCTTCGTGGAATCGATTTCACTTAACAAGTTTTTGTGCTGGTACACTAATGAGGATCAGCCGGACCGACATTAGTTATCACGGAGAGATTTTATTGAATTTTCTTTCTTATTGACATTCTGAATATGGAGGAGGAAACGTTTGTTATTAATCCTTTGCCTTATAACAACATGTCAGAGTTGTAGTGATGATTTTAAAAAAAATTTAACAAGGATAAAATATTACTCAATTTTTTTGGATTCAAATTAAATATTATTCTTCTGTTATCAAAAATTATACTTCAAAGTAAACATAGACGTAAAATATGCCTAGAATTTTTCTTTTCTTTCAATAAAATATTAATGGTAAAGTAGTTGCATCGATCATAGCTGAGAAATAAATTATATGGCGAGCGGTTAAATTAATTGTAGCTTGAGTTGTGTTTGATTGGGTTGAAAGTACGCTGCGGTTTTTGTTCACTTGTAGTGGTGGATGAAAATATTCACAGTAAGAAAGTTACGGAAAGTAATAGTCCATGATAATAAATAACTTTATGTTAATCACTTGCCTTACGATTTCGTTTCACGTGTTTATGCTTACGTTATTTAATTTTGTCGCAACTTTGTGGATACGACTATTCTAAAGAAAATTGAAGTATTACACGTTCAATTAAATTTTCTTACAAAAATAAGAAAATTATTTTGGTTACAATATGGCACATTTAGAAAATAAATTATAAAATTATGTTTCATTGAAGTCATTTTCACTGAAGGGGTTAACGAATATTATATGTATGTGTAATGTTCCCACAAGTAAAGATAAAGTTTATATTTCGTCGTATACCTATATATTTACTGATTTGAATAAAAATTCATATTATTGTAATATTTTGAGTGGACAAGTGAAGGTAAATAGGATAAACAAAAGTAAATGCAGCCAGCAAAATTAAATAACTGTCATGTTTGCTGTTGTCTCAGTAAATGATTTCTTTTTATTGCATAGTAAACCAATTTGATTAATTACATTGTTAGAATATTTATTTAAATTAATTAACAAATCACAAAGTACAAATTTTATGTTTTTGTATATGTTTACTTTAATTATCAATTAGTTCATCAATTGGTTAACATAAAGTTATTCATTTATTAATTATAATTTTTTAATTTAATTTTCTCGAGTATCTGCAAGTCAAACTTAAAATTCAATATACATTATTGGCTAAAGGTTTGGAAACACTTGCCAAAGTTCCCCCTGGCTCAAGGCTAATATTTTTAGTATCAGCTACTGAAACTGTCAGTTCTTATCTTTTATATCTTTAGTTACTTAAATCTGTCGATTTAATAAGCATGTCTCTTCTTCCATTAATTCACAGAGTGATTCCAAAGTTTCAGCCGGTGCTATAAATGTTAAGGAACATAATGGAAAAATTATTAATTAGCGAAATATAAAGAATAATCAAT
Source organism: Nomia melanderi (assembly GCF_051020985.1). Lineage (NCBI taxonomy): Eukaryota > Metazoa > Arthropoda > Insecta > Hymenoptera > Halictidae > Nomia > Nomia melanderi. The sequence continues at coordinate 4,593,668 of NC_135007.1, read as the reverse complement.
AAGGTAGAGAAATTTTTGTTTAAATTTAATTTTTGAAAACTGTCCGATGAAATGAATTATTATTTGGACATTTGTAATACAAAAGTGTTGATCTCTGTTTTTCTATTTTAACTCCTTCAGACCTTATTTTTGTACAGAATTATGTTCACTTATCTAACAATAATGAACCATTCAATACAACATCCGTAACGACATTATTTATTTATTTCGAATAAAATAGTGGTAATATAGTACACATTTTTCTGAGATAAATAGACTTAAAGTAAAGGTGAATATATAGTTAAATATCTGTCACAGTTTTAATTTTTTGTCGAATATTGAAGTAATAAAACAGTGTACATTATAACGTGCGCCAGGTCTGAAGGGGTTAAATTTATATTGGATCAGGATATATCATTTGCGCGTAGTACTATTATATATAACTGTTATTAGTTATTGAATGTTTATGGTGGAAGTTATATTATCATTCGATTTAACTACAATCCGATCATTTATTGACAAACAGAATGTTTCAATACCAGATGAATGAATGATAATACTTAATTCTAAGTTTCCTGGTTAGCAGTTACCTTCAAGAAGTTCAAGAAGTTCATTCTTAAGGGACTCTGACGTCAAGATAACAAGGATTCACGTGGTAATCTGTACATTAAGAATTAACGGACACTGTGCCCAGAAGCCATTGGAGGAAAGTTTCCACGGACGACAAAAGCGTCCTTCTAAAGTAAAAATGGGATTCTTTTATTCTTAAGACGCCTTGAGCTGAAGCGATGACACTCAAGAAATCTGAGAATGTTCCGCAAGTTCGTTTTCACTAAAATATTTTTCAAATTCATATTCTTTCGAGAGTTTTAGAAAAGATGTGAATTTGCATTGATTCATTTAAATTATAGTAACATTTGAATATTTGTTTTCATTTCTGTTCAGATATAATATTTTGCTCGACAGAAGTATTTACCTACCTATCCTACATTTTGTGTTTGTTTAACCTAAAAGGCATTGTATTCGTTACTCGTAAGTTCTGAAATGTCAGGAGAGTAATAATAAACTGTGTCACGGTTGTCGAATCTTTATTTTTTAAATATTTATCAAATAGACCTTTCAAATTTGTCGAAACTTTTTGTCTTTCGTTACTAATACGACTTTAAGGAGTTGTAAAACATTCACAATTATCAATAGGCCTACTTATTCAGTTTGAAATACCTATAAAAATCGAAACTCCTAATTTTTAAAATATTTCAGACAACTTAGTTTTTAAAACATTCATATTTTATAATGTAAGGAAATATAAGAAATTTACTGTAATATTCATACTTGCAATAAATTTAAGAATTAATTTGGAACAGTTCAGATCCATACACACTGAAAGAAGTAGCACATTACTGTCTTAGGAATTTTCAAAATGATTATTTTCAAATGGGGTAAACGCCGAACACATTGACTGTAAGTATTTTGAAGACTATCAAAAGTGCTGAGAATAAAATCTTCAAGACTACCAAAGCTATCATGGCTATCAAAATACTCAAGTTAACTTCATTTTCTTGCTACCAAACTTATTTGATTCGTTCAAAGGTTCCTTATAGCGAAGTTTCAAATAGTCAACGAAATAGAGGCAAGTATTCGTCTAATGTATAGGAAGGGTACCTGTTCTGTCTCGGTTGGTGTTTAAGGAGCACGATTACTGGTCCCATAGTGGGACACACGTGGACTGATACGGTAAAGGCAGTCGCAACATGTTCCCAAAGGAGGTTCCGACATTTCCTCACCGGATGCCGTTAATGGAACCCAGCACGCTTCTACGCGAGCAAAAGGATCGCGGGACAGGGTTACGTAAGTCCACTTGCCCTAATAGAAGTGGGTCATTCTCATAAGGGAAGCTTCGGAATTTTAGAAGCAACTCTTTTTGTTACTTTACGATTCCGTCGTCGGAGAAACGACCTTCTAAGAGCTTTCTGATTGAGCCGGCAGCGACGGGCTCTTGTTGCGCAAAGAGAGACAACGTTCCAGAGTTCACAATAAAGAGAGTCGTTGGTACTTTACTGTTATGAAATGTACAGTCTGCTTCAATTAACTTGACTATCTCTGATATCATTGTTTTTAATGATACAAATGATTATCAACGTTATTTAATGTTTAAACTGATATTTCTGACGAGTTTTACTGTTCGATAATCGTTTTTGGTTTATTTGAATCAGTATATTGATAGTGATACTTGAAGTATTAACGCGAAAAAGTCAATTTAGTTTGAAAAAAGAAAACGGCTGAAGTAGATTGTATCGAGGTTTGTACTCTTGAATGGTACACATAAGTACCACGAATATTTTAAATTACCGGAAAGCTATTAAATGTCTAGATAAAGGAAAATTGTATCACACAGGAAGTTTCGCTTGTGGCTGACAGCTTAAGTGCTAATCAGCTACCAATACATGTGTTTTGGTTGATTTGTACAGCCGTAAGTTTTTTTTCACAAAATTTATATTAAAAAAATACATATTCAGGAACGAAACGGTTAAATTACTGGGAATGAAAATGATGATAATTTTTCATAGAAATGAAGTATTTTGAAAATTCAACCGAATAAACTGTAATAGTCGTTGGAGGGTATCTTAGGTTACTGAAGGTGAAAATGATGGTTATTTGTGAATCAGAAATTGCGATAAAAAAACCCTTTCGAAATAACGACCAGCTCCTCTTAAAGAGAAGTATGAGTTACTAGATATATTTCCGGTTGGTAGAAGTGGGCCAGCTATTGTCACTTTATGGAACCTTATCATTTGTATAATGTGAACATGGTATAAATATTAATTTTTTTTTTGCAACAAAGAGTTATAAACAAGGTCGAATTTTCAAAAGGATTTACTTATGTCAAAAATAATCTTTATCTTCGTATTTAACGACCAAGGGCAATTACAAGAACAGATATTCAAATGAGACTGTCCAGGAAACTATATTTTATCCCAGGAAATTTATTAATTACCAGACAATGCTAGAAGATTTAATTTTTAAAACATCTAGTAAATTTCTTAAAAAGTGTATATGTAATTTCGTTCAATAAAGGAGCACCTAAATCTTTTAATTCTGCTGTACTCTTCAATTTATTTATACACTTGAAATATTTAAAAAATAAAACCACCTGGATTAGTAACAAGATTTCTGTAATATTCTCAAATTCAATTTATCTTGGACGAAAAAAACACGCGATTAACTTGACAACGGCAGATTTAAATGAACAGGGTTAAATGCATTGTTGCACTTGTAAAAGAAGTAAAGTCGTAAAGAAATATTTCTTCATATATCATTCAATTTCTTTGAGTGACAATTTCTTTTATAATCTTTAATCAAACTCGAAATATAACCTGTTTCCAAGTGCGTGACTGACCTTGTATTTATTCTTTACAACGGGTTATAGTAGTGATTAGTACTGGGTCACATTTTACCTCTGGTATCTTTTCTGGTTGTTAAAGAGAAAACAGACGATAATAGCAAAGAATAATTACTGGGAACATTGTAGAAGTTTATGGTATCTTTTGGATTGCGTGACAGAACTCTCCTTGCATGAAATGGGAGAGCACAATGTATTTAACAATAATTATTGTTTCATGGAGAAAAATTGAAATTTCCGAATATACATATCGTATATTCCGGTTTATTAAATGATTGTATTTGTTATGAATGCTTTATATGATTGAATTTATCGGTAAAAATAATATGTATTAAATATTTTTTCGAGGACTGTTCTCCGTGTAAATTGTATCGAGTAGAAAATGAAATCCATATTTATTGAGGTTTAAAAAAACAGCTTGCATCAGTTTATCTCGTCTACTCTGTAGAATGTATTCATGAAAGAGAAGTAATAGCAAGGGAATTTAGATATAATATCTGGCAACATCAATATCCTATCTCTGTAGCCAATAAATTAATAATTCTCTGTCATACTTTCAAGAAATATCGTCAACGTTCTAGAAATATCGTTATAAATAGCTGTTGGAGCAGCTCCTTAATTAGTTAGTAACATCCTTTTAAGGTCAATATATTGTGCGCGCTGAAGTTTATTCTTTCAAAGAAAAAAATGTGACATTGAAAATAAAAAAGGAACTACTAACGCAGTAAAAAATGTATTGTATTATTGTAAAACGTAATGTACAAATTTTTTAATTATTTACCTTTATAACAGTTATTTTTATTTTCGCGGATCATGTCATATTATTCAATATGTAATTAAATGATAATAGATTTTATTCCATTTTCATGTCACTTTATTATATAGAGTGCTTGATTATGTCTGGTCATCTTTTTTAGGAGTGACTTTATATCCTAAAATAAGAAGAAAATTAAGAACTAAATTATGACCATCCATCAATTGTGTCGCGCATGATTCAGGTCAGTACGAGCGTGGACAGTGACGTATCATTCGTTTATTTCGAAGTTGCGGTGTGGGGCCCCATATAAAACTTTTTTCTACTACTTACATTCAAATTGTTGTGAAACATTAAATCTATTTACTTTGCAGTAATTGAAATTCATGGGAGCCTTATTGCTCTTGAGTAAGGAGAGGAAGTGCTGTTTTCAATGCACTAATTGCATAGTTCTTAAAAATGGTCTACACGCACGCACACGCACAATATACATTATACACTGTGATTATTTCGTAGACAAATGTTCATGCGCACAATATGTGATGCAGGCATAATATAATGCAATAGAAAACTTCAGTAAATTTATATTTTGAAATAAATGTAAACAATAAAATGAAGTTAAACATTTTTTAATTGAAGTTTCAAGTGAAATTTTAATTGAATTCAAATTTTAAATGTTATGGACTATCTACTAAAGTGTGATTACAGTTTATTCTATGAGCCGTTCGCCAACAACTTGTGCGTTGTTCGGTCTTTTTTATCTTTTTTACAATGTTTTTCATTTTATCGTACAAGACTTGATTATCATCTTTTTAGTTTGATGATTTATTAAGGGCATATATTATAATTTACGAGGAATATTTTTGTTAAAAAAAATGATGAGTGTTTTTAAATTTAATTATATTTTTAGTTTTACTTGAACTTTTGCTATGTGTGTAAACTGCGCTGCCTGTTGAAAGTACGGGCAAGGAATATTTAGTTATTAGTACCTTCTGTCAGGACAATCGCAGTGCGCCATGGACATTAACATTTGGCAACAGTATGAATTTGTATTTGAAAAAATGGAGAGGGGCAATTTTGCAATGAAGAGATTGTTAGGGAAAAGAATAATAGAAAAATGTTTGAAATTGTTAGTTGTACAATACTAAATAAGAAAATAAAGGGTAAAAGGAAGAAAGGAAAAAGGAGATAAGGAAAAGAACAGGTAAAAGCATGAATAGACTGAATGTAGATATAGAAATTTAAAAGTGTAAGTAAGGTAAATGTACTAATAATTAACTGGTTAAGGCTATAAGGACAGTATGTTATAAATATAAACCTATAATATGAATACTAAGTATTTATATTTATTATACTTACATAATCGTAAACGGTTAGTTATTTATATGTATATCTTATAGTAAGTAAATAGAGATATGTAGCTGTGTAAATGGGTGAATGGGTTTTATGTTAACTTCTTATAAACCAAGTCGAATTCCACAGCCTAAAGGCTAGTATTAATAAACTATGCTACATACCGTCTACTAGACCACAAGTACAGAACAAGCGTCCCTTGCATGATACATTACTGTTCACCACTCCTACTATCCCGACTCAACCGTCGCTATTGGAGGACTTTCAATTATTAATCATTTAAGAACGATGTTTCTACCGCAATTTCATCACTAATGACTTTCATCTTATTTTCATTTGTATAATAGTAACATCCAATGTGATTCAGCGTATGCAGTTGAACATTTTGTATATGCATTCATTTTGCTTATTATTGATAACAACTACCAGCTATGCATATACTTACACGTGAATTTAAACCGTCATGGCTGATAAATATTTTTTCTATAAAACTATGAAAATAATAATTAGAAGTACAACAATTAGCGCGAAACAAGATAATTGTTATAAGTGTTCAAAGCTTTCGAGTGTAAAGCGTGTCCATTAGTCCTGATTAGGAATGATTTTCCTAATAGATACAGCTTACACTTGAAGTCTTTGAATATAGTATTCCTGACTGTTACAGTCTAAAACATAAATAATTATTTCTTATGAAAAATGTGTAATTGTGAGTTGCAACGAACTTCCACGATTTGTCAAGTTTTTCGCCATGTTTACGGTGTAGAACTCATTGGTCTCTGAAAATGGTAGTATTTTAATCTTTACAGTTTTGTCCTTTAGGAGACAATAATGGCGAGCCCCACAATGTAACGTTCATACCTTGACGATCGGGAGTTTACAATTGAGTTTCATGACACCCAGTGTTGAGTTAGGATCGTTGTTGTCGGGTCTAGCGAAAGATAACGTTGGCTAGCTGATATCTGATGTTTGTTTGCAAGACACGTTTTATGCTTACTTGCGGTGTTGCGGGGTGAGACGATAGACAATTACTTCGAACGAGATTCGCTGGTGCCATAATTCATTGTTTGTTACGGGAATATATGTTTCTTCGATGCTATTGTGATTTTCATTCAAATATTAGCAGCCCCTAATTAACCCTCTCAGACACAACGCAAATTATAGTGTACAAATTTTATTGCTTTCAATACCTAATAAAATATTAAAATTCTGACAGGCAATCATCTACAGAGTAACGACACCTAATATGGAACGCCTGATTTGAAAAGCTTGCCAAAACGTGAGATATGCATTATTTACAATAAAACCTTTATCAAAATACGAAGAAATTAATAAACATTCATACACTGATCGATGACAATGTAATAATTTAAATACTTTCAAACCACAGTAAAAATATAAATAAAGTCAAAAACAGCGATCTGAAAAGATTTATTTTTGGATTTACAAAGCAACTAACTTCTGCATCGTATGTACCAAAAAAGAGAGGACTCAGTAATTTTATCCAGTACATATCAAATTCCAACAATCATTTTAGTAATAGAGGAAAGCCAAAGATGATATCATTTTATGACGCAACAAACGGTGGTACTGATCTGATAGATCAAATCCTACGAAACTTTTCGACGAAAAGTACAACGAATAGATGACCGTTTGCATCTTTTATGAATCTTTTAGATGTATGTGACATCGCTGCATATATTTCACATACAAAAACGTATTCAAATTGGAATACGCATAATTGGTATAAACGGAATTTATTTACAGAAGATATCGATGAGGAATTAATAAGAGCACATGTAAGTATATACGAAAATGCATGCAACAAAGCGGTGAATTGTACAGTATTCTTGTTATCAGAAAATACAATCGATCCTTCCTTAGAATCGAAAGAAAAAAGATTCAAACGTTCTAACTGTTATTTATGTCAAACAAAGAAACAAATTTTTCAAATTTGTAATAACAGTAATAAAAATGTATGTAAAGATCAACGACTAGTTATAGATAATTTTTTACTATTGCTTGCAATAAAAAATACATTGTCTAATTACTACAAGACTTGAGATTATTTGCAAATACACATAACTTAACACTCACACTTGATTTGTAACGTCATAAATTAGAAATTATATATCTTATAAATACATAAAATAAAATAACAAAAATTATATATCTTTATATTTAACTGATATACATATGTCCATGCTCTTTTATCATACATAAAAATTTCTCAATAAAAGTTGTTTACAAAAAATGGAAGTTTTTCTTTTAACCGATGTATTGCTCCCAAACTTTTGATCGACAGTGTACATTTGCTAAGAACAATTTTTAATATTACTTAATATGTTTATGTTGATTATTTCATAGAAAAATTATCGATAACAAAAGAAGCTGCATAATATCCAAAATATCAGATTATCCCAAAGCACGGCTGCAGCGACCCTGGAATCCATGTATTAAAGTAAATTGGGAAATCCGGTTAAGGATTAAATGAGTAATTCAACCTTCCAACGACTGTGCTAGTGTCATTTGTGACTTGCGTTATTGAGTGGTGGTGGCGAGGGGGGGGGGGGGTCTCTCTCGAGCGAAGTGTGAGTCAAAAATGATTCCGATGTAGTTGCCTGATGTGTGGCCGTCGGAGGGTTAATGAGTGTTAATTGGATTAACGAGTTAAACAAGGATGCTTATTACGACGAAATAATTTTGTATATTTAAAATACTGAGCTATTTGATATTTTTTAGTAGTCTTTCAGGGATAATGAGTATATAATTGATTGAAAAGATTTATTAGTTGTAATGTGCTCTATATGGTTCTTTAAAATTCTACTTTATTCCTCGAAAATGTATGTTACTTATATTACAAACATACTGTTAATTCAATATTAATTGGATCATAATCTTTAATAGAAAAACAGTATTTAACGAGACATAACTTTTTCGACTGTTAAATCAAAGGATGAAAGTTCAACAGGAAATTATCTATAGCAGTAATATTTTTACTGGAAAGATATACAATCAAAGACAGGATACAGATACATTTCCATAATAACTGAAAACAAATTTTTGATCCTTCGTCGTCAGGTTCAATCGACAGGTATCAATGGTTTATCTGTGCACCCGTTCTCTCGCTATCGGATAATGATTAATCGATATTTCAGGGGCCAGTGACATATTGGGAAATGTTTGAGTGGACTTCTTTGCTAAACTACATGGTGGATAAAAATGTTTCGACGGTGACATTACCGATTTTAAATTAAATAAAGAGTTTGGAGCGATGTTCATGTGAATTTCTAAATAAAAATGGACATAACATTTATATTAATGGCGGAAAGATAGTTAATTTAAGAGTTGTCATACTTTGTATGCGTATTAATGAATAGCCCATTATTTTTTATTAAATTTTCCATTTGTTTTATGGCAAACAAGAACGCATGATGTTTGAATAATATTTATCATTATTCTGCAATATTTAGTGTCTATTTTATGGGCTGGAAATAACAAATCTAACAAATTGAGAAAAATGATTTATCTCCAGATAAATATAAAAATAATATTTGCATAATTAGTATAATATGCTTTTAATACATAAACTGTATATAAACCAGCAATAGCATAAGCATATTACTAAAAGTAGACGAATTTTAGCCAGGTACCAAAATTATTTCGTAGTACGAGCTCAGTTATTTTAAAAAATAAAAATAAATAATTATTTATTTGCGAAATAATATTAATAAAAGAACCAAGTAAAAAAGTATTTGCAAAAGTTATAACAAATTGTTTTTATGTGAATCTGGAAATTAGTCTATTATTTATCATTTGTAATTTTAAAAAAATTTAATTTTTTGAATAAAAAATGGAATTTTGCAATTTTAAAAATTGTTTGATCGTTAAGGACAAAACGTATATTTGTAAAAAATGATTCTGGAGGCTTTGTCAAATATATTAATACGTATATTTTTATTCTATAGCCTTATCAGTATTTAAACATGTTTAAACAAACTTCAAAGTTATGCGAGACATCCGCAATGCACCAATTTTTTTGAGTATTTTTCAGTTTATTTTGGAAACTAAAGACCTGAAATAAAATCCTAGTATAGATACCATACGGTAAAGTATCTATATTCTTATTGTTAGTACAAGGACCATTAAAGAAAGTTTTGCTTCTTTCTGTTTTCGTGCGAGAAAATAAAATAATCGTGCTGTGAAACACCAGATTCCGCTAGTGATTCTCAACACCAATGAACATTGTACTTACGTTCCATTCAGTGCTACACAGCTGTTTCATATATGTAATCATATTAGTTCGTTTCTTTGTTATGCTTATTAATTTGATAGAAATCGTGTCAAAATCTCAAAGAAACGTGTTTAAATGTTTATAATGGTATAAAAATATATATTACATTAGTTAGAAGAATCATTCCTTACAAACAGTTTATTTATAGTGTTCATAATTAATATAAAAATGATTATTTAAATTAAAATTTCTTTTCCAAAATTAAATTTTTTACAGGAATATCTACGAGGTAAACCTAGTTTGGTATTGCATACCAAAATTCATATTAGATAGTACAATAAATGAAAAAAGATGACATCAGTAAATGGAATTCATGGAGTAAATATTTGTAAGATAAAATTCATATTCTAGAAAATTAGAAGCTAATAATTGCATATTTTACAAAAGATGAAAGTTATAATAGACTAACATAAATATGAAAAATAACTGTGATTGTAGCTTATTTTGTTAGTTGTTTATCATGCTTTAATTTTTTCACTAATAATCATGTCACTAAAATTCTAAAAACAATTAACTATCAGTTAATTTCATGTTTTTCAACATTTACTTTACTACAGTGTAATTTAATGCTGCGACTTCTAAATTAATAAGGTTGTATTTCTCAGTACACTGAATGCCAATGTAAAACAGCATTAACTGTAAGAAATGGGAATTGCCATCTGAAAAATATCCAACAAATATATTCTATATATATTTTACTTAAAATGATTGACGAAATGTTTTCTTCGGAGAAAAGGTGCTTATGTAACTTATTCATTTATTATTTAGTCAATAAAATTTAGTTAACAAAATTATTTCTTTAGAGGTAGGTGCTAAATGTCCGCCTTTGGTAGTTTATGTTTCCGATTTTCCATTAACCAACTCATTGAAATTCAGCGAAAACAATGCAAGCACCGATCGCAGGATCGAATTGCGCTTCACAAAAGTAACCTCTCCGTCTCGTCCGCGTCCCACGTGCGCGGTTTTCATTTAATTCTCAAGGGACGACGTTCAATTTCCGGTTTCTTTCAATTTTGTTGGAATCCTTCTTTCTCTGTTACGAATGTTATTATGATGTGTTGATAATTTAAATTTTTTTGTACGTTCTCATAGCTATCTGTACGTTTAGAAAGTAGAATAGGTAAACGATTATTTCGGCCTCGTCAACCTAGAAATACAAGAGGATTTTGGCTTATAATTCCTTTCATTTCGTTATTCATAACTCCACTCTCACTTTTGTACACAAAAATCTACAATTATATTATTTAACCGTTATCACTAATCTAATTCAGCTGTTTATATTACTCAAATTTTTTTACTTACTCTTATCTATTCAGTAACTTATCTCTATCTTTAATATCGCAGTTTTTATTTCTCTTTTTTTCTGATCACCACCTCGCAGTATCTACCTTCTCAAACAGAATATAAATGATAATTAAATAATAAAAAGGGGTAGACGGGTATTAGAGTTAGTACTCTGTAGCGATGTCATCCCTAGATGATAAACCTCTTGTGCTTCCTGCACGTTTGGTACCTGTAGATAGTTTAGTCCAGGGATTTTTGGGTGATATTTTTTAAATTCCAGGTTTGTCCGGGATCTTGTTCAATTACAAAAACCATATAGTACAATACCGCAATATATATTTAATTATACATTACAGAACAAATCAACGTGCACGTGCCTTGAACGCTAATACGAGAGTAACCCATAAAATATGACATTCATCTTTTTCCTAAATAACAAGCATGATAAATTTTTCATCAATAGTTTTATCGACTACCCTTAATGACACATTTTGATAGTAAATGACAATATTTCGGAAAGAATACATCAGTTCTTAAAAAATCATTTTTTATTAATAAAACAGTAATACAAGAAGATGTACAGTGTTAGCTATACTTTCCTTTTTTTGGTAAAATAAAAGAAGATAATGTGTCGACAACAGTGCTAAAAATTGAAGTAGACCGCCTTTACTTGCTTCGTTGGCCATAATGGTAGCCGGATTGTAAAGGGTTAATCCTAAAAAAACCAAGGGGAGGGGTTAGCAAAGCCCATTTGAGTCTATTATACTTTTCATCGAAATATATGTATCTCTCAAATATAAATGTCTCAAAAGTAAAGTTTCGCACGTAAGGAGAAAAGTGATAAAAAAAAGATTCGTGTGCATTAACTTTTTAATACACTTTTAATATATATTTTGCATCTGATACAGTATTGCTTTGGTTTAAACAAATTACAGTTAATTTCTGTATTTATTTTTCACTTGTTATTCGACTTTTCGACTTTTCCAATAACGGTTATAAAACTAATTATAGAAAATGTCCAAAATTCAATTGAGGAAAAATAATTAAGTTGAGAAAATAATTTTAATTTTAAATTTCAAAGGGTATCATTTGACACCGTCAGTGGAAATAGTGTACTAAGAAAGATACAAACATCACCAAACAGTTTCACGAAATATTTTACAAACGAGAGATATATATGTTCTCAAATTTTCGATCGGGTTCGAAGAACCTTCCTCTCGGTGTTTCTAGTGTTAAAATATTCTTCGAGCGCGGCCAGCCGATCGCGATTCACATTCACTCCTCCGCGTCTCCGAATAGGCCGGTTGATTCAAGGGTTGGCATCGTCGTGCGAGGGTTGGTAAGCACTTCGAGTCGCAACCGCGGGCTATAAGACGGGCAGGGTGGGTTCTTTGGGTCGGGGGTAGGGGGTACGGCGCGACAACGTTGTTCCTCGCATAGGATCATGCATATTTACGTCGCGGTGCGGAACATCGACGGGTGTTCGGCGAGGAATGACTCAGAAGCTCTGCGCCCCTGCGACGGTTGAATGCGGGGGGGTCGACGAGAGGCGGTCGGGAGTGCAACGCGTGCTGGTTCTCGCGTGTATTGCGCAGGACGTCGGCGCCTCGGCGCCGCGGCCACCCCCGAAGCGATTCGGTCGTTGTTTGCTGGCTCCACATCGTGAACGTTCGTTCGGCCGCCGTGTACACAGTATCGTGGACGGTGCGTCGCTCGGTCTCGCTGTCGGCATAGCCGTTCCATGAACGCTACAAGCGGACCAACCCTCGCGGACGGAACAAATAGATGCGTACGTTGCGTCATACGGGCTACCACTACCGACCTCTTTACTGAGGGACGTTGATCGTCAACCTGCACCTGAAGATCCACCGCGTTGTTTAGTCGTTCCTCGGGGGCAGAGGAGTAATCAAGGATTCGATCCTCTTTCGTCACGTGAATTTACTGGCTGAGTAGTGAGAAAGAGGTGAGAGGGAGAAACGGTGACAAAGAGAGGAAGAGAGGAAGGGGTGGTGGTTGCCGCAGAACAGGTCGATCGTCTCTCATGAACCTTCCGCTTTCTATCCCCCACCAAATCTGAACCAAGCGCTAAAGGAGGTCGAAGAGGACACGGGTTTAGAGGTGTGGGACTTTATTCGGTGGTCGCTGCGTGAACGGTGCTGAGGAACGTGCTGGGAATATGCGCGTGATATCGATCACGCGGCCTGATCGTTCGGATATGTGATACCGGAAGCAGGTCGGGCAGGCTTGACCTGCGTGCAGGTGTACGACGGTGCGTAGTCACGTATGCGTATTGAGGGGCGCCGCTGAGGGAGAGCAAGAAAGGTGCGCGAGAAGTGCCGCGTGTCAGGGCCAGCCGTGAAGATGCACGCCACCGACGCCGTCCTCGCGGCGACGTGCCTCGCGTCGCCCTCCACCTACGCCCCGAAGAGGACCAACTCCGGGATGAGATTCATCTGCGCGGTGTTCGTCTCATGGTTGATCATCAACGATCAACTCGCGTTGGGACAGACCGACCTGCCGGAATCGACTACGATCGAGGGTGAGTTTGCTTTTATGCTTTCCGTCACTCTTCTTCTGCTTCTTTTTCTGTGGGGAGACTTCTGTGATCTTCCGGGGCGAGTGGAGTTTTGGACTGAGTGTGATTTGTGAATTGAGGGGCCCAGTGTAAGGGGGAGCTAAGCTAGAAAATGAGGAGGAAGGCGATGTACATTCGTTTCGATATCTCTTGATGTCTAGTTATTATCTTCTAATTTAAAGTTACATGGCAACATGTTTGCGTGTATCGTTGCTTGTGTATGTTAGTGGTTGTACTCCTTACTTGTTATGATGTCCGGGCAGGAGAGAGGTATGACACACGTTATTTTTGTCCAGCGTCAGCTACAAAACTGAGAGCTATCAATTCAGTTTATGTTTAAGTTTATTTATTTATTTCAGTTTATTTAAATTGTTCTTCATTTCATTTATATACCATAATGTTTACAACAAAATTAAATATAGACGATGAGTAGATAGTGACAAAGAACGTATGTAAGAATGAAATTTACGAAATAGTTTTGTTAATTCGAAAAACTTTTAGAATTTTCAAATACGTTTCAATGTAACAATCCGATTTTCCAAGTAATATGCTTTTATATTTATTACATAATTACATTTTTAATTTAATTTTCATATTTAAGTATATAGAAAATAAGAGATTGTTCTAGGTACCTTATCATAATATTATTACGTTTAAATAAAAAAGTAGCAGTCTTATTTATGAAATTTGTATTGAAACACAGATTTGTGTAAAAGCCTTAGTATTTCAAAATGTTACTATTGTAGCATGACTTCTTTTTGTATCGGACTCTTCATTTGTAGAGATTTATGGAAATTTAGATTTTCATAGGAGGATATGTAGTAGGGGGATTTGTTTCTTTTGTCGGAAACTTTTGTAAGAGTGAAGAGACGGTTTTATCGCGTTAAATTATTTGCTCATAAATGTAAGAAATTTCTGCTCTGGGTGTTGAGTTTCTGGAAACGTGATACTTAATAGAAATATACTGAGAAAGAAATTAATTTAGCAAAGGCATTTTTAAATTAATTGTATTTTAGTTAATCGAAAGTAATTTTTAAATAATTACACGTTAATTTATTCAATGAAACAATTGATATGATTCTAAAGTATTTTCTTATTCAGGTTCTCATAAATCCATTTCTTAAAATTTATATCACTTAATCAATATTCTTAATCACTAAAGAAATGATTCTTTGTAAAGTTATTTTTCCTATACTAAAATTATTCAGTGGATATTTTTGTATGTTAGAATCAAGTAATAAATTCCGTGAAATTATTTCTTAATTCAGTAATTAATTCCTCTACTAATTCAATATATTTATTGTATGTAATTGTTAATATTTTATTCTATGAAAATGACTTTTGCAGTAGAACAATATTCAAGCATGCTTTGATGTAATTATTCTGTAAAATTATCAATATTATTAACTTGATTTTAAACATTAACAAATCACATCATATACTATGAATAATTTGTACTCTATGGAAATGAACTGTGTTTACGTATGCATAGAATTCACCAAAACTTCACACAGCGTAATATGTTAATAATATGATATTGGGGGGTGGATGAAAAGTTGTCCTCATCTTCTGACAGTTATATTTTTTATAATGTCCCTGATACTAAATTTTATGTTATTCTAAACAGCATCTTGTAAAACATAAAGACAAAAATTTAGTCAGCGTATATAATGCACTGAAAGACAATATTCAGGTAACAAATATTTCATTTGCGATCAAAATGTATCCCAATACATATACGAATGTAATAAACTGGAATAAACATAAAAAATTTAAATGTATAAACATGTAACTTCGAATTTATATTCTTACGTAAGCATGAATGCATGTGTATAACATAATTCTTAAAAACAAAGTTTTTAAAGGAAATATTTTCCACATTCTCGATTTATTTTTCCACAGTTAATCACTATCCTTTGGCTTGTACAATCATTAATAATACATCCTCTGTTAAGCTTGTCATAAAATTGTTATAGGTACTTAGGTAATCAAGAACAGAAGCATAACGTTTACAGTTTAATAACCATCAGCTTACATCCTTGTAGACTAGAGAAATATTGTTCCAATTATCAGGAAAATGCAAGGTGCCCACGATTTGAATAACCAAACGTAGCCAATGTACTCTATCAATAAAAATAAGAAAAAAATGGTAATATAGATTCTCAAATGTTTAAAAAAGAAGTTATAACGAATGTATAGAATCCACATGTTGTTACATTACTAGCAACAAGTTCGTAATTACTACATTGCAGTGTTATAACATTTGCTTAAGCAGATAATGCTTAATCTGCTTTTACTAACAATGTTTACTGGTTTTCAGCTAGCAAGTTTGTGTCGATTCCAAACTGTTAATTCTGTACGTAGGCCTTTCTGTTAGTGTTTAGTTGTTACATAATATCAAATTTATCGATTATATATTTTTGTTACGACTCTTTTATAAAGCATTTAAGAACCTGTATGTATATAACATTCTTTCCTTACTTCTATAACACACTGGCGAAGTTTGAACCGTTTCAAGAATATTTTCTAATAAAATATCGATAACATTTTGTTGCAATAAACATAAATATAAATAATATACGAATTAAGGGATAGAACTATTTCATTTCGACATTTTATGTATAACTACACTGCCGGTCAAAAGCTTGGAACCACTTGATATGTGACGTCATAAATTAAGAATTATACTTACATCTTATAAATATATAAAATAAAATAACAAAAATGGTGTATCTTTATGTTTCATTAAAACACATATGTCTATGTTCCTTTATCATATACAAAAATTTTCCAATAAAAGTTGTTTACAAGAAAAGAAGTTTTTCTTTTAACCGATGTATTCGTGTCAAACTTTCGACCGACAGTGTACATCGTACAAAATTTCTTGAGTATTGAACTGTTTGAGTATTGAATTGTTTGAGTATTGAATATTGAACTTTCTAATTATGCTATATTAAACCAAATGGCGACTGCGGGTTGTCTTTTGAGTGCAAAGGGTTAAACTGTGTACACCCTGTATATTATATCCAGATATTCCCAATATTTTACGTCGTTCCGAGCCAATAAAATGTGCATGGTCGTAAAGTAAAGAAGAAGTATTTCGCGCGATCGTGTAATGTTGTTTATTTATGGTCCACTCAGATAGATTTTACGACTTTTCAAATCATGTTTCTGATCCGATAATCCCTAATATGCCCCGATCAAACTGGTACGAATTGAAACAGTAGATTCTGTCGGGCCATTGTTTCCTTTTTTTTTGTTTTGTGTATCGTGTTATGTCAGACTTCGTAAACGCTGTATCGATCGATATCAACGTGCATAGACATCGTTTTACGTCGGTTTAGCCAGGAATCCCACGGGCAATACCCGTTGCAACGGTGTCCATAAAATATCGACAAAATTGCTGAAAATATCATTTTCCACTAACAATAATAGTAAGTATTAAGTCATAATTGAATAATATTTTGAAGAATAAAAGAAAGCATTCAGCGTTTTACAATAATAGACTTTTAAATTTAATGATAATTGTTATAGTACAGAGAAAAAAGTATTCACCTATCATGAACAGTTAATTTTTGTTCTTACAAAGAGTTGCATGTTATTTATAACTCCTTCGAGATAATTCAGCATTTTTTAAAACTGTAAGCTAATCAAAGTAGTTTTTAATTGTCTGTCAATGACTATAAGTTCGTGGATTGAAACTTTTAATTTAGAAGATAAAAGCTATATAGTGTTTAAATACATTCTCCTTAACTATACTTTGCACTAGATTTATAGAAAGTACATCATTTGTGGATTTATTGATGGACAGAAACTGTATTGTTCTAATTCTATAGAATTTATGGCGATTTATTTACTTTGATTCTACAAAGTGTTCACCATATTGTAAAAATAAGTACAGAGAACTTATATTGTTTGTTAAAGATTTAAAAAGTAAAAGCAAAATTAATTTGGCCATTAATTCTTAATTATCAATTATCATTAATTATTTGAGTAAGATACAGTTAATTGTAGTTATATGTAAGATTGGAAAAAGATAAAAAATAATTTTATTGTTTTTGTTCATGAATTGGAAAATTTGCAATGTAGGAAAACATTTTTGAATGTCATTACACAATTTTTCTTACGCAAATCTATTTTGTTATCGACTTTTCATATAGGTAAATGTATAATACCGAATATTAATAATAATTGAAAAATATAATAGTTTGAGAGGACTTCAATATTTCGTATGTAAGTTCTAATGAAAGCTGCGATAATAATAGTACCTATTAACAAACATATTACTGACGCTATGAATAAACGTTAGCACGAAGTGTGCCTATTATAAAAGGTAGTCTGATAAATATTGTAATCGAATGAGTACCTAATGACTTCACCTTATACCATTTATGTGACTAACGATTAAGAAATCGATGTATGTAAAAAAAGCTATAATGTCCTTCAGAAAACAGGTGTTCTTATGAAAACAACTCATAAAATGACAAACTACATAAAATCGAATAAAATTTTCTTATACAATATTTTTCTAACTTTGCTTGCAATAAAATTGTAGCCTTTCCTGCTTGGCCGAGCTAATCTGTATGCAATAGAATATCAAAGATACTTCTTAGTTTCCTTTGATCCTCAAATTCAAAAATTAACTCATATTTCTTTCCTATACTGGTTCTATACTGTACATTATATGTTATTATTATATTCTAAATACTAATTGTAAGTTAAAACAACACAACATAAACTACCACTATTAAACAGTATATTTCCTGTATTTGTTATGGATTAAGTGATTAATACCCAATGCTCTGGCATTTTGAATAATGACTGAAGTAACAGCGTAGCCTAATAAATATTGGTAATCTTGATAAATTAAAATTATTATTAACAAAATTAAATCGTTTCCTAGCATACATACATATTTAAATCCTGGTAAAATAGAAATGTTAATAAAGAATTATAGAGTTTTTATGCAATATTCTACCTAAAAATATCCTTTGAAAAAGAGTTATAAAAGTTATAAAAGCCATTCCGTTTCATTTTGGAGTATGTAAATTACCTTTATAAAATGAAGATTCCTATAAATTCGATAAAGATCTAGTAAAACATTTATTTCAATTTTAAATCGCTGAGATTCCTACGACAAAGATTTCCCTCTAAAAAAATCTGGGTTGTTACATACACTCTTAAATTCCATAAAAAAACTAAAAACCCCATCTCCCTAATTTCAAGTTGAAAATCGATGTGTTCGAAAACTACAAATTCAAAATATCAGGGAATTTACATCGTAAATTATTACTGTCTCACAGTCACTTAACACTAGAACTACCGAACTATCAAATTGACTGTTCCTGATTTCTCTCCAGAAACTCCAAAAGTACATGTATCGGGATTCCAATTGCTTCACAATTCAGTTTGCGTACTGAAAAAAAGAAGAAACCACAAATGGGTCATTTTGCAATTATTGAAAAGGAACGCATGTTTCTCTGGAAAATAAGTAATGAAACTGATTTAGAAATGCGCAGACTGAATTATAAATCAACTGAAATCTTAATAGACGCACTGTTAGAACTTCTGTATAAAAATTAGAAAATCCAATTTAATTCCTCGGTAGTTGTAGTGTTAAACAACACAGAACCAAGTTACACGAACATTCACAATTAAATATTTCCCGCAATTCTGGTCGTTGGAAATTCTATTCTGTTAAGTCAGGTATCGACGTCTTCGAAAAAATTCCGTTCACCTAGCGCGCCGGTTGCTTCGTCGCGTCGTCGCCGGTTCAAAGGCACCGTTCTTTCATAAACGTCTCATTGCTTCCGTCGTCGTTTCGTTTTCACGACTCTGCCTGGGAAAGTCGGCCAACGACATCCGCGGAATTTTCAGGGTAGATTGTCATCCGAGCTTAATGCCCTCCTTCAGATTTCGCGGCTGCGATCGACCGTTCAAGAGGCTCGGTTTATTTTCCCTCCCCCACCCCTATCCGTCGCTGTTCTAACTTTCTGCTCTCATTTACGTCCTTATTTTCCAGGGAATAAGCTCGAGCTGCCTCTTTTCGATCGTTATACCCAAGCGAATCACTCCGACAGGATCTCAACATTCCCGAATTTTCTTGAGGAATCGTCTGTTCTGCGTTAATCCTCTAATTTCCACCCCCTTCACGCCACTGATACTCGCCTGGCACGTTTTAAACGAGAATGTAATATAACCATTTCCAGTCCCCATTCTTCAGCCAATTGCTTATCGGACTGCGTGTTGCTCTTCGACGGAAAATATCATCGTTGCTTGTAAAGGATTGCAACGGATATCACATTGGATTACTTAAGGGAGATACCACCTAAAGACGTTCTATTTATGGGTAAACTTTAGGAATTTTTAGATGGTCGCAATAAAATCAGAAAATTAAGTGTATTTTTGTCAAACGCAGGACGAATGCACTTAGGGTGTGTTTTAATGAAAAACCAAATCAAAACAACGAAGATTTACATGTATATTTGAAAAAATAAATAATTTTTAATTGACAGAATTAGTATCATTTCAAGCTTTAAAATGACGCGTATACAACATGACGGAGTTATTAGCTTGTTGGTCGACTCGATTGGAAACAATTGAAATGTCTGAAGACAACAATTTTTGTAAATTTATAAACAGAAATATATTATCTAAAATATACGGATTCTTCAATAGCTCAATGATTTAATTTTTTATAAACATTTGAAGCTAATTTTTGGGGGTAAAAATAGGTTTTTACACTTCAGCTGCTTGTCATTTCCATAAGAATTAAAATATCGAGAAATTAGGGAAATTCCAATTGATGTACTTTTGTTTGTATGTTACCGTAAAAATAAATAAAAAAATTCCTAGTGTAAACATTTTATATTTAAATGTAAAAATTTGAATGTTACAGTCAATGTTATACCATGCAGAAAATGCATTATAATGTTAAGCCATTACAAATTTGTATATAATTTTACTATTATTTACTATTCTGTATGTAATCATTACAAGTTTCCCAAAAAGATAGAACGAAATAACTGAGAGAAAAGAGGAACAATTATTTGTTGTTTACAATAAGTATTTCCAACGAAATTACGTATTGCATTAAAAAATGCGACACATTACACTGGGAGCAGCTTTATATTTACATGTTTTCACTAGAGGACAACCTGTAGAATATAATGACAGCAATGTAATTACTTTTGTTATTTTATGGTACACGATGATGATAAGAATTAATTCAAACACAAAAGAATTGAGGGATATTTATATTTGTTACATCCTATTTGAGATCTTTTTCACGAGTCTGACACGATAGAGTCAAGTACACGATGTAGCAAGGGGTTAAACGAATGTTAATACTTTATTTAGCCTGCAGGTATCATTCCAAGAATTATTATAGCAACATTTGTTTATTTGCAGGAATTCTTATATTCTCAAGAATGTGATTTCTTGATTATATTATCAAGAAAGTGATTCATATTTTACTATAACAAGTGTGTTCGTTATAGGAATTTGTGTTCAACAGTGAAATAAGGGTTGGAATAATAAAGATTACCCTTTTTAAGAGCGAGAAATTGTGAAACTTCTTAAAGTTGTTTCCACAAGAAAATGAATTATGCATAGAAGTCTTAAGTAGCCACTAGAAAAGAAGAAACTCACACATTAATCTCTCGTTATTTGAATAATTAAAGTATTCATCTGCAGCTTTCGATTTTAGATATCAAAGCACGAAGTCGCCATTACGGCGGCTTATATTTAAAGCGCCCTAGTAAGTTTTTTTTTTTACCAATAGTCCCAAATAACAATTAGATTATGTTACTCAGTATGATTTGTTGATTCAGTATTGTAATTATTATTGCTATTAAAAATTTGATTAAAATATCTGTTAAGAATACATACAGTTAAGAAATAACCCTCATCGTCCCGTTTGCATAGTCAAGGAACATTTAGTTTTTACGATAGAGAAAAAGGCCCGGACACATTAAATAAAACCCTAACCATTCGAGACACCATAAAACAAACAAATTCAGACATTTTCAATACACAAAGGACGGCTTAGCTTCACGACACCCTAACGGTACTCCACACTCCTACTGACGATACCTGACTTGACCTGTCCAACTTACCCTACAAGGCGTGACCACAAGACAGCAGATTCAACCCCCAACAACTTCATTGGACGAAAATATTTCCCACCTTTTAACATACACACGAAACAGTACACACCCTCATCTCCACAATTAGTATAAGGCACACTCGATTGTACAAATCAGACAGAGTTCATCAAGACAGCGACATCATAGTATTAAGACAAGTATTTTCAACAACAAAATAAAGGGACACACAGTCCGATAAATCAAGCCAATCCTTGTTAATTATTCAAAACTTATTCAGTACGCCAGTGCAACCAAGTTAACAATAAATATCTGGCCTTACAAACCAGATACATAAAATTAACAATTTCTTTGGTCCATTGACCTACATTACACATTAACATTTTGGTCCTTCGAGCCGGATACATCCGGAACTAGTGCAACTAACAAACAAACTGTACTTGTGCGAACGAGTGAACCATACATATTACGTGTGAGTTCAACAAAGGCGGCTACTCCAATTGGTACAGCGGACTTCCATTCTGCCGACGCTGTTCAAGGGATAGGATCTTACATCTCATCATCGAGAGGCCTAAATATTCCAGCAGCCCAGGGGAACGTCATTGCCGAGCCAAAAAAAGGGAACGCAGCTACAACGTACAAGATCAAGCAGGAAAACAGAAGCGGAAACATCAGTGGTGATCGCCTTCCTACACAAATTTCCTATCTTCAACCGTAAGTCATTTCTCCATTCTTCGATTTGAGTCAGTTTATAAATATGGAAGCTACATTGAAACAATCTACTGTAATCCGAGGTCAAATCAAAGCGTCATTGACTCGCTTTAAAGCATACTTAGATTCATTTAATCATTCATCGTCTGTCACTGAACTTCAAAAACGGTTAGAGAAGATAACACCTTTGTACGAAAAATTTGACACAGTACAATGTCAAATCGAGTCGTCCGTAGAAGGTACGCCGTCGGCTGAAGAACATACAGATGTTCGCGATTCGTTTGAAAATTCATTCTTTCAATTAACCGCCTTAGCAGAAGACATAATATCACGATCTCAAGCACATCATACACAATCCACTCAAGCACCAACACCTATTTCAGTTATCTCTAGTACAGAAAATCGTATCAAATTACCGACCATAGAATTGCCCACGTTTGACGGTTCCTATAACAATTGGGTGAAATTTAGGGATACTTTCGAGTCACTCATACATAATAATCCAAGTCTGTCAAACATAGAAAAATTCCACTATTTAAACGCATCAGTAAAGGGCAACGCAACACGTACAATTCAGGCTTTAGGCATATCGGAATTAAATTACACGCTTGCTTGGAATAGAATAAGGGATCGTTATGAAGACTTGAAAACGTTAAAGTACCATCATGTAAGATCAATGTATGAAACACCATCTTTTCCCAAAGAATCATTGACGGATTTAAGACATTTAATTGATAACGTTAACAATAATTTATTAGCACTAAAAGCACTTGGCGAACCAACAGACTCTTGGGATACACTCATAATATACTTACTCACATCAAAATTGGATATTAACACACAACGCGAATGGGAAAGGAGAATGAATAATATTCAGGGAGATGTATCGCTACATGATATGATGAATTTTCTTGAAAATCACTGTAAATACTTAGAAAGAATCACAGCAGACAAAATAATACACAATAAATTCACAAACGAAATTAGGCACAACAAATTCAAAGTCGTTACCACACACGTAGCGAACTCGCATACTGGGTGTCCTCTCTGCACAGGGGATCACCAGTTATATAACTGCTCTAGTTTTTTGAGATTGTCTCCCATTGAACGGCGAGCAAAAATTCAGGATTTACACATATGTTTCAATTGTTTCACAGTAGGTCATAGAAGCATAGACTGCACACGAAGCTTGTGTAAAAAATGCTCAAAGAAACACAACACATTGTTACACATAGATTATAATACAAACGCATCACCTCAGGTTAAACCAGCTCCCACAACATCAAGACAAAACACATCAAACGTAAACGCACACACTACCACAAATATGCACGAATCAATTACCGTTCAGACAGTTATCACACAAGAAAATAAAGTGACAATGTTAGCCACTGCCTTAGTTTATATTAAAGATCACCGCGGAATAAAAAGGGAATGTCGTGCTCTTTTAGATTCAGGGTCACAGTCACACTTCATGTCGGAAAAATTAGCAAACACACTACAATTAAATCGTGAGAAAATAAATGTTCGAGTCTCAGGAATTAGCAAGTTAGCAAAAAACATCCAGCATCAGGCACATACAAACATAATCTCGCGTTTCAACGGTTTCAGCAAATCAATTTCTTGTTTAATTTTACCAACCATCACTGATAATATTCCAAATCGACCAGTTGACTCTTCGCTATTAGGGATTCCATCCAACATGTTTTTAGCAGATCCATACTTTAATGTTCCCCGAGAAGTTGATATGATTATCGGCGGGGATTTATTCTGGGATTTAATGTGCGTAGGACGTCACTCATTAGGACCCCGCCATCCTTCCTTACAAAAAACACAGTTAGGTTGGATTATCGTAGGAAAGTTAGAACTTTCTCCCTCTCTCGCGGAAACACACACCATCTGTCACTTAGTCACAAATGAAGAGATTCACAAACAATTAGCGAAATTTTGTGAAATCGAAAATGACACGAACGAACACACAAAGACACCGCATTTTTGCGAAGAACATTTTAACTCCACTGCCACACGAGACATGGAGGGGAGGTACACGATAGCAATTCCATTCAAGGAAAATTTAGAACAATTAGGCAATTCGATGCACCATGCAGAGAAACGATTACACAACTTAGAACGTAAACCAGATACACAACCCGACATTAGGGAAGAATACACTAAATTGCTAGAAGAATACGAATCATTAGGACACATGAGCGAGGTCACAAATAAGGAAGAACTATACACACACTCAGGGTATTACTTGCCACATCACGCAGTTTACAAAGCAAATAGTACTACTACGAAATTGCGTGTCGTTTTTGATGGGTCTGCCAAGACCACGTCGGGGCTTTCACTGAATGACGTTCAATGGGTCGGACCCGTAGTTCAAGACGATTTAATATCGATTCTTTTACGATTTCGAAAACACCGGTACGATCTCTCGGCAGACATTGCCAAGATGTATCGGCAAGTTTGGGTGCGAGAACAAAATCGCAAATTCCACCGCATACTTTGGCGCAAAGATAAAAACAGCACGATCAAAACATTCAAGGCATACATGTGTGTATTTGTATGTTTCTCCACTAAGGCTGTACATTTAGAATTAGCAACAGACATGACAACTTTATCATTCTTAAATTGCCTAAAAAGATTCATAGCACGCCGCGGATTGTGTCACACCATTTTTTCAGACAATGGTACTAATTTCATCGGAGCACGCAACGAACTTCTCGATCTTAGTAAATTATTAGTTGATAAAGAACATCCTGAACGCGTTGAAAAATTTCTAAGCGAAAATAAAATTCAGTGGCATTTGACTCCCCCTCGAGCTCCACACTTTGGAGGATTGTGGGAGGGAGCAGTTAAATCCACTAAGAATCATTCAAAGAGAATCATTGGCAAAACTCGCTTAACATATGAAGAAATGTACACCGTATTAACTCAAGTCGAAGCATGTTTAAATTCACGACCCTTATCCCCCCTTTCCGATGATCCAGCAGATCTATCCCCTCTCACACCTGGACACTTCCTTACCGGCGACTCACTAACCGCATTTCCAGAACCTGACCTGAAGCATATCCAGGAAAATCGACTCAGTCGTTATCAACACCTCCAGAGTATGTTACAGCATTTCTGGCAACGATGGCAAGCTGAATATCTCCATCAGCTGCAACAACGCAACAAATGGCGAACAAAATCCCCTACTACATTTGGACCCGGGACACTAGTTCTAATTAAGGACGACAACCTTCCACCACTCAGATGGAGGCTGGGAAGGATCGTCGAACTTCACACTGGAGCTGACAGGATCACTCGAGTGGTATCCATTAAAACAGCGGAAGGCCTGACCAAACGGCCACTCACCAAAATATGTATCCTGCCAATGGATCAAGACATAGAAGTTCCACCAAATGGATAATCACAGGAATTGCTCCTTGTATTTATATATTCATAATTCAATTGTATATAGATTCAAACCCACACCGTACATTGTAAGCTGTATATATTGACACACACATTCATTATGTAATTTAAGTTCATCTCGCATCAACACACACATTTGTATGGGCAGTTATCATATTTTTCACCACACACATAGACTCTTTGAACGAAGTCGTTCAAGGCGGGCGGAATGTTAAGAATACATACAGTTAAGAAATAACCCTCATCGTCCCGTTTGCATAGTCAAGGAACATTTAGTTTTTACGATAGAGAAAAAGGCCCGGACACATTAAATAAAACCCTAACCATTCGAGACACCATAAAACAAACAAATTCAGACATTTTCAATACACAAAGGACGGCTTAGCTTCACGACACCCTAACGGTACTCCACACTCCTACTGACGATACCTGACTTGACCTGTCCAACTTACCCTACAAGGCGTGACCACAAGACAGCAGATTCAACCCCCAACAACTTCATTGGACGAAAATATTTCCCACCTTTTAACATACACACGAAACAGTACACACCCTCATCTCCACAATTAGTATAAGGCACACTCGATTGTACAAATCAGACAGAGTTCATCAAGACAGCGACATCATAGTATTAAGACAAGTATTTTCAACAACAAAATAAAGGGACACACAGTCCGATAAATCAAGCCAATCCTTGTTAATTATTCAAAACTTATTCAGTACGCCAGTGCAACCAAGTTAACAATAAATATCTGGCCTTACAAACCAGATACATAAAATTAACAATTTCTTTGGTCCATTGACCTACATTACACATTAACAATATCTTTACAATAATGGAAATATATGTGCATTGATTCTTTATTTACTTTGTCTAATCCCTTCTTCGGATGATTTCTTAGAAAGCAAAAGAAATTTCAGTCGGAAGTTTGTGTTTGTTATAAAAATTAAGTATTGTCGAGATAGTGAAACATAAAAATTTTGTATACATATTTGGAAACTAATAACAATTTAAAAGATCCGATTAAGTATTCGAGCCAATATGTGGCTTTATGATTTCAGCTGTTGTAAAATAGCGTCATCACCTAATCATTTACAGAACAAACAAAAACACAGGGAATGCACGTTTAACGTCGTATTATTTCCTCCCTCTGATTGCTTTATCCGATGCGCACATCACGATATTAAGGAGGTTATATCGGTCGTGGACTGAAGAACGTTCTGTGTTCGTAACTGCTACCCGGCTGTCGTTTTTTTACCTTAATGGTCCATTTCTATCGATTAAAACTGTCGAAAGCTTTTCGGTGGTGAAATCAAGACTGTGCCGTGGAGAACGTAATTTTCAACGGGGATAAACGTTCCGAAATTACTTTGCTCTCTTTATCTCGTCTAAACAAACGGAAAGACGTAATAAAATATTTCTGGTGAAATATTTGATGAAGTTTTAAATGATTTCATAAGATTATTTTAATTAGTTTTAAATTATTTGATAAAATTCAAATTAGTTGAATATTATTTTATAAAATTATTGAAATTAATTTTGGATTATTTTTTTATACCTCGATAGAAGCAATAATGGAATAAACGAATCTCGTTTTTATAAATTAGTTGTAGTAAATTTATATTCACGTAACTGTTCACAGTCTATTAGTAATATAAAACGATTTTAAGATGAACATATGTGGAACAATGTAAAGTGCGGTAGAATATGTGTAATTAATATTCGGTTTGTATTGAATCTGCAAAAATTGTGTTTTCGTAGAGCAATATTAACAGTCTGTCTATAAATTTCTTATAGATATAGAGCGAAATTTTTTGTTAATTTCAGAATATTCTTCGAGGCGTGCAAGGTTTGATTGATACGCTAGGTTTGATTTTTACGAGAATTTTTTCAAGGAAAACAATCTTAATCTTATTGAGAACAAACATTTTTGGTACCCCTATTATTGCTTCACGCAAATAAGTTAAATTTACGTAGAAATTAGCAATTTATTACAGTCGATCCTACATTATCAGTTTTCGCAAGAGTAAAAAAAAATATCTTTCAATTTTCTTGAACAGAAAAACTTTGAAGCGTTACTACAGAATTATTATCAATCAACATATTATAACAGAATATAACAAAAAGTAAAATAAAATATAAGAAAAATTAAGTTACTAGTAACAAAAGAAAGCTAAATAAAAATGATAAATAAACACGAATACGATTCAACAACCAATTCAACTTTTTATGTTGAAATTTGAGAATTCAGTGTCCCGAATGTTTCATCAATTTTCATAATAGATTTTACGATGTGAAGAATACTGATGATTTGCTAGGATTAGTTGAAATGTAATTTCGATGAAAATATAGTATGCAGTGTTGTTGTACAATGGCTGTCATTACAGTCGTTGCGTTTGTATAGTATGGTCCTGGTACATTTACAAATTGCGTAGGGATAGGTTCGCAGTTACTACCGCAGTAAAACTTTCAATTTTATTCGTAGCACTTCAATGTTACTAAGCTGTTCAAATGAGATCCTTAATTAAATGCGCGTAATCCTCTGGATTAAGTGTTTCAGCTTTCCATTATCATCTGAAACGTGGAGAAAATATCCACTTATTCGTTTAAGATTAAACCATTCTTTCAGACTTATTTCATTTTCTTTATTAGGATAAATTACATTCTATTCTATACAAAAATTGTGAAGATGCAGGCATAAGTATTGTATTAATACTTTTTTATTAACTTTTTCTTTTTAGACAAAAAAATTAATTTCATAGAGATTTTTATTGAAAGTCATAATGTATCTTATATATTTTAGAAATTCTTTAACCTCAATCAGGTTTTAGGGTCTTTTTCGACCCAAACTGAGATTCATTTTTGCTGTGATTTTTTTTTAATGCGGATGAAGGTTAAGAAGTATACGTTCTATTTAACAAAACATTATCATTAAAAATTCTGTTATCGAAGCAATCTGATATTAGTGTGATAATGTTGTATCTAGGTATATTGTACATTTGTATTTGACTAAGAGAATTATTTCACTAGTTAAATTTTAATTATTTGCGATGAAGTTATCAGTTGCTGGGTTTTTGGCAAACCAGGATGTTTCGGATTATTACTTGCTTTTCTCGGAAGGGGTTATGAGAAGGTCTCTTGAATTTTCGTGTGTCGCTCTGTTGCAACCTCGAGGGTGGCTTCATGCCAAGTTAGCCCTAAACAAACCTTAAGCAAGCTCGTATTGGCTGTTTCCTCAGGTATCGATGCAGAAGCATCAGGTAGCGAATACATATTCAACATGGCTTTATCAAGCGTAATTCTAAGCTTCGCTTGATGAGCTTTATTCAGGAATGGTATGCAAATGAAACTTGTAATGAGAAAAAAATACTTTTCCCATAAATATTAAATTTTTAAATTTACACCATCCTATAATGGTTAATAAAATGAACTATAAACATGTTCGTGACTACGTGTTAAACATGTGTAACGCTGTTGATTACCGTTGCTATGACGGTATTAATCGTTTGCATTCGAGAGGCGTCATTCAGTTGCCATTTAATTTGATCCAGCAAAATTCTAAAATTTAAAATTCGAATTCAAATTCGTGTAGTTTTCACGTTCTGAGTTAATCCTAAAAGCTCAAAAATCGCAAGAACAAAGGAACTCTTCTAGTCAGAATGTTCTCGTCAATAGCTATAGAACAACTGTTGATGTTATTGGCCCAGCGCGTGACGAAGAAAGTAGACAGAACAGAATGCGCCGGAGTGAGATGTAACGAACATTGACATTGAATTTCATTTCTCGCAGCGGCGGCTTTTTATGTTTACTGAGTCCTGGGGACGCGGAGACTCGGTTACTATGTTTTCTGGAAGAATCGAGGTGGAGCGTGCGACCGATTCCCTCTGTCCTTGTGACGTTTTAACTTTGAGGATTGACTCAGGTCGTTAGAGTTGCACTATACATAAGTATGTATACATATGTAGGCCTGTCTGACGAAATGGCGTGCTACCGGCAAGCGGTCAGGATCGAGCGGCAAGACGACTGTTCCACTCACAATGTTCGGACCGCCTCGATCTTCGACGTGTGCTCGATATTGGTCGCGTCGCAGTAACAAAGGACGGAAGCGGAACTAAATGCAACTAAGTAAGATGTAACGATAGAGGTCAAAGTCCATAGTGCCGTCAACTTCCTTCTCTATCGTTACATTTCGCTCCGTCTTTTGCCATTGTCGTGCGCCAATAATAACCATGCGTTGAAGACCGAGGTGGCCCGAATATTGTGAGTGGAGGTGCCATCTTATCGCTTGGTCCTGACCTATACCTACAACGCTATAGGTACGAAGTATGATGTAAATATGTCAGAAGTATTAACAATATAGGTAAGAAGTGTAACGACGAAGATGTACTTAGCAATTAATTTGACAATTAATTTAATGAACACTATTGTCAGTTTTTAAATAGTAATATATACTTGTCTACATAGATGAGATGCTTTGGAATTATATAAGAAATGAATTAAATTTTGTATGACGCTAGTAACAATTTTAACACGGAATACGCAAGAAATATAACATTATTAAAAAATTAAGAAGTACTCACGCTTTATAATTCATTTAGAAAACCTAAGGAAGGTCAATGAACTGCATTTAGATATAAATACTTCATAAAGTAACCGTTCTCCATAACTTTAAAACAATATTATACAGAATAACGAACAGATTCGGTCTACACGAAAAAGAAATGTATTTTCACTTAAAAAGCCTATTTCAATTAACGAACACAGTTGAAAGATAGAACACAATTCCGCACAAATACGCTTTTCAAATTAATAATTTTCATCTGATAATTTTTCTACTTACATCGAGAACACATATTAACAATATACATGATAATACTTATATACATAATATAACACTAATATTATATGTATAATACAATATTAAAAAAATGATCAAAGGATACATAACATTGGCCAAATATTACATCCCTCTCGCAAGACCAGCGAATGTTCCAATCCTCGTGAAACGACGGTATATGTTGCGCAGTTAACAACAGCGTAATTACACAGTCGGAGGGGCCAGAATATTAATTCCACTGTGGCACAATTAACCGTGAAGGTATTTCACGGTGAGATTCGGCGAACATTTTAACCGTAAAATCACCAGGCGCGGCACAATTGAATACGTTTCAATTTTAATTGCATCGGAGGATTCGGGGAATGGGAAATGTGCCACGGTAATCCTCTAGCCCCGGACGAAACACGCGGGCGCGATATCGTGCTCTGATACTGTTTCCGTGATAGCGGTGCGTGCAAGGACTACCTTGGTAAGAATTGCCGGTTCTCCGGCTGCCGGCTGATCAATAGAAAATTATATTATATATCTCGAGCTGTCACAGTAGGGCACCCTTGAATTTATGCGACGCAATCGCGCGGCTGCGGTCGGACGCCGCATTCACGGTGCGTTTACCGCATCGTCGAATAATTGCGTGATTCATCCGTACGCGTTTGCACGTTTCAATTGGACCTGTGACTTATGAAATACTCGGGTAACCGTGACATTCCCGGATAGAGTGAAATTACTCGGTTATCTTATGAGATAATTCAGGGCCGACCTAACATATTTAACGTCTGCAAGCTACTAATAATAGTGTTCTCCCCTTCATAAGAAAACAGGGAGCAGAGTGATCGGTGAAATTTTACGAAAGCTTCGGAACTACAAAATGTCAATATATTACCATTAATACGTTGACTGCCGCATGGTTTTAAGGCGTGGAATATGCGAAATGAAAAAAAAACAATATTAAATTATTCAATTGAATCGCGTTATTATCGTAGGTTTGTCTTGTTGAGTATCACCGCATTAGGTAGCGCTATTTATAATATAGGAATGTTTGCAAATAATCATCGTTTAATTAAGGGAATTGCAGTACTTGAATTTGGCTGGGGATCACTGATAACCCCAATGATATGCAACGTGTTAAATAAATAAAAATATAAAATTCATACAAAATTCGAATAACATATATAAACGAAAACAAACTATATAAACAAAAAATAAAAGTAACTTATTATAAGCGATATAATATCGGTTCTGTAGAACCGGAACCGAAATCAATATGGTCACAACCGATGTACCAAATGGTAGGTGTGACTATTTCGGTTCTCCATAGCTGTTTTAGTACTAGAACTACCGAGAAGTCAAGTAGACTTTTCAAAATTTGTCTATAGAAATCTCAAGAGTGCATCTATCGAGATTTCGATCATTTATAACTTAGTATGCGTATTATTAAAACAATTTCTTTAGAAATTTCTTAGAGAAGGTTCTATTATGTTTTCAATAATTGTAAAAGAAGAATTTAGAAATGGGTCATTTGGTCATCTGCCTACTTCCTACTCCGTACTCCGTATTCCGTACTGACTGAATCTCCCAGAGCCGTCTTCGACGGTACCTCGGCAGAATCGTTTTCGCGGGGGTGAAGACGTTCTGGTTGGCTTTTTTACATGTACAGGGTTCTGGAAGGGAGATTCAGTCCCCTCCCTTCTTGGGTCTTCCTAGTTGCTAATGTTAGTAACTATTTCGTCCCGTTTGCAATCGTCGACCGTGGCAGGTAAAAAGCAAGAAACGCTTTGGCCTTAATAACACATGCTAAAACAGACGGACTAGAGAGTTAAAAATGCTGGTGACTGGACGCCAGATGTGAACAATAGACAAGAAAAATGTGCAGTAAAAATCGCGGGCCTTATGGGTTCAGGGATCTATGGCTGCCATGGTCCCTTCTCGTAATACCGTAAGGACGGTTGCAAGTCGCGACGGGACGAAGGCTCTTATTATATACAAATAAGTTTTAAAGAGAGATAAAAAGTGCATACAAATCTAAAGCTACGGTGATTTAAAAGCCCGAACGAAACGGGAAGGCTATAAGTGGCTTTAACAGTACTCAAGTAAAACATACTCCAAATATCCGAGTACCCGGCAGGTCGCGTGGTAATAGCTCTAGTATAGTTACAAGATCTTACGAGATACTCCGGTATTCATATATAAATAGCTAAATACTTAGCTATCTTTTGGTTTACCCGGGTAATTTTGCTATACCCGAGTATCTCATAGGTACTCGGGTATCATATATCAGGATAAATGTATTAGCTCTACTTTCAATCCCGCGCAGGAATTTCGATCGATCATTTATTTCCTCGTTTGCTTATTTATTGGTGTTTTTTTTTCAACGTTCACGTGGTGAAGGAAGAATAATGGTGAAACCAGAGGAAAAAAGATAGAAACTGTAGTTGATGAAATGATATGTAATTATATATTTATTGATTGAGCTGGAGTCTTTTCTCAATGTCCACGGCGAGAAGGAAGAATAATGGAACAAGGGGGAAGAAGATAACAATTGTAATCGATGAAATGATTCATGAAGAATCCTGTCTAAGGGTGAGGTAGATTAGATGTATGACAAATAATGCGATTGTTATATGGAAAACGGTTGAACTACTTTAATAAGTAGATATTTGGTTAATTAACATCAAAATTGCTGGACGGATCATATTGACCCACTTCAGAACTTTTCTTTTGTCATTTTATCATTCGAATTTCAAGAAACGTATTTTCTAATTTTTATAAAAAATTGGAAATAAGTCACACTAATTGCTCGGTGGTTTTTGTGTTAATAAATATGTATACAAGTAAATTTGATCTTTGTATGCTATATTTTAACCATTTATAATATATCTGATCAGTCATTGTATTAAAGTTGAATCAAAATTATGCGAAATGTATTTAAACCTTCTGTATTTACATTAAAACTGAATAGTAATTATTAAGTATATAAATATTGCCAGTTTACTTAACTATATTCTAATATTCAATAAGCGTTTCTTTTAGGTTTCCGTTTGTTAATGAATTTAGAAAAAGGTATTTCTCTGTTACTCTAAATTTCAGCTGATCAGGAAAGTTGTACAAACGTTTTTTATAAGTAATGATTCTATAGATTGCTTAAATGATACATATTTGATCAATTAAAAATAAAGTGATACATATTTGAATGAAATTATAAATATTCGAACATGTCTAACAAATTTTTGAAGCGAATGAGCAGACCGCTTGGTATGAAAATGATGAAAGGAAATCGCCACAGATTTTGTTTCCGATTGAGAAAATAAATCAGTTCCACGAGACACAGGATATTTCTGATTATCTTCAACATCAATTATCGCTTAATACAATATCATCCCCGCTGTAACGCATTCCTTTCATGCATGCAATTGTACTAGCTCCATTATACTTTATCCTTTATAAATTATTGATAATTCCAACTGATATATAATACTTATGAAACATATCTGATATTATACATATCGTTTTCGACATATCATCACAATCGAATTTAGGATTTATTGCAATTGTAAATTAATAATTCCTTTTTTCATCAACTACTGTGCTATTAACTGTAGACCTTCTGTTGAGTCAATGATAAATCAATCGTTCTATATAGGGTGTTAAATAAAAAGGGTCTCACATTTTAGACAATTTTTTTAATATAACATTTTTTCGTATTTAAAAGCGTACAATATCTTAAGCAAAATCCTTTGTAATATATTGAAAATAAATAAAATTAATTTATAAATATATAAATATATAAGAAGACACATTGAATATATCTTACAAACTGTGAAAACAAACTTTAGTATATTTTATCGAAAAAATTTATTTTAGAATTTATCACGGTTTTTTTACTCTTCTATAAAAATGATTTCACTTCATCAGTTCAAGAATCATTTATTTATATAAATTATGAATGGACTATGGTGTACTTTTCATAACAATATTATTATCTAAAACGTTCAGAGTTCATACCATAAACCTACTAAAAATAATACCGTCGTAGCTGTTTGTCATATATATTTGTAGATATTGATTCGATTTCTTGAATTGTGCCATGCAAATTTTCGGAACGTATCCAACATGTGACAATGGAAGCTAGAAATTGCTGAAAGAGGAATATACAAAACGTTCCATCCGAGTGATGCCCATAAAAAAGCCCAGAATATATGCGCAACCGATCAAAGCCTCTTACTCGATCCCATCGCCATTTGCATTTTGCGGACCGACGCGAAATGGAGCGTGGAATATTCGATCATTTTTCAAGTTAAAGCGCACAAAGAAATAAAAGCAGGCTCGCTGGAGTCACGAAATGATCGACATAATAATGTGCTCCGAAGTGCAGTCAATCAAAGATATTATAAATGGGGTGTGAGAACCATTGAAAGCTATATTCACAATTCCACTGGATTAATTAATTCATCACGTAGGAATTTCTTTAATATCTAATTCCAGGAAAACACTGAGATAATAATAACAAAGCATTCGTGCAAACGTCAACCTGTGCGTGTTGGATTTGGCTTTGAAACATCTTTATCGTGAGGCTATAGTCGAAATAGAGAAAAGTAATACTAACAACAGTAAAACAATAATAAAAGTTTGGACGAGTTTGTGCTTTAGTCGTGAAATGTGTTTATTGTGAAGCTGGAGTAGTAAAAACTGCAGTATATTTCGATGAATGCATTTGGGTATTCAGTGATGGTTGCACACCGTTACTGTAAGTTTTAAAGTTGCTGCAAGTAATTGCGAGCTTACAAGCAAAAATGTTTTTGGAATGAATAGTTTCTACTGAATATTGAGAATCAATATCGTGTCGAAAGGCCAAAAGTATAAAGAAAGGATAGTATACAATTCTAACGAATAGATTCTTAAGATTAACGATAAATCGGAATATATGAATGTATTCAACTGTGTTTTTTTAGCATTGTTTTTTAAACTCTAAGAAACTCCAAGAGTGCATCTATTTAGATTTTAATTGATTTTCAATTCAGTTTGCACATAGCTATATCAATTTCTCTAATAATTCCTCAGAGAAACATCTGTTATCTTTTTAATAATTACAAATAGAAGAAATCAGGATTGGGTCATTTTGATCCATCTGGTAGTTTTAGTGTCACAGGTTAAATACTCCTTATTTTAAAAAACAGGTGTTTATAATAGGTATACATGACAAGTATATCAACAGAAGACGAATTGAAGAGCCGTTGGCGAGCAAACAATGCGTTCGGGCAAATATACCGTAATGGAAGAGTAGTCCAAGTTGCATCAAAGTAAATAAGCTTTTAATTACGAGTAGTAGCAGTTAGCGTCAGTCTCCATGCGACAAACCGAACCCATATTCTGCCGATGCAAAGGAACATGAACCTCACATGTGTAATTTAAAATGGGACGGCCTTAGGGTGTGTTCTAATTACCTGGTGAGCCGTTTGATAAAAGAGTGGCCTGCAACATATATAATTTGCACAAAAGCCTGTATCCGTGGTAATTAAGTACCACGACCCGTTTGCCGCGGGTTCCTTGCCCGAAAATAAATCTCTTATGATCGAAGAGCGGAGCCGACATCCTCAACTAACAAAGGATCTGACGGAGGGAACGATCGTAAGCGATAAAAAGACTGCGAAATTTCCTGGTTCGGTAGGTCGTCTTTGAGTAATTGCCAGTCCTATTGTTTTCCTGCGAATAAAGCGGCGTCATCTTTCAACGAATTTCCAAAAGCGACCAATTCCCAGTATTTCGTTAGTAATCGAGGAAACCTGTTTCTGATTAACGACGTTTAGAAGTTGTCATTCCATTAATTAAGCACTCGGGAAATAATTGTCCGTATTCTTATAACTGTTTTCTTTTAACCCTTCTTGTCTTAACATAAAATATTTCATAGAAATGATTTTAAACAAGTTTAGAGTAATGAAATAATCTTGTTCTTATAAAAAATGTCTGTGTACAAATTTTGCTGCTTGTTCTTGAAATAACAGATATGTATGCACATAAAAATTTGGGTTCATAACTTTATTAGTTCCTAATTCAATAAAAAACCCTTTCCCCCTAATATCGTGTGAGACTCGTAATTAAGATCTTTAAGTGAATTCGACAAATCTAAGTGTTATTTAGTTTTTCTCGAATACAGATTAAGTATTACTTTTCTATTATCAATCGTTAAACAGTATCAGGATAAGTATAAAATTCTGTTTCTTTTCTACTAAAGTGTTGACGATGAAGTTGTTTTATCAAGCATCGTTTTCAAATAAATCATAGGTCAAGGGGTTAATTCCATTTTAAAGGAAAATATTTTGTCGATAATTAATTTTTTCAGTTTGATGGAAATTAAAGGTTTTGTTTCATTAATTAAAAACATTCCAACTATAGGTACAACTATAGGAAAATTATGAAATTATAGTTATTAATCTGAACTTTGTTTAAAATCGACGTGTCACATTATTTCATGTCTCTATCGTCGAAATAAGATTTCTTCTGTATGAAGATTTTATCAGGAAGATAAATTTGATTACTGAAGGAGGAGGTAAAGTAATATAGCCTTTAGGGTATAACAAAATCAGATAGGAAAAGATCAGTAGAATCATTTAAAATCTAAAAATTAGAGCAAAAGCAGTAAAATACTTTTAACGTGTTGCAAGTTTTAATTATATTTTCATAGTATTAATAAACAAACTTAGCCATGCAAACTCTATTAAATAAGACAGATGTCTTTATTTTATATTATTATTCGTACATTTTATTCTCCTTTTTTTTTCTTTCGTTTGTACCTAATATAATCCGAAACTATGATATATTTATATTTTCGTTAGTTGAAAATAACGTATTGAT
This sequence comes from Nomia melanderi, assembly GCF_051020985.1. Lineage (NCBI taxonomy): Eukaryota > Metazoa > Arthropoda > Insecta > Hymenoptera > Halictidae > Nomia > Nomia melanderi. Next base: position 4,556,112 of record NC_135007.1, on the reverse strand, counting down.
AGAAGTGCATTGTTTTCTAATATCCGCAGAAAATATCAAATTGAACAATAATAGCGTAGTGAAATACTCATTGGTGGAATATCGTTTGTTCTTTCAGTTAATTAGCCAAAGAGGAAAAGGAAAACCAGGGGAGTATACCTTATTGATTTTTCTTTGGCTGGTGTACAGAATCCCACGAAGAAACGAAGAAAAAAGAGTAGCTCTCTGATACCAGAAATATGTTTTATGATATTCAAAATCGATACCGTCGGCATAAAACGTGACGAAAGCTTACGGAACGCGAATAAACCTCGAAGCCTCCTATGAATCGTCAATTCTAGTCAACATTGAATAGCGACTAGAATAAAACGTGAAAAGAAGAAACACAGAAAGGAATAGATGGTCCATTTATTCACCTCTTGAAATATACTTTTTTTTTGCACAAGATGTTGTAACTTATACTTGAAAGTTGACCGAAGAAATGTCGTCTAATAGTAAAATTACAAAGTGACAAAATAGTTAGTCGACAGCTTTCCTAATGTGGAAATAGCGGACAGGTCAAGAAAGTGTTGTAAGAACTGGTCAATCAATGCAGCTGATGCTATGAATCATTAGATGCAGCTAATGAAATTGTTGCAACAGACATAATAAATGATTACATTAAATTTCATTTCCCCTTAGAAAGTAAATATACTACGAGAACTTAGCAATGCTTTATTCGTAACTTGGTACCATTTGCGAATTAGATACTACCGATACGAATCTTTCTATTTAACACGTTGAATGACGTACAATTTGATGCCGCAAAATACACAAAATGGAAAAAATCAAAGATTAAATCATTTGATTGAATTGCATTATTATAATTGCATGTCCATCTAGTTGAACATCACCGCAGTAGGTGGCATTATTTATAATATAGAAATATTTTCGAATAATCATCGTTTAATTGAGCGAACTAAAGTAAGTCGATTTGATTGGGGGTCACCGATGACCCCCATGGCACTCAACGTGTTAAAATTAGCAACCAGAGCTCAGTGAAATATTACATTATTTGCATTCCCTTTAGAATTTTTTACACGTCGATTTTATTTTAATGATAATACACAAATGCTTATTGTAAATATTTTGTATACGTAGTTGAATGATGAATATGAGATTCATCTTGTTTTACCTGTTTCAGTGTGTTATTGTAGATAATAAATTAATGATTTTATCTTCTTTTTTAGTTTCTTTTTGTGTTTATTTAGAATATTATAAAGTTGAAGTCAGTTAAAATAAGTATAAGTAAAGTAAATTTGGAAGTAACATTCAGAAAAGGATTGATTAAATGTTTTGTTCTAAGTTCTGGTACAAAAAGTTTTTTAAAAAAATGTTATTTTGAATATCGTTGTTAAAAAAGTCGATAAAATAAGCGGGTTTAAAACTCTTACTGGAGAATTAGCAGCTGGTGTAAAATTCGTTGAAGTGGCATGACTGTCTATAGCAAACTGTGTTTGACCCTGAAACTCTCATAAAAGTATTGAAGGCCAGAAATCGTATTACAGTAGAACTTGATTATATAAACGAAATCATCAAGAGTTTCAACTCAGTATTTCTTTCCTGAATGTAATACAATTTTCTGTATTAAAACATTGAAAACAATTCAGAATAATTTCTGCAAAGATTTAGAGATCCGAACAATGATTTTAAACAGATTTCTAAAAGTTACAATTCAAACTTTCCAATAAAAAAGTGAAAAATTTGATATGAACACAGTGAAATGGAATATGTACGATTAAACAACACAGAATCATATACAAACATTTTTTAAAGTGTTATAAAAGTTACACCAATAAAATGGATATTCTGAGTTTGATTACTAAATTACCCAAAGATAAAAATTAAACTTCTCAAATGAAATATGGGTGCGCGATTCAAGCTATACAAATTAAATTCGAAATTATCCAAGAGTAACAAGAGTTAACAACGGAATTATCAAAGTGGAACAGTACTGCGTCGTTCTCATGATTATACGTTGAATAAAAGGAGTCTCGTTTAAAAGCGCTGTCCAAGTAATTTTCATTAGGGATGAAAATACATTCCTTTGTTATTTTTTTTCGACAAAGCGTCCGTAACTTTTTTCCACTCGTTTAATTTAGTCAAGCATGTCCGAAGCGCCGACACTTGTTTGCTGCTTGTTAGAGGGTGAACGATCCGAACAACAGACGTAAAGACACTGCAGTCTGCACTGCGGACTCACGTGCAGCTAACTTTGCGCCGAACTCGTTGCTTGTGGCTGCGTTGCCCGCTGCACCTTCTGCCTAGACTTGAACTAGTTTTGAATTCCACGTGATAACAAACAACGACAGTCCGGTGCTTTGGAATTGTAGCAACATAATCACTGAAAGTTTGGCAATTCCCTAACAACAGCGAACGAATCGATAAAGTTTCAGTTTCTATGCATAGCTCGATAAATCCGTTTAACGTAAATACAATTACGATTCGATCCTTGCAATTCAGTTGTTTGAATCGTAGGATCGTTGCACTACGAAACATAATAATAATCTGGCGCATTAACCCCTTGTCGTATGATATCTTCCATAATTGTGCTTGATAGAACTACTTTACTGTTAATAATTTAGTAGAAACACGTTCTTTGTCTACGTTTATTTTAAAGCTTAAAGAATGATAATAGACAAGTAATATTTCATTTATATGAAATCACGAGTGAGACTGAATATCATAGGAGAAGGGGTGTAAAACAAGTTAATAACTAATTAATTGATGTGCTAACGGCGTCCCATATTTGTCACTGCTGCAGTCCTATATATTACATAAAGAAAATTAGATTAATCTTTTAGATATAGTAATTTATAATTATAAGCTATTGCATTATATTTAGGAACTTAATGACTCGTTTTGGTTTCATCTTTCCAACATTTTGTTTAGAAGAGTTGTTAGATTCGCTGTTAGCGAACGAGTTAAATTAATAATTTGTTAAATAAACATAATTAAACGACTGTGTTAGATAAATATAATTAAATATTGTGCATAGAAAGACTATCGATTTGAATATTTAAATATTCATTGCAGAAACAGCGCAATTACTACTCATAGTAATTAAACTTTTCGAAGAAGGTTGAGCATCAATTCTAACGCAAGCTTGAAACGTATTTCGTTGCTTTGATGGAAAATAAAATTGCGATAATTAGCGTTCGTTGGAACGTTTGAATTGAAAATTGGTTTTAAAATACAATTGAATATTCGGTCTTCAGAAATATGAAAAGAAACTTGCATCAATATTTGCATGAATAATTTTTATGGTATTGTAATAATGTTACGATAATGAAATGCGTTCAAAAATCGAATGTAATTAAATTATAGGTACCTACTTTAATGGCGTTCATCGATCTAAAATAGAATCTATAAATAGGATCTACAAATCTATAACGTGGAACACATTATCTTTCCTTCGAGTAAATACTAAATTAAAAAAGATAATTTAGAATATCATTATCCTTCGGGGAACTAAAAGTTATCTTAATTAATGTTACATAACTTAACGTAATGCAATACTTACATAATGTGTTATTAGGCAGCAACAATGTTTGAAATATAATAAGAAGATTACGATGGAAATTAATCTAGAAGAGAGTAGTTAGTTTGTCCGTCACATAGTGAATGTTTTACAAAGTGTTCCGTTCAAATAGCATAAGAAAGTTTCTGGAGTTTATTTCGCCTCTATAAAAAACACAAACTTTTTGTTTCCTTCTTTTAACATAGTGGGTTATTACCCACTTTCAATTACTAAAGTAACACGATACTTTTCCTTTCATAAATTTGCGTAGACTTTTACTTTGGAGTTACAATATAAGCTTCGTTTATTATGTTGATAGCTGTACCAGTACATACGGAGATTCCGAACGATTAAGCACTTATTCTGCAAAACAGAAAGCTACGAGTAAATATTAATAATAATAATTCGATTTCTTTAATATTCTAAAATTTTACAACCTCTTGCTAAATTTATTTTATCTAATATTTTACAATATTTTTATGAGACGAGCATTGTGTCGGTATTTACTTACTAGTTATTGTTTTCTGTTTCATAATCTTGTATAATATTTTTTATTAAAGACGTACAATACAATTTTCAAAACATATATAAATTTCTGTTAAATATATTTTCACAGGTACATAGTTAAAAAATATACCAATCTGAAGTAGTAATAAACGACACGACTGCTGCAATTTCTAAAAAATCAATTTTCTTGATATTCACTTTATATTTTAAAAACATGTTGAAATAGATCTAATATAAAAGTTTGATGAATTAATGAAGGTGTAACGAAGAATTTATGTACATCAACGATGCAGGTTTGTTTGGACAAAAGATTAAACACATGTTTGTTAAATCTACTTTTTCCACATTTAAAAATGGACGTACCTCCAATTAATTGACTCCAAATTTTGCTTCACTTCGAAATTAACTGAAAAATAAGATCTCGCAATTTTTAACTGATATTTTTGTTTTAATCTAAATGTACATTTTTTAATACTACCGCGAAAAAGTGAACTTATTTTGTAAGAAAACCTTTTAGCATTACAGGTTCCAATCTTAACAGCCATTCAAAGTTTACAGTCACGAGCTCTATAATTACACACTTATAATCTAAAAAAAAGAGAATTTATCGATCTTTTTATTTGAATACCCTATAACGTCGTATAATATTAGTATTATGAGAAAATAATAAACTTTTATCGAACTATTGTACTACGAAAATGATCTGAAAATTGCACTTATATATTTTCCAAGGTTTCAAACTACCATGCACAATAATAAATTATTGCAATCTAGCCTAACCTCAGATTGCAACATGCATTTCTTCGGCAGAAAGTAACGCTTATCTACTGTCGAACATACTAAATTTCTTTTGGAAGCAATCTGCCATGCATCGTATGTCATTCGCCGACTGGTACCTGCGTGATTTCGCAATCAATTTTCTGTGGCCATAGAACTTATGTCCCGTTCATTGTCCTGTGTCGTGCGAAACAACGCTGACGCTAATGCGCCGGCAATTTACAACGGGGAACGTGATCCTCGAAAGGAAAAAGGAGAACGATCTGGATCACGATCTCGATCGCGACATAACAAATCGTAAAACCAACCGTTGTTTCGTCGTGCAATCTCTTTAACACATCTTTCTCGTAACGAAAAACGCACGCGCGCGCGCGCGTAACACACGACATATACAAAACGAACGTTCTCCTTTCCCGTTTCTTTTCGTCGCCGAAAAAGAATACTCTCGCGAAGTTTTCATTGCTGTCAAAGAAACGAAAGTATTGCGTTGGATTTCCAGCGACATCGCGGATCATTCCATTTCCATTTGCAAATAGACCGCGAGTCACGTCACCGACATAACAATTGAATCTGATAACAATGCGGACAAAGCCAACCGGTCGGAAAACTAACACGAAAACCACTTCGTCTCGCTGTTAATGAGCGAATTGCACACGGAAATGGAATTACCGGGACTCGTTTCTGATCCCGCGTTCTCGGCAAAAATTATCCCTGCATTCAGTAAGAGGCGTCATCAGAAACTGACAAAATGTTACTCGTGCAGGTAAAAATTTATGGAACATGTTGATATTTAACACTAAAATTACCGGACAGGTCAAATTGACTCACTTTAGAATTTTTATTTTGTAAATATTTAAATAATGAAGGAATTTTTGCGAAGGATTTTCAATTAAATTTATGTATTTGCACAGATACAGGACTAGGAGAACCTTCGAATCTCAAGAAACGTATTCTTTTAATTTTTATCAAAAGTTGAAAATAAATCACTATAATTGCTCGGTAGTTTTATTAATGTTGCGTTTTTTGGGTTAACTCTTAATCTAAATTAGCTAGCGCGATATCTTTGAAAAGTATGTAGCTAAAATGTGTTGCAGAAAGTAAGCGATGATGAGTATACTTGTCAAACATAGAGTACGTGTCGCTGTTATAATAGAGAATTAAGTTGAAAGGGATTGACTGTTTTATTTCTTAATATTTTTACTAACATTTATTTACTTAACTTAAATATATATGGTTTGTATATGAAAGAAAAATATTCATGAAAAATCAATTTCTTAGAAAAATGAAAGTTTAATCTACTGTTGTGAAATGATATTGAGTAAAGCAAGGTATAATACATAACGTTTCGCAAGTCGAACACTAATATATTGATTGTAGAACAATTACTTTGTTCACCCTATATACAGTTTTTTCATAATAATTATTTATATTCTTTTGTTTATTAATTTTGTTTCATCTTGGCCTCCAAATATTCAAAACACCTTGAAATTTACGCATATATTTTAGTTTTCACTAAAATTGCAATTTAAACAGCGAATTGTCACTACTTTTTACGCATGACGAGTATACTCGTTATAACACAAAATCTTGCCATTTCTTCATAATTGATTAAACAGCTAACTGGTTAATATCATGATATTTCTATTGGCCCTACAGAAATTCCTATCGATGTATTTTTGTTCATATGCTGCCATAAAAATAAGTAAAACATCTTCAGCGTTATAATGTTTTATTTAAATAGAAAAATTTGAATATAACATCTATGTTGCACCATGCAGAACATGTATTATAATGTTCAATTGTTTCATGATATAGGGTTATTAAAATGTAATATATTTTATATTAATAGCATTTATGCATTAAAATTGGACACCTTGTGTATGAACTTACCTCATTCATCGCGTCACACTTATTTCGAACAAGTTCTGCGATGTGAAATTATTAACTAATACTCCGTTATTCTGAGTAAGGATTTAATTAAATATTTTTATGAGAACGATATCGTAACATGTGCCGTTTATGAATTTATTTCTAATTGATTATTATTAAATCCTTTCGTTAAATCCAATGAAATTGAACTTTTCCCCGTATGCGACTGTTTATATTCACACAGCAATCGATAAGAGAAAACTTTCGAGGTTTCATGGATTTAAAACTTCAAAAATATTTATGACGAAACTTGCGCAGTATTCTCGCCATCTTGATAAACTCGTTTCGCAATATTTCCTTATCCGCTGTATCGTTTAATTAAAATTCCACGATTTTTGAGCCGCTTCAAAGAATGGAAAGGAGGACGTAAAAAGAACAAGGAAATGAGAAATCAATGTTTGCAAACGCAAATTTCGCGGCGTAATAAAAAAAAAGATGACACGCAAAAAAGTCATCAAGACGAATCCGCATTTCTTTTGTTCAACTGTGATAACTTAACTTTAAAGGATGTATTTGTTTGAAATTAATTTGAAAAATCAAGTGATCTATAAAAATCATCATTTCAATAATAAAATTAAATTTAAAACATTATTTTAATGTGCAGTTTCCTTGCAGAATTATACGATAAGCAGAGTAGTAATTCGATTTAGTAAAAATATAATAATTTACTATTTACCATTCTAATCGTATTTGAATTGCGTCCGTATATTTTTATCGTAGTACTAAACATGTGGTATAATAAAATCATGGTATAGTTTTTCTGCAATTCTGTAATAATAGTTACTAATATATTAACAGAGTTAATAACAATAATAATATTATTATTCGTCCGGAACTTGTAAATACCTATACGTGCCATCTTCTATTATTATTTTTATTCGTTCCAAATCATAAAATTTATTACCTGTTTTTCGCATTTTTCATCCGCCATGCATAACAATGAGGTAGATAAGTGACTCATTCGTTGCAAAATTAAAGAAATTCGGAGCCACGATGACTCGAGGTAGAAAACTCTCGCTTCTTGAAGTATACACAGTGGACTGTAAGTGAAAGGAAGAGTCCTCGAGTGCATTGCTGTGAAAATTACGACCTCGGAGATGTTTTTTACTGTGGTGCCACGCGAAATATATCATGTCAGAGAGAAATGTGATGGGGAATATGTGCAGTTTTTGAGAAAGGAATTAAATGTGTATGGAAAGCGGGACGTAAAGTTCAAGCTGTCGTGAATTATTGAGAACACGGACGTGTGAGGTGTGAATCGAATTGCCAGAAATAATTACGTCAATAATTTATGATGTCGCTAATGGTAGACTGATTGAAAGATTTAACGTCTAATCGAAGAAAAGAATCGGAATGCAATAGGATTCTATTTTGAATCCGAAATGGTTGTTTGATCAAATATCAAATAATTCTTTCGTAGAAAATGTTTGCAAAAATCAAATACAGTTGAGTGATTGACACATTCATCAATGAATGAAATAAAACATGTTTTGGTTTTGATACGCCTTAGTACTGAATAAATTAGCGAACACAAAGATCACTTATATAATTTGGAAAGTATTACATATTTAAAATTTTTGTAATTAATATATTTATACAATGATTTGTATATAATTTGGTAAATACTTTTTTAAAGTTCCTTTGACTGAACTATGTAAGTAATAGTTTCTCCACAATTTGAATTGTTTTTAACTTGTTCTGTCCCCTAAATTTGTGTCATATGTTATATCATTTAAAAAAAAAGAGGATGTGAGTGTAATAAATTTAATAAAACTGATAAAATGCAAAAAGGAAACAAAAAAAATATAATAAAACAAGGTCAAGAAACTGTTCGCCAATCTGCCACTGAAGAAACTGCATGTATAGTTTTGTTTAGAATGTAATTATTTTTAATATTCTAAATATCACGAATGAGGTCATGAGATTTAGGTAAATATTCCTCAATATTTAAATAACAGTATTTACAAAAAATGTTAAGTATTTTAAACTGTCCACCTCTTGTTTTGTGAAGATTATAGATGGAAGTTTACTGACCATTTTTTATAATAAATATATCGATACTGATTTGTTTCATTATAATTTTCAAGGTTTCCAGTACAAATTAATGCACGGAAATAATGCAAAAGACACGTATAATTATAAATATCGGCGAATAACCTTAAATGTCCGAGGCTAAGCGAACTCCTTTAGTAGATATTTTTTTTATCAAAAATAGAAGAATTCGTATTACGTCTAGTCGAGAAAAAAAAATTTTGATTTTAAATTGACAAGAAAATATAATATCAGTATTGTAAACGTCTTTTTCTCGTTTAATGGGAACTTAGTCATTTTTACATAAAAAAGTATCAGCAAATCCATTAACACTAAACGTACCGACACTTTGTAAAACAAAGGTAAACATTTTAGATGATAAATTTTTCTTATTGGAAACAGACACGAAAGAAAAGACATAAATTGAAAAGCCAATTAATTAGACGGTATAAAAATGAATATAAAGTTAACCGAGCAAAGAAAAACGCAGAATTATAAATTAAAGTTTAAAACCGGTGATTTGACCGGTCACGATACGTTTAGTAAATTTCTGTATTATGAAATAGCTGGAACGTTTATTATATTGGAATCGCTGACATGAATTTCACCGACATCATTTTACCCGTGAAGAATTCACTGAAAGCAAGTTTGTTTGGGCCATTATGGTTAAGGAACAATATGACGTTCCCATGTTTGTGGACTTTCTCGCAGAAGATGAAGAAACTTTGCTTCTACACCTGTAAGATAGCAGGCCGTCTGGCATGGAGATATGGAAAATGCATCCGGTGAGCCCGCATTGTCAAGTATAATCGAAAACAATCGTGACTTTATCACTGTACTCGGTAACGGCAAATTGTCCTTCCGATAGTGTCTATAAAGCTGTTCCATCAAATTACTACGTATCATACACGATTTTTAATGCTTCACCGTATAGTATCATATTAAATCTTTGAATGTCAACGACGATACACGTTGCGTATAAGAATGACGCCCTACTATTCTCGTCGCAAGGGAACTCTGACCCAAAATAAATTTGTAAAATGTTGTAAATGATTGGATTCCTTTGCAGAAGCTCTATGTGAGATGTTCTATGAACTGAGAAAAAGTTTAGGCATATAACTTTTTATTGTATTTCACGATGACCGATACCAAGACTGTGTATACACTAGAACGACTTTGTTACAAAATAATTTTGTTACAAATAATTGAAAATGCAGTATTTATGTTTCACATTACATATTCTACATAAAACTATAAGCAAACGATGATTCTTCTTATTTACAAATACTGTTTATAAAAGAAAACTGTCTTTTCCTCTTTTCCTAATTAGTTTGAATAAATATTTATTAGTATGACTTTCAACAAGTATTGAAATACAATTGACATTAATTCATTCTCTCTTTATTTCATAATATGTTCCTTTTTGAATTGTGTAAATATCATTCTTACTTTTTTTAATGATGTTTTGTTCAAATCTTATTAAATTACATTAAATTGGTTCGACATCTTTCGCTTAGGTAAAATTCTTTCGGTCGGCACTAAAAGGGTGAAGCTACCGTCAGTAACACGGTTTTTCACCAACGACACCGACGATATAAAAAATTCTAAGATACTAATTGAACCCATTGCGGTAGTAAGACGAACTATGCACGATAGAACACTTTCACCTTCTGATTGTATGAAAGGAAAATAATTAGAATATAAAATCATAAAATATAAATAAAAATTAAAGAATTAAAATATTTATTATTAGAATCATTTATGTAAAATAAAGATCTATTATTGACTAAAATTTAAAAATATGTCATAAACTGCGTTTGGACATAAAATTAAAACAATTGCAAAGGGTTAATATACAGGTTAACACGTTTTCAAAAATAGAACACGCTTAGACCTCATTCCTGGCCAAGTAATGTTTTGTTCCTAATTAGTAGATATAAGATAGTAGATGTAATATTAAGAAAACAACTGATGTTATCACTTTTGCAAGCTACAAACAGACATTTTCAGCACTATACGAAGTGTGTCCCCATAACGGTATACGTGGCGCGGTAAGTAATGAGTTCTTCGTTGTCAGATTTCAGTTTTCTCTAGTTACTACAGTGCGATTGCAATCGTCTGGTTGGGTATATGCTTTATTGTGACGACAGCAGAAACAAGAACGAAATCGGTTGACTTTTAAAGATTCCAACACTGCCATTGCAAAAGTTAGAACTAAAGAAGTAACAACTTTTCACAGCTGCTGTCTCCAAAAACCATACTAATGTCTTCTTTTCCTCAATACATTACATCGTTTCCAGTCATTATAAACAAGAAATATTCAGAAATGCATAGTCCCATACTAGCTACATCCTTTTACATTAATTCTTTGTATATTTTATAATTCTATTTGTATAATTCTATTTTTACTTTGTCTTTGTTCTTGAATATTTCGAGTATAGAAAAAGTCATTTTCTTGTTACATGGTGTACTTTATACTTTTAATAAGATTTTACTGCTAAATAAATGTACAACTCCAAAGAAAATTATAAGTACATAATTGTTATATATTTACCAAACCTAATACCGTGTCCCTAAAACGGAACACGCGGCCAGGTAATGACACTTGCTCAAAAACGGCTCGGCACGCAACGTGTTAATATACAGGTAAGGGTTACAAGGTAACTGAGATCAAGCTCTGATCTTCGATCTCTTGCCTGAATCTTGTAATTTTATGCAAAATTTTTATACACATATGGAATCAACGGCGAATCGACTTGCACATTTTAACAGCGTCAGCACCATCAACTAACAATGCTCAAGCCGTGGTTGCACTTCTGTGACCAAAAGGTCAAAATATTTATATACTATTTATCGCTGAGTATCATCGCGGATGCATAAAAATCAGTAAATACGTTACCTTCCTTTTTCTTTCTTATATGTATACCTATATAGTTCATTTTAATATTATGCCAATCACCGTTTTCGTGGATTTTCATGCTCTGAATATAAATACACAATCAATTTTTCGCATTACATTTTTCATACTTTTTATGAAATTCAATTATGATGAAATAATATATCTGAAAATTTAAGACCTATTTGTGCGTTAATACTATACTTATATGCGTTAATACTATACTATACTTCCTATGACATACTATGTATTATACCTATATCTTACAAAAGTTTGTTGTGTATAAAAATTTAATACAATTCTTTCATTTGACAATTTCTTTTATGAAAAGCATGTGTTATTCCTATATGTTGTAGTATAATAATAATAACAATAATAACAACGACGATGACGTCAACGACGACGATGACGACAACAACAATAATAATAACAATGTACAACTGTTATACGTTAGTTTGTTCCAATATTTAGTCTAGTACAAACTTTCGAAAGATAGCATCACAAGGCTTCAGGAAATGAGAAAGAAGATGACACATCGGAATGGATTGTGATAGAATAGAACGAAAGAAACTTTTGGGAGAAGCTAATACAAATATTATCGTTTTATCTGCTATTTCATCGAGTTCAAATTCAGGTAAAATTTTCATTAGGCCGCAATTCTGAGCCACCATGCGCCATTACGAATTATAAGTCCAATATGTATCGACTTTCGATTTATATGTACGAAAGGTCAATCCTGCACGATAAAACCACGAAGACCAGTGCACATTGAGAACACCGCAACAACCGCAACTATCTGTTGCGTAAAATTTGCCACAACTGTCATGCCTAATGGGATGTTTAAGCGTTGAATAAAAGTGAAAAGCAGATCGAATGATAAAAGCCATTTGTCAAACGATGAAACATTGGAGTTTCATGAAACCGGCTCATGAATCATTTTTCATCAATTATCAATCGTGTGCACCATGCAACACGACATAAAGCTATATAGAAGTCATGCGATTTAAATATTGATTCGCGTTATGAAGTTTATGAAACCTACGGTGAACTGAAATTATTATTTTGTTTAACTCACTGAATCTTTTAAAGGAAGAGTATAATTCCTTGTAATTGTAATTTTTATCAGTTGTGACATAATAATGTTAATTTACGTAAACACATAAGTATACACATAAGTTATTCTTGATGAAATTAATTTTGTTCTTTGAAGGTTGTTGAATGTGTTGATTTTAACGAACGTTGTTTTCTGAAATAATAATTTTTGCATTTACTATTAGATTTACACGTTCTTTTAGTAATGTAGCAATTATTATAAACCAATAAACTTAATAAAATCAGATTGTTTTAAGATTTATATTTAAAATTATAAAACATTTTTCTAGTGAATTTCTTTTTCCAGCATCACCAAATTTAATGTCCTCTCTTTTGTCAACCTTTTTGTGATTCCAATTTGCAAAGATAATAAAGTTGAACTCATAATCGGACAATCTGATTTTCGCATTAGTCTTAATGTCAGATATTGCAGGATATTGTTCCAATACACTGATTTCTGGTTATAGGAACTTCTCTACTTTATAAAGTCGTTAATTACAAACTTCATTAACTTATCTAATATTAAAGTTGGTACAAGAGTTCCTGAGTTTTGCTATTGTGAGATAGTCGCTTCGCTAACCAAGCTGCACATAGTAAACATTTATTTTCAACATTTAAAACAGTAAGTTTACAATTTTACAAAAGATTGAAGCTCGAAGAATTATGTCTCTCCGTTAATTCCTTAAAGCTATAGGGATTGATTTTTTTATATCTGCAAAACTATACACTAGTGACATTCTAATTTAAATAATCAATAGCACTCGAGTTCGAAATCTTATTTACCGAAATCTATTAACAGTAATCGAATATCATATACGGTGTAAAGCTATTTGCAAGCTCATTAAAGAAACTGTATGAATTCATCGACATTATATTATTCCGTTTCTCTGATCAATCGCAGGAAATTGTCTGAACGAAAAGATATGTTTGTGCCGCGCATTAACTGTCAATTCAATACCCACAACCTTAACAATACGGACCTATTTACTATTTTAAGAGGACTGAGAAGATATGAATGAAGAGTTATCATTCTTTAACTATTTAATTTAATTATATTTTAACTTATTTTTCATTTAATTTACAAACTTAAAACATTCTCATCAGGCTTATTAAACACACTTTATAAGTCTTTTTTGTAATATAAGTTTATGCAGTAAACAAGAACGTTGTATAATGAAGTGTCAATGATAAACGTTGGAATTTTTTGATCTTCTTTTTCCAGGATAAATATTTCTAATCGTGAATGATGAATGCGAATTCCAAAGAAAACTTCATATATCACTTTCAATTTTGAGAAATGTAATTTTAATAAAAAGTTTTAGTAATTTAAAAAATGATTTGTGTATTAACTTTAAGAACTATGCAGATGTTATATATACTATGATATATATATATATATATTAACGCTGCGAATATTTAAATACGCAATAACATTTGGAACAAGCGTAACATCCGTAAAACATCAATTTTTTCAGATATTTCCAATTTTATTTTCAAGACTGTGTCTTAGGATAAAACTCAATTGCACCAAGCAATAGAGCAGGCTCTGTTCATATAAAAATCATAAAGTGAAGCTACAATATAGATTTTATTTTTGATTGTAAAATAAAATGGTTTTATGAGATACTAGTTGCCGTCAGTAATTCTCAATCTCAAGGATCACTTGACGTTCCCTTGAACGCTATTTCATGCGTGCAATTATATCACCTTATATTTTTTGTTGTTCACAGATTATTTATAATAGAAGAAGGATATAGGTGTATAACTAAAAATGTTTTCTTCATTAACTGACATTCGCTGGATGCATTTACATCCACATTATATTAAACTCGAACAATAATCTCCGAACATTTCTTTATTACACTATACCTTAATAAAAAATAAATAATACTACTACAAGTATTTTCAAGTAAAATCAAGTACTTCATAAGTGAATGCAATTTTAAATGTTAAATTTCTTAAAAACCTCAGCCGACTGAAAAAAATGATTTTCAAATGTGTATTCGTCACACTAAATTCGACAAAAATCGCCTACTAAATATTAGTAATAATTAATTATTACTAATGTTTAAAGATCGCTTTGTTTTCCATCGCTTAAGGTTTTTAAGAAATTAAAAATTTAATAATTAACTATTACTAATAATTAATAGGCGATTTTTTTAGAATTTAGTGTGGCAAATGAACATTTGAAGATAGTTTCCTACATATTGCAATAATCTGGTGCAATACCAGATAGACAGTGTAATAATAACATAAACTACTCTGCAAATTAAAACTGTGCTCCGTTCAATAGTTTTATTTTCTTTTTCCCTATTAAAAGATTGTTTACCGCGAGTGTACCTGCGGGGATTCTAGAAATAAAATACTTTGTTTTACGGGACATACTTTACATTTCGTTCATTACTCAGCTGATATTATTATCAAAACCCCCGAAGAAAAATCTTTTCTCGTATTAATTCGCGAGCTATGTGCCACGGTGCGAGAGGTGGAAAGTTTCCCAGGTGAAAGGCACCAGCCGCCTCCGCGAAGGGGTTGTTCCTCGGTGAGTAGTCGTTGCGTGCCGTGACGGTGACATGCGACGATACCTATCGTTCTCACGCAATGTTGTGAACGCCGGCTGTACATTTTGCCATTATCGTTATTATGCGACTTTTCACACGAGTTACTGGGGCGGCTGACTGTGCGCGCCAGTTCTACCGGCGATCGGGGTTAAACCGTCGGTGGGAATCGATCTTTATGAAACCACCGCCGCTGCCACCGTTAAGCACGACACCTCGTTCCCGTGTGTTCGTAAAAATAACAGGAGTTAACACATTCCGCGAACCAGCCGCGAAACTAACCGCGATCTACGATCTGATATTTATTAATTAACACCGACCACTCGAATCGGGGTTACATTTTAAAGATTGAAACCCAGACCGGGTCGATATTTTATTTTTGCGGCGCTGACAGGTCAAGGAGCGATAAAAAGGTAATGTTTGCTGAACCGGTTGAACGACTGTTTTATTTCACTGTTGTCGGTGTCTCGGATGGAAACGGAAAACATTGCAATTGTTTGTTTTGCGGGATTGAATTTTTGTGACCTGTAGTTATTTTAATAGCTGATTATTTTGGAGCTGTGCTTTGGAGTTTGTATGTGCTTGTTTGAAGAAAAGTTGTGTGTTTATGATGTTGTATGGTTTACTGGATTGTGAGTTGAATAAAAATGAATTTAATTATTTACATATGTTTCATTAAAGTCTGTGTGTATTGTGTTTTATGTTGCATATAATTAGTGATTGAATATTTGTAACGTATTAGCGATATGATTAAAGTAATTAGCTTCATCACGTATTGGACTCGAGATTTATATATTCCATTGTGTGATAACTTTAGTAAAATCAAAATATTCGTATCTAATAAATCATATTTCGATAAAAAGAAATTTTTAAGGTATTGAATAAGGTCATTAAAGATAATAATTTTCTTAAAATTGCTTAGTAGAATTTTGGATTGTTGATTGTATACTTTTATGAAACAAAACCAAAATCAAAAATATGTTGTTTCACTACTGGAAAGTTCGATCGACAGTGCTGTCACAAAATAAACATAAAGGAGAACGACGCTATCCGGTCGACATTTTGTTATCTACAATCGCGGCTACCCTCCTCGTCACAAGTGTCAAACAAGAGCTGTACTCGACGTATCGACGTAAAAATTCATTATCAGTATAAAAGAGACTGAAAAGAAAAGAGCCCCTTAAAACACTAACTCATGAATCAGATCTCCTGCATAAAATTAATACATGTATTTTGATGATCCATGAACTTATTGACCATATACACAGAAGAATTAAATAAATTAAAATCTTTATTTTACTCAAATTGTAGAAGCTAATAATAATCTAACAATAAGCATCCCAGCGCAGACTTGGTTCTATTTCTGGATATAGAATACTGGATATAAAATGAACTTGTTTAGTAATGAAATGAAGTTGTAAACATAAATAAGAACTATAAGTAGCAAAAAGAAAGATGTCATTAACTGTGAAAGATGCCCTATGTAATATTAAAACCTTAATTATTAACGTAGCAATACACGTTCTTGATTTTAGGCTGGTTGATCATCTTTTCATGCATACATTAAATACACCACTCCTTTTGAAATACTCTGTATGCTATTATCACAGTTTGATTATATCGTTTATCAGTATCACTAATAAGGTATGTCGATACCTAACAGACTCCCATTTATCAATTAATGTCGCATCCTCGTGAAGATACATTGACATTACCACCTCCATCACGCTACTATATTGACCTGTCGTCCACCCTCACTCATTTTTACCTCCTGATATAGTTTATATAAATATATTGCTTTTTTGCAACTGTAATTAGGAATGATACAGAATTTAACAGTGTACCATAGGAAAATTTCTGATGAACAACAAAAATTATCTTTAAATTTTTCGGATAAAAATCAGTTTACCAGAAGAATTTCCATTCCTTACAATGTTACTAACTCACACATTTGTGTTTGTTAACGAATTAGTGTTACTCAAGATGATGGTTTATAAGAGAAATCGTCTAATCTGAACATTTTGATTATAATGAAACTTTATGTACATATATGTCATGATGAAGTGTGCAAAAAATATTTTTCTCTATACAAAATTATTTTGTGGAGGTAGAATCAACTCTTAAAGTTTGTGTATTTCTTTACTTTTCTAAAATTAAATCTTCATAACATAAAAATCTTACTCGTAACATAAAATTTGTAAACCAACACGCTTTTTTATTGGACATACAAATATTTGATGATAACAGATATTAACAATTTTTACGTAGAAAATATATATCATTATATAAATAATAAAAACAGAATGTAAATGATTTACAAAAATGTAAGGAAATATTTTTTTTAATATTGTATTTGTCATAAACTATTATTTACTACTGTACTCTTCAATATATAGCTTTGTATAATACATAATTCTATTTGTCTTTTTTGATCAATCTTTTATTAAAAATGGTTTCATTTTTTTTTGACTACCTTTGACTATCGAATATATCATAAGCATCATATAAGCCTTCAAAACATTTTTGAGATAAATTATACTTCAAATATTTTATATAGGATCACCTACAATATCAATCAGCATTAATATTTGTCGCTCGTATATTGATTTTACAATAATAAAATTTACAAAAATAACGGAATCTGAAAAACTATTATTTGTCGGTAATACGTTAATATGTTTTTTCTCAATTAGCTCGATAACTGGTTTTTTAATATAATACAACTTGATAATAATAGGTTTAATTGGAATCAAAAAATATTGCCTTTGACACAGATTACACTAATTTTCCCAGGAGAAGTAAACTTTTTAAAATACACTAAACTATCAGTAGTACAATTATTTCCTTTAAAGAAGTCGACCGGTTAACACGTTGAATGCTACACGATTTCGAATGCTACTTACACGGGGTAAAATACATAAAATGGAAAAAATATTATATCCACTTATTTAATTAAAGTGCGTTATTATTGTTGCACAATTATCTTGCTGAATGTCATCTCATTAAGTAACATTGTGCTAATACTGAGAGAAATGATCACTTCAATGATCTTGTATAATCAATTGACGTAATTGTAATTAATGTTTTTTATTTATAATTTGAATTATTGTTGTCTATTTCGTAAGGAAGTAATTAAAATTTATTTAGAGATCAAATCTGATGTTCAAATTCTTTTAGTTTTCATTTAAATACGTTTCAAAAAAGATAGGGCCATCTCCTCCGAAATTACCCTATTTACAATATAAAAATGTTTTCAAATAATCATCGCTTAATTGAGTGAATTGAAGTAATTCAATTTGATTGGTTGTCACCGGTATTAAGTGTTAAGAAGAAAGAAAAGGGTCACTATGGTCGCACGATAGAAAAATCGTTATTGTTAAAGGCGTCTTAACAAATTCAGAATGACGTGACCCGCCGTTCGAAGATCCTCTTACTTTGACAATCCAATATACCGAGTGGGTCATTTTTTCACACTCGTATCTGATAATATGTAGATATGATTGATAGGTAATTTACTAATAAAAGGAATGTAGAAAAATAATAAGTTCATGCCACGTTAAAACATTTTTTCCAATTTTTATTTGCTCAGCCATCTTTCTTGTGCGGAGTTCTTATTATCTTTTTATATTGTGAAATAAAATCTTACTTGACTTGGTGAACATAGGGTCATTCAAAGCGTTTTATGAGAGTCGTAAACGTTCTCTCTGAGAGTTAAAAGTTCCTCCTTTATTGTTTGCGAAAAACATAAAGTACTTAAAGCTGTACTCCTTAACGAATTAATCGTATTAGGAAAAATATGTTAATGTATTTGCACGTAAGTTATTTTAACTTTAACTATACATGAAAGCAGTTTACAATAAAAACAGTAAAATAAAAAAAAGATAATTTAGATTCAAATATATCAACATATATTTATTTAATACATAATTGTTGTGATAGCTACAGAAAAGTATACTAAACATGTTAATTTTGCAAACTGTATCAAATTGACAATTGCGTTAAAAAGCATACATGATCAATTTTATGAAATGTTATAGCTTTTATGTAAATTAAAAGAGTGTCGAAAACAGTTTTAACGTTGGTATAGAAAAAAAGGAGTTATGGCATTTTTACAAACGAAAAAGATTTAGATAGACCAAGTGATTCTATGTTTTACTAGCAGAATTTAAATAATACCGTGCATTACCGGGGTTGAAATTTTTAATACATGAATTGCAAAATCTTACTTTAGAAAAAAATATTGAGTAAATGTAGAGGTCCATATGTATATGGCACAATCAACAAATACTACAACGAACAAGGTTCAGAAACCGATAGTTCCTCCATTTACGCGGAGTGTCCGTTTCACATGGATTCGTTTCACGCTAATGAAAATCACGTAGAGTCCGTCGGTACAAAAGAAAAGAAAATATTGTAAACAAAAGTTGGTATCAATTATAGAAATACATATTTATTTCACATAGTACAACAAAGACAACAATAATAATGACATTTTAGAAAACAAAAGTAAGTTTTATTTGGTGTCGCTAAATTCAAATCGTGTGAATTGATTCGCATGTAAACAGTATCGCATAAATGGTGTTATAATTAACCGTGTGAAGTCAAATAATGAAATGTATATTCGTCAAACGCAAGCCAAATACACCTATAATATATTCTAATGAAAATCTGAAGCAAGACGAAGAAGAATTACATGTTTACCTGAAAAATAAATAACTGATCGTTGAAAGAATGAGTATCATTTGATTTTAAGATGACGCGTGTACTCGTCGAACGCAGTTCACTGGTTAAGAGCTATGATATGAAATCATTGCTAATTAATTCTAATACCATTTGTTTTGTTATGATACGATAAATTATGTTATACAAAACACTCTAAATTCTCGAAGCAGTCAACCTGTTAACGTTATCAATGAATGATCAAAATTCTAGACTGAGCATATTCCATTGGAAACTAATAAGTGATTATAAAAGGGCTGGTGGAACGTAGTATAGAAAAGGAACGTGGAACTCGCTTATCGATCCAGCTGGAAATTCATTGTGCAGTTATAGGTGCGAATGGCCAAAGCTAAGTGACTGGTGATCTTTCCACTGCTGGAATATCTTTCCCCGGAGGCCAATAAATCATAAACGGCGTCGGTTGGAACGGGCGTTTCGAAAGGAGAAAACGCCGCGTCAATTTAGAGTTCGGCCCGTAGTGTCTCATTGCTCTTCCGAGGATCGAAGTTATTACACAGTAACGCAAGGAGTCTGCATACCATGCAGTTTGCCAGCGTAAAACCGTCAACGAACACAGACCTCTTGTTAAAGTAAAACGATTACTTTGAACGTAAATGGCGGCTGTTTCACTCGCGTGAAGGAACGCAATAAAGGCTTCGTTTGAGCTCCAGATAAACATCGAAGATATCGAGCCATCTAAAAGTATCTATAACCGGCGATTTGAATAGTTTATGACTTCTCCACATTCTGCGCATTCTGGTTTCTCATTTCGATCACACGAGCGATCAACGTTGTCTTAACTTCAAGATAGGACACTGAAAAGGAACTTGGTTTTATAGGGAAGACCTCCCAGAAAGGAAAGTGAAGAACGTTGAATGTAGATCCGGGAATCAATTCAACCGGGGTGAAATGTGACATTATTCTTCTCGGGCAAGGTTTAAAACAACTTTATAAGGGTTTCCGGAAATCGATGGATCTTTCTGTTCTCCAGAATTTTGATTACGGCATGGGAGTTCGTGTAATTGGTTCGTGTTCCGTTCCAATTACTAAGAGAATTTAAAGAAAGCAGAACGACCATGGAGTAATTTTTTGAAATTCCTTTTGATATTATAAACCTCGAATAACACAATTTTGTCACGTTTATTATTAGAAAGAAATCCCGATAGAAATTGTAACAATATATTATTTTCGTTATGGTATTCAAGTGAAACTACTTATTTTCAAAATCATTTCGAGCATTCAAGGCTTTTAAGGTATCAATAATTACGAAAAAAGAAAACCAGTCATTTTGACTGGTACGGTAGTTCTAGTATTAAAATAAAATTAAAAAAAATAATGAATTCAAATTCTCTGTTCACGTTTCATAGAAATCATATAAAGAATTCAATGAAGAAAGCGACTGCGTCACACCGATAACAGAAATAAAGTTTCTTTACTTGATAGCTATTTATTAACTTTTTGAGAAAGATGTTATGATAAAAAAGTGAGCAGTAAACAATTTGAAGAAGACGAAGAAGAATTATTCATAAAAGCTTTGCTCTTTGAAGTACTTCATTCTCACTGTAGTACCTATTTCTTTAGGTAGCAATGAACCTGAATTTTTCAACTATTCAGTCTGGAAATAATTTATAGTACAACCTCATGTAAATACCAAGTTTCATGTTCCTTTATTACATTTTGTTTCCATAGCAACATGATAGATGGTCGACCGCATCGCACATGCAAATACAGAGGTAAAATTTTTTTAAAAATTGTTGTTTCGTTGGCATTCTCATTCAAATACTGCTTCGTGCATTTACATTTTACGTGAAAATGAAATCAAGTACCTTTCGAACATGCTTATTGTGAATAATATTTTTTTTTAAATGATCCCTTTTCATCCTGAACATATATTATACTTTTACAAAACAGAATAATATTTTATTAAATTTTCATTATCCCTAAATGAAAATATCTTTAATGAAAACAATTTTATGAAATTTTCATTACATTCACTTAAGAACTTATCATTGAACTTATCATTGCAGTGCTCGCTTAGTGAAAGTTGTTTGTTTGTTGCATTATGTTGTTGATCAACATTATCTAATGTAACTGTCTAATGTAATTATATTTGTTGCTAAATTAAATTCCATTTTTATATTAAAATTATAATTGAGTTTAGTGACTGAAATAAAATGTTCTTTCACAAAAATAATATATTCACACATTTCAGTCTAATACAAAAGTGGAAAGGCATTCCTAAATTTTTAACGTTTCTCGAAAACAATGCCACGTAGAAAAATTTTGTATTTCTTAATAGAAAAATTATGCTTTCTTCAGCAACATCAAGCAAAGCTGTTGCTAATTTATGGAAATTTTATCTGTTTTTTTTAAGAAACAAGGGCATAAAATGGTAGAACACGTTCAAGAAAATTTAACTCGAAAAGAAAATCTTATTTTAATCTTAAAAATATGCGGACTTTTTTGTAAAACTGCAATTCTATCATCTTTATTAACTATTTTTAGTTCTTTTGCAGAATGAAATTCTTTTTCACGTTTCCTCAATAATATACTACATACTTGACTAAATATAGCTTTTTACTTGAAGGCGATTTTACACGCTAAAATAAGACGAAAATCAATAGTGATAAATCTGCGGTTTCGGCTTTATCTGAAAATTATTAACAATTAAAAGTCTTTCTGAAACATAATGGTCCAACAATAATAGTGTGTTTAAGTTCAGTTAATTCTAATGCTTATCTCGAAGCTGAAATATGGCGACATCACAAGTATAATGACAGTATAACATTATTTAAAAAACTTATATCACAACTGTTATTCGATATTCAACTTATTTATTTACTGAAATTCATTACAGCATTTCTTGTACTGGATTATTGAATAAAGAATGTGAATACTTTCCTTAAAATACTATTCCTTAAATTCTTACAATATATGGAATACACGCATTACAATTACTCGGTTAGTAAACATTAATGTATATCTATAGTATGATTATGTTCTTTAAAAATGTGTGGTTCAGAACAGTAATAGTTTAACTCCCATTTCTAAATTCTCGATAAAAAAAGCTTTTTTGAAGCATTCTTGGATTAATTAAATACTAATATCACAATGTTATTAATGGTTTAATTGTTATTAACTATTAATATTAGAAACTGTAATAATCACCCCTCTTAAGTACCTTTCATTTGCCCCGAAGGTATATTCTGTAACTCATGATATCTGTTTCGACAAACTTTCACTCTAGAAAACTCTTGCAATATTTGAATAATTAATTTTCTATTAATATTTCTTTTAATATAAATCTCTTCCCATGTTACTAAGGGAAGAAAGTCATACATACAAAGTCTTTAGTATAACATTTTTTTTTAAACACTAAAAATTCAGTGGTACACTTCTATTACCTTGATAGACAAAGGGAAGTAAACTTTTATTAAATTTGTTTTTGATTTTCAACTGATTTTCTTTTTTTACTGTTTAAAAAAATGGTCAGTGGTTATAATAATTGCAATTCTAGATTACTTTTCTATATTTAAACGGTTTTTTTAATGGACCTAAGCCACTTTCAAAATGAACGGCTCATATGTATAATGAGAAAAGTAATTTTAAGTATCTAATAATTTTAAGTTTCTTTTTATTTAATAACCTAATTTGTATATATTAATATTATGCTTTGATTAAAGTGGATTATTCTACATCTATCTTTATTAAACCTAATGCGTATAAATATTATTGGATGATTGTTAGTATATTATTTTTGTGATAAATTTTTCTAATAATTTAAGAAACCCCATCGTTTTTCTGGTTAATATTTCCAGGCATTGTAATTTATATGTTGTAATATCTTGTATCCATATTTATTCATGCTTGCCAATTTCAGCTACAACCTCAGAACCCCCTTTATCGTTTCTGTCTCAATTATTAATAGACCTATCTACAACCATATCTAATAAGTCTGAGTATATTTTGATGAACATAATAATCTTTCTATAATGACTGCATAATATAATACATTTTATAATTCATGTTATAATATGTTTTAAAATATATAATACATTTTTTTAATGTATACAACAACGTCGCCTATTAATATACTCCATTCGGCTTCTAAAAATACTTTCACCTTCGTAATAAAATATTAAATTTTAATATATTTACTAATATGATGTTTCATTTTTCTCCTTTTTGTAATTTTATATTTTTCTTAAATATTATAAATAAATGAAATAAATCTTGAGGCAGGATGTTAGACCAGTTTAAGGACGATGTGGAACAAGAACGCATAGATATAACGAACTTACAATTCGATATGTCTGTTTAAGAGTTTACTTAATTTTTTTGCATATTAATCTTCAATCATATGAAACGTTAAAAGGTTTTCAGTTTACTAAAAAATCTTTCTCAAATTAATTATAAAACCAACGAATTACTGCCTTTATTTAAAATTCCGAAGTCCTTGTTGCGTTTAAAATTTATTTTTCAGAATAAACCGAATAATCGTAATATATCAGTTAACAACAGAAAAGCATCTATTAATCAGACTACGGATGTTTATATAAATATATTAAATACCAGAAAACAATTCGTGCGGTTTTCTTGTTAGCAATGAATTGAGGTTCGACTTCAATTAATATTTCACTAGTTTAATTAATGAAATTGATGATAGTAGCAAGTTGTGTTTATACCGTTAGTACCAAATAAAATAAAATTATTTTGCAAAACCGTTCTTCGTGTTTAAATTTTTATTTAAGAACCTGCATGAAGTTTTTCTAGTACCAAATAGAAGTGTATACATGGCATTCCGACACACTCTGTATTTCGCTAACATTACGGAAAGGATATTTAGACAACTACATTTTATCAAACCTTAATATCAATATTTTACTGCGACTCTATACGAAATCAACAGATTACCAAACTTGTAATTATCGGAAACGAAGCCTTACAAAAATGTTATCTTATACTTTCTTCTTATTTTTCAATGAGGAATCACCTAAACGCCTGCTTATAGGGTAGATCGAGTCGGATCGAAATAAAAATTCAATCTACGTTTGTTACATCGCAAACTACATTTCTTATTTTTGATTTCTTATGTGCAAGAGAAATTTTAAAAGTTCTGTTTCACTTTCTATTATACATATTTAATATTAGATTTTGAGTTTATCGTACAGTTAACTCTATTGGTCTTACAAAAATTAATGTTCGTTCATTAAGATTTTAGAAATCAGACGTCTAAAGATATACAATTAAAATACATATTTATATTTGCGCATTAATTAAAATTGACGCTTCGCTAAATTATGTTTATAAAATTCAGTATGCGTCAAATTGACACATTGCACAAACCTAGTGTTAACACTTAACCGACAGGTGGGTAAGCGAGAGAATGTTCATTGACGACCGGCAATATTTTGTAAATTAACAAGAAGAGGACGTGAACTATGAATTCTGCAAGCATATGATCCCTCCCAAGAAGAATATATAAATTTATAAAGAAATTTATAATTATTACAATTAATAATTTAGAAATGGCTTCAATCTGCAACAAAGTATAAACGAATATTTTTACCCGCCCAGCCGGTTAAGTGTTAAGTACTTTTATTTTTTACTATCAAAGAGAGGATAATCCGATTCGCTTCGGTCTAGACTATAACATAATATTCCGACGCGCCTTCTATTCGGTTAGTATCAGCTCGAAGGAAGCAGCCCAATTTTCGTCAGGACAACAGACAGACACCTGACTTTTCTACCCTGTTATATCGGCCCTGCCCGAAGATGGTTGCTGTTTCAGACTGCAGCAGGCGTGGGACGGCTCGCACGTGAGAGGGTTGGCAGAGTGCCATAGCAAAGTGACCCACTTTCGACGCGTAGATTGACCCAAGTGTCGCCATTTTTACTGGAAGTCACCGAGAGTACCTACAGTTCTTGCGCCCGCCGCACCGCGTGCGCTCACCCTGCCCGATCTTTTCTTTCTTTTTCAGGTCGTAGCAAGGGGGACAGATCGTTAACTGACCACGCAATTATGCGCGAACAGCCAACTTCTTTGAGGTTCGAGCTTTCGAGTTTCCCGAGCACTTTACGTTAGCGGGACTCAAAGCGGAAATTGCAAGCTAGAGGCCACCGCCTGGCCTTCCCTTCCGCCGGGACATAGTTCATAGTTCTCTGTAGGACTTGTATATTTTATTTTCCTGCTATCGACGTCCGGGCAACTTCATAATTTCGCAGCGAGGCGATACTTACTTCCGTATGCAAATTGCTTTACGCTACCGGCTCGAATCATCTTTTAGCCGTTAATATCAAGGAAAACATTGGTAGAAGAGAATGTTTAATTGATGGAAAGCTGCACAAGATTGAATGAGAATCGAATTTTTCTGAACTTAGAATTGTTAAAGGGAATATTATTTAAAGATATAGGAGATTTTTAATCGTTAGGCTTGACATAACCATCAAGATTTTAATCGTCAAACGTTGTCTCTGTTCCTCTAATTTTTATAATAGAAACGCAAAAGTGTAACAGTAAAATTATGCATACTTTATTGATTAGTAGACTAAATAGGATGTTTATGTAGGTAAATATAAATTTTTATTAGCAAATTTACAAAAAGATGGATAAAACAGGAACTTGTTTACCTTACTGGTTTCAACCATTTTCAAAGAAAAGGAACAACTGGTAATATCATACATTTAATTGGTACTATGGCGGGTTTTAGAAAACTGTGTACGCTATAAACGCATAAAATTCCCTGTTTATTATTATAATCTTCACGCAATAACAATAACGTTTATGCGATGCAACAGCACTAACTATACTTTATTTTGCTGCAATGGTAACGTTTTCAATTACAATTAGAGCGAAGTGAAAAGTATCGTAATGTGAGAAAAATCTCAACTACGAAGCACGTTTACTGGTGTCGGTAACGAAGATGACTAGCTCTGGAAATTGCCGATTTTCCAGTGAAAAATCATTCAGGAGAGTTCGTGATTCTACTATCGAAGAAGGACTCTGAGAAATTCATAGCCAGCTGTAGCCTCGTGCCAGACAGGAAATAAGAGAAATTGGAATTGGTATCGATTTTATTTAGAATCCGCAGTTTCTAATTACCAAAATAATGTAACGAATAGTCGAAATGTGGTGGCATTCGACGCAATTTTGCTAGCACGCACGAAACATGGCATGAGTCACGCTCACATACTTACGTAGATCGATTTGGTTGGCACTGATGTATAAAACACCATTTAGATATTGGTTCGCGTTCAAGGGATGAAAATGACCTCGAAATGGAAGATGAAAAACAAGAAAGCTGTATACAATTTTTACTTTTTGTATTTTTATGTAATAGTTATTTGAGCTTCTGTATAATCAGATTGTTTAATTCTCTAATAGTTAAATTTAATATTGAAGAGAATTTAATTTCATTCTTTATAATTAGATTATTATATTATTAACTTGTTAACTGTGGTATTCAGTTTCGAAAATCTCTTTTTGTACGCACAATAAAATCAAATCGTCAAATGCACAGCAAACGCACTTATAATATATTCTGACCAAAAACGAAAGCAAAACGAAGAATAATTACATGTTTATCTGAAAAAATAAATAATTGATTATTAAAAGAGTTAATGTCATTTTGAGTTTTAAGACGATGTGTATACTCATCGAACGCAGTTCACTGGTTAAGAATAAGTGTGTGTACGAAATACAAAATAAGTTTAGCAACACTTAATTACTTTGTCAATCAAAGGAGAATCTTAATAGAGTTGGAAAGATGACAACTGCTGGTCAAGAAACACAGTCAAAACGAAAAATATTTCACTTTCCGCCGGCGGTGCCTGGGTCTAACTTGACCCAGATCTTCAGAAACTTCATTTAAATTCATTGTCTTTCTATACTTAAATTATTGATCAATTTATATTATATTAAATTCGACAAAAAGATCAACGTATTACGTAGAAGTATAAAAAAATATCTACAAAAATTAATAAGTAATTTAGATAATTCCGGGCATCGTTGTGTATGAAATCGTCACAAACATTTTTTTCTCAATAATTAAATAATATCTATAAAAAAAACAGACCATCCAACGTAACCACGAAACATTATCATTATCTTTGTAATCATACCATTAGTTTGTTAATGTGTATTCCAAAATAGAAAAAGCCAATATCCCCCATTAGCCTTAATAAAGTAAAGTAGGTTATGAAAGGTAAATTGGCATAATCCTCCGAAGTTTAACAACGAAGTGTCCTGTAAATCAGTTGGTCCATTAAGGTATTCACGGTCGCGTGTCTCCGTAACTAATTCCTCCTGGACCAGTTAGCGAAGACAGATTTAATTGGAAATTACATTGGTAGCAATAACGTTATATTACGCTAACGAGTGTTAATTAGCGAACGTATTAGTCATGTATATCTCTGCCGTGAGTTATCGTTTACCGGCGATGGCGGCGCCGTCCCGGCGTCCCGATGATATCGCAAAAGCACTTTGCACGCACCTTTCTCGTTGTTTGAGATATCTGCAGGACACCGATAGTGTCGTGACCGTTATTCTCTATCATTTCGCTTGCAGGCTTCACGTGCTCCGATTTTACATCTACATATGCATTTGTACGTGTAGATGTAGCTCCTCCTCGTAAGTTTTTTTTATCGGAAACCTGCTTGGGGATCTCTTATCATCATTTTAAATGTATTTAGAAAATTGATAAAAAATTATCATTCTTTTTTTGACAAGAAGGGTAAACGTTGAAGAAAAATACTTCTGGAATTTGGATGAAACATTTCTTTCTTTTTTCATATTGTTTCGTGGATTATATTTAGGTGTTTCAAAGATATCTTTTTTAACCTTTAAAGTAATTTAAAAAATCAACTTCTTAAATCATTGAAATAATTTAAGTAATTCACTTTTTAAACAGTTTAAATGTCTTTAGCTTTTTACACTTCGAACTGCATAGAATGGTAAGTAATTGCGTTGAGTTTCATTAATAGCGTATTTCAGTATTAGTACGTTTAACGATGATTATCCTTAAGTTTTGAAAGATTCGAAGCAGTTCGAATTTTTAATCTTGAACGTTATTTGTGTGTTACCTGTGAGAACTGTATAAATGCTTTTTATAGAAAATGATTCTATACAGTTCCCTAAATAAAATGATACGTATTCTTGGAATATTAACGCATTAAAATCTGCAGAAGTTGTTTGTTGCATGTTGGAATATAACAAATATATAACAAATTTTATTGATACATAGCGTTTGATTATTCTGTTCTATATTATACGTTCTTTCCTTACTATACAATTAAACTATCCGCAGACGTTAGTAAAATTTGCAAATCAATATAGAATTTCTGTCACTTTGTCAGCAGTAACGTAAAAGAATTAGAAAACCAGATGTCTTGATCATTTAGTTTGAAGAAAGTTCAGTAGAGAATTTGCCTATGAAAGCCGCTGCTCGGTCTTGATTGGATACTTTCCAACGGGGAGCAGATTATTTAAAGTACAGATTTGAATAAAATTTTCTGTGTTTCATTAGTTTCATGGCAACGTATAGTTCGATAAAGATTTGTTCATTTATTTTATTGAAATGTCCTTTTAGAATCAGAAGTACACATTATCATAAATCTAAATAGAAACATTTTTTATGAAACTAATGTGTACTTCATCAAAAATGATGCTCACTTGATAAACATACTAAAAACAGCGAGAATGAAAGAAAACGGAAATACTAACTATGATTTGATTGTAAATATTTATATAAATTCATACTTTTTGGACTAGATTATGAAAATCAAACGTAACAACTTACATTGTAAATTCAATTCCATTAAAGACATTATAAAACTATTGTCAGAGGTTTATTAATATTTTATTTCACTTTATTTTAAAAGTTAGTATAAACTCAAAAGAGGCAATTTCTAATTCAATTCTTGCAACGAAAAATATAAGATTCCTATATTTAAAAATATGGTTCCTTTTTATTATAAGTTCTAATGTTTGTAATTTAACACTAGAACTACCCAGCATTTAATAAGATTGATATGTAGTTTCTATAAAAATTGTAACAATAAATTATTTTTAATTTCTTCAGACATTAATTATAGCATACTTAGCCAAACTTTATCCCGACAAGAGCCGCAAATCCTAAACTCAGAATTTCTAGACCCGCATTTAGACAAATATTTTAATTATATAATATTTAAATTTCGCGGTCTTTATTTTCATTTACAATTTATTTAAAAAAATACATTTACAAACATTAAAAATACTTAAAGAAAAATTTTATTCTTTACTGGTAGATGCAGTTACTGTATGTCTGTGTTTATATCTTTGCCGCGAATCATTGAAAATCTGGCTCATAACTCGTTAGTACTATACGAATAAGCTTAGTTAAACGTTCATTTGTTAGCTGGGAACGGTGCTTCGATTTAATAAATTTCATTGTTAAATACAAAGATTCACAGCACTACATTGTACCAAATATTGAAATCAAATATCAAAAATGATATTTTTTCCTCTTTGATTAGAAAAACCCGCAGTTTGACCATTACAATATTCAGGTGAAACTACTCATTTTCAAAATTACTTCGAATATTCAATACTTTAAAGATATCAATAAATGCGAAACAAAACAGCCGTAACTAGTCATTTTGACTGGTACGGTAGCTCTAGCGTTAAAACATAAAATAAGTAATCTATGAAAAATATATTACACGTTCTACTACACAAGCTTCTTAATTTCAATAATTATATTTCTCTATTAATTCGCATTATCAGGGTTCTGCTTTCTAATGTATGTACTACATATCTTTTCGTGAAATTACTCTGCTGCCTCAAACGATGTATGCAATCAGTGCACGTTATTTTTACGATTCGGTTCGTCGTCTAAACGAGTGTATAGAGTCGACCCGTCTTTCGGGATCGTCATCCCGGCGCATTCTGGTTGAAAAGCCAGTAGCTCGTCTTCCCGGGCATGAATACGATCGTATTCGAGTAGACGGCCATTATACAACGACAATGCAGTAATCAAGCCGGGTCTCTTTGCCTTGTAAAAAGGGATTGCTTCCGTGACTTTGCGAACGGGCAGCTCGACGTCTTCCCAGCGTTAACCCGTCCCTTAAAATTCTTTAACGCCTCGACGGTCTGTTGAACTTTCCAGGGTGTCCCGAACGGGTGTTAATTTAACGACAGAAACTAAAATCAAGCACGGGAATTGCAAAAACTTTCTTCACTACTTTTCTGTCTTGAAGTCGATAAATAACTTACGAGGTTTCACACATTAAGAATGTTCTCTTTTAATAAACTGATAACATAGTATTGATTTAAAGGTTTTGCCATTTTTACGTTTTTTTGAATGAATATGTGTGTTAGAGAACTAGTAATTTATTGAAAATTAAATTTTTAATCGTTTGTTTTCCTTTTACATTTGTATAATAATAATCTTTAATCATGATAAAGCTTATGCCTGTCAGGTTTAAACTTATTGTTTCTTAAACAAGTTTTAAAATGATGGAAGT
The DNA here is from genome assembly GCF_051020985.1 of Nomia melanderi. Taxonomy (NCBI): domain Eukaryota; kingdom Metazoa; phylum Arthropoda; class Insecta; order Hymenoptera; family Halictidae; genus Nomia; species Nomia melanderi. The sequence goes on along the minus strand of NC_135007.1, from coordinate 4,524,560 downwards.
GAAAGCGTCTTGAGAATATCAGTAAAACTAGTAATGAAAATACAAATAAAAAATAATAAACACGCAAATAGAAAACTATTTTTGATCTTGGATGACTTTGAAATTGATGACGTTCTACACCGTTCAATATCAGATACGATAAAAAAAATTGAAATTTACTTTTTCATTTATAAGGTTAATACAACTGATGGTATAACTACTGGGTCAACATTGACCCGCCATTACCATGCAAGAGCTAGATAACAATCTTAACATACATTTTAAAATGATTAGACTTATACTCTTGTTTATCCTTACTGGAAACCATGGCAACTCGGAAAGGATCAATAAACATCTGCATTATGGTATCTGCAATAACAATTATGATACCATGACACCAAAATCGATTTTTGAGTTTCATATACAATAATTACATTACATTTAATAAACCATACATACAGAATATACCAGCGATTTAAGTAACTTGTTATGAAAGATGCAATGTTATCTGGGTAACATTATCGTTATTTGAATATTTCATGACCGAGAAACGTTAATAATTAATACGAACTGAGTCAGTAAATTTACTGAAGCTAACATTTTCCTCTTTTAACGAATTTATCGTTAAAAAAATTATATGTAGATTGCGTAGTCATATAAAAGTGTTCACGTAAATGTATACTTCCTTGCTCGTAATTAATCCCTTGCCTTATAATATCGCGTGGCACTGGTGGTGAAGATTTCAAACAAAATTTAATAATTTTAAAGTAAAGATAAACGTAAAATGAGCATAAAATTCCTTTAATTTCTCCAGTAAATTATTACAGCATAAAGTATTATTGCATAAATTATTGTTTAAAGTACAGTAGGTTCCCCTATATCGCAGCAATTATATACCTTCCATGTTATGCGAAACAAAGAACTCCAAAAATTAGAATTAAATAAATATTTTCTTTAATATTAAAGGAAATAATATGTAATTTATTTTAAAATAACAGGAACGTCAAATATTTTTATTTTATATACAGAATAGCTTAAAGCGGAAAGACAAGTAAAACTAAAACCTAATTACTATCAAAATCCTTTAAAATTAAGTTCCATTTGTTAATGGAAAAAGATGTTTCTTTTTCTGGGTACTATACCAAATTCATTGTCGATTGAATTATCTGCAATGTCAAAACTTCTGTGTTGCTCATTTCCTAATATCTCTGTATGTATAATTTCCTTATAACGAATATGAGATAAGAATAAATAATATCATAAATAATGATAATTATTATATACTATTATAAATTATTATTAATATAATACTATTACGGAAGGAATCATAAGCCACGAGATTAACGTTTAAGTATGAGTTTTTTACTAATAAAAAATGTATTGTATTTATTTATTTTTACTTATTTAAATATCTCTACATAGCAACAGCATCAACTCTATAACGAAAATTTCATTGGTTTCAGAATTGACGATAATTTATACAGAAGTCTGTGAGACCGCACGTCCATATTTAAAGATTAATAAGTAGCTTTATACATGAACAAAATTAACTTTATGACTAACTGTGGATACTATCGAATAGTGTTGTGTAAATACCTGTCACGCCTGAGCCACGGACCACGAAACCAGATCGAAACGCTCGTCATAGAGGGAACGAGGGATTCAGAGGGTGGTCGAAGCACGTCAAATGATATATTTGCTCGGAGCACAGGGATGAATTACGATCGGGTTGCAGGATGCGAGCCCATCGTGCGATCGATGCCGATTTATCGGTTGGAATTCAATACGCTATCGCACTGTCTTGTTTGAACTAATCGTGCAGAACTTAAATGGAACGTTTGTTTTCTGTCACCACCTTCGCTGCTTCTTTACAAAAATAACGCCGACACAAAAAAATGTAAAATGGAGTTCCTTTTGTATTTATGTACTTACTTGTGTATATCTATAATGCTTCTTTTTCGAACTAGTTGAATTCAGGTGTTTAGAAGCTGATAATTTAAAAAATTTAATTATAGTTTCATGTTTGAATTATTAAAATTAGGTAATTCTATGGTTGAGCCGTTCTGTTCCCGATTTTTGTGAAATTAGCAAATGTTGTTAAAATGTACAATTTCAGCAACTTTTTCCTATTAGTACATTAGTGTTATTAGTACATTAAGTTCTATATCCGTCTATGAAATGTCACAAGCTACACTGTGTATATTCTTAAAAATATCATAGATAGTAATAGCGCAAATGAAGGAAAAAACATTAGACAAAAGCATACGATTAAAAGAAAGAATGAGTAGAGTATAGTAATGGAAAATATAAAACATATTCTTCTTCATTAAAAATTGTATGCATCTTCCATTTTAGTTTTACAATATCAAAAATTGAGAAATCTGCATCCATAAAATATAAAATAAACAAAGAAAACTAATCTTCATAATCGCAGATGAACAAATTTTATTTTTATAGAAAATTATTAACATTTAAAATGATATTTTGATATCTGATCAAACATTTCTTTTTCTTTTATTTATAAGAAAGGAACTAAAACACATAAAGGAATAGTAGATTAACACAGTCTGAATAATTCTGTAAAATTTGAAGTAAATTGATACGGTGGCTTTCCTGGTTTTACTTATGCATAATGAATCTTACACATTTTTCAATTTATATGATGCCATCAATTCCAGAATTACATTGTATTACTTCCGCCAACGTTGCGACCTCTTTTATTCTTTTGCGTAGTTGTTTGTGCCGAGTTTGAAATTTCTTTCACTGCAGGTTTGGAAACGTTCAATCGTTGAACGACGCCCTCTACTGCATAACGATCTGCATTTGGACCAGTTGATGCACAACTTTAACGTGTGCATTATCTGCAATAATGTTATCGACCTCTTATTGAACACAAATGTCGTTGTATATACAGTAATATCTAAGTATAATGAGAACGTCACTGTAAGACATTACCACAACGAATCTGCAAGTAAAATTACATATACTATGTTTTTGTCCTATTACTCAGATGATTCATATATTAGTTTTACTGCAGCAAGTATATCTTCTCATTTTTTGATACTATTAATTGAGTGGCTCAGAATAATATATATTCTATTATAGAATAATATATATTCTATCGGTAATAATACTATTCCTGAGTTGTTGAGAAAATAAAAGTTTTCTTGAAATGTTATTGGATCAATCAAATATTAATATTAATAATTACTAATATTAATAACTAACAACAATTAATGTTATTAGTAATATAAATATTACAATTATTAATATTAATAACTAATAATAAGTCATGTTATTAATAATATTGTAATATTAATATTTAATTAATTTAACTCAGAAATAGTAGCTAGACCACTATTGCTCTGAGCCATTAAATTTTCATCATTACAAATTATCTTATCACGTCCATTTTTAGCGAGTTTAATTTATGGATAATAAAACCTTTGTATTAGATATTCAGTCATGTTCTGGTATCAGACAGACAGACAAGTGTGGTATTTACATTCACTCACAAAAATTTACCACATTCACCAATAGTACTTTGGAAATTATTAATTTTCAAATTTATACATTTTAATATTGTAATTTTTACCTTGGCCTCAAGTATCTCAACATGATGACAAAAATATGCAATTCCAGTCAAAAAGAGATTGATGACCTTGAAATTTCGAAAAAAATTTTCTCTTTGTAATATTTGCTTCTTCGAAGTAAACATACTCTTTCTTTGACTTTTTTCTATTATTAAAAATAACATAGAGATATTTAAGGTAAACAAATTCTGATGATCATCTTGTACGTAAGTAATACTTAGTTACGTATAAGTGATCTAAGATAGTAGACTCGCTTTTAATACGTAGTAATATCTACAATACAGACGTTATTTTGAAACAATTAAAAAAATTTTCCAAAAGTTATTACTTATTCTTTCATTATTTTTGTATGTAACACAATTTTCCAATATTCTGTTGTACTGTAGCGATGTGATCTTACAGTAATTTTCATAAATTAATCTTAGAAGTAAACACTTCTTTCACAAGAACTTCATAATCGTGTTCAGCACACTGCTGCGTGTCGACCAATCGTGATTCACCGGTTTTAAGAGGTCATAACTTCGTTACTAATGGGAATTTCCGAATAAAACTACAGTAATTATTTATTGTAAGAAACGCCACGCTAATGACCTTGACCTTCAAGTATGTTGTTAAGGACACTGCTCTGAGTAACCTTTTCTAACAAGTCAATTTGCAGTGTCTTATAGTTTTTGATTTATTCGTCAATATTTGCAAAAATATTTTTAACTCTTTATATGTTTAATGTTATACATCTGTTGGGGGTATTAGTTAAACATAAGTTAAGATAATTATCCTCGACAACGTGTATGAAGGTCAAGGTCAGCTTGGTGCCCTTTAGAGTAAATGAATGTCTATTGAATATTTTATAGTACAAAATTTATATTTTCAAATGGAATGGTTTATGAAAATATGATTTTCTCAGCTTTCCATAAATTATAATATCGGACCGAATATCATGCGCCCCACAAATACATTGATAAATATCTGTTTCATACATAACGACAATATTAATACTCATTACGATATGACAATTGATACCTTCAGAAATAACAGATATTTACTTTCTACTTTACTAAAATACTGATGATATAGTTTTATATTAGATGCCGGAAAAAGTTTATGTGGTTTCTAAAATCAAGATTCGAACAGAAAGAATGTTTTTGTAAAATAATTCAATTTTATTTGGTACCAACAGCATGAACATAACTTGCTGCTAACGCCAATTTTATCTATTAAACTAGTGAAATACTAACTGAAATCGGACCTCAATTAATTGCGAACAAGAAAATCGCACGAATTGTTACAGTACCTAATAGATACAAATTTCTTCTATTATTTCAACATATTCAATCAAACTTAAAAAAAATACTCCACGTCTCTTTATACCAGCATATTAATATTTTCAAAGTAATACCTTGTTATAATGTCAAAGGCATACCGATGATTTTGGAAAATATCTGATGGACATCGGTAATTTCATTAAGTTTAATCGGATATCGGTTCCTTCATGAAGTATGAAGCAAGTATTGATTCAATGCAGTATACGTATTCATTTGCTATCGCCTCAAGAAGTATAAGTGGTTATCGGAAATTTATTCCAAGTACCTAATATTTCGATATCTTCCGATGTTTTTTTCCATATTCTATTTTAATATCAGACCACCTGAATATCATCGGTATGTATCAGTATCGGCTTGATTACTAACTGTATATAATTGCTTCAGAGTACACGGTGTATCTCAGTTAAATCGGTTCATGTAAATCGAAATTTAAATATCTTGTAAACCAATAATTCTTTGCTATAAGTGGCTTAATACATTTATGTGGAGAATAGCGAGTTGTATTGATTAACACGTTGAATACCGCACGATTTCACGAAGTAAAATTCCCAAAATAAAAAAAGATATAATATTGAATGATTTAATTGAATTACGTTATTGTTATCGCACGTTTATTTTGTCGATTGTCACTGTACTAGGTAATATTATTTATAATATAGAAATATTTTCAAATAGTCACCGATTAATTGAGTGAATTATAGTGATTTGATTTGGTTGGGGTTGGTCGGTGACACCCACAGCATTCAACGTGTTAATATAGCAAAATGGGTATGGTTTCATTAAAATTGACCTTCATAAATCTTCTACGTATCTAGATAAAAAAAATTCACTCACATAATTTAATATGTGCCTGAAAATTATTAAATTTTTGTCTGACACATTTTTTAATTTCATCAATAGTTTCAAAAACATTCGAATGGATACAGGACACTCTATATGCAGTCTTCGTCACCATTTTTTTTGTAAGTGTTACACTATAGAAACAGTAGAACAGGAAAAAGTTTCACTATTTTTATATGAGTAATACGATGGTCTAAACAAAGTTCTTTCATTTTCAATAATGTTCAGAAAACATCAATGAAACTAATAGTACATGTAGCGATACCTTTGTATCATCATTTTATTAAAAGTATAGAGTATGAGTAAGAAGATAGTTAGTACATAGATAATATAACTTTATATGTGGAAGATAAACGTATAATTGAATGGATTTGAAACATATCAATTCTTGAAATTTCAGTTGAACAAATATTGCAAAATGTAATTACTCCTAAGTATAGAACGCGTGAAAAGGCATCTGTAGATAATATGCCACTACGTCTATAAGCGAAACAATGGGAACGTTTTCCTAGAAATATTCCATCAATAAAAGGTGGTCATAGATCTCAAAGAAGTACAGTGAACGCAGTGAAACTACTTGTTCCAATTGTTCGAGTTCGTCACGAGCATCGCTCAATTAATTTTCAGCGCAAGAGGTTAAGAACAGTGCATGTATTCTTTATACGAAGTATGTGGATACTTACACGATAAAAACATATTCGAGCTCGAAGGATTTACGAAGGACCGTAATAAACTTGACTAATTTATTTAAATTCAAAATTCTAGTTTATTTCTTCTATACAAACGAAAACCTTTTGTTAGGAGAAATTGGTAACAATTTTATTAGAAATAAATGAAAATAGTGTCCCTTATTTGCTTAACACTGCGTTACTTAACCACGCGTTTTTAACCAAATATATTTTGTTGCATATATAATTTAATAATAAACTAATACTGTTCGTTTTAACGTGTCTACCACGCGAGATCTGGCAAGCAAGCATGCACAACCACGTTCGGAAGAACGAGAGAAAAGTCGGGAGACTCTTGCCCAGTGACTTCAAAAATATTATTATAACAAATATTATATTGATAATTAAGTGGAAACATGAATAATGCTTGACTTGAAGTTCGTATATAACGTTACACATCGAGAAAATGTATGCATTAAGGGGTTAATCATGTTAATTAAATTAAATTAATTTGTTAATTCAATTGTAAAATGCTTTAATGTTTTCGTATGCTTTTTGGATATCTAAAAGAAACTAAATTGTAACGAATAATATGAAGAATATGAAAGTAAAAACATTTGAGTTATTGTCATATAAAAAAAAAACGTCATTTACTAATAAATAATATTTATGTAAACTTACTGAAAATTAAAAACTCGTTCAAATATTTCTATGGTATACAACATTATATACGAACTTCAAGTCAGCCATAACTCGTATTTCCATTCATGTTATACAAATGCAGCGCAATTTTTCATTCGCATTATAGGAGTACCGCATTATACGTGATCCTACTGTATTTCCATTAATGAACATCCCGATCTCTGTTACAGATTTAAGCGGAAGAGGAACGAAGAAGTTCGGTGATCAATGCGTGGAGGATCGTGAATGCGGATTCGCTGGATCGTACTGTGAGCCAAAGAAAAGCAAATGCGCTTGCAGGGAGGAATTCGAGGCTACGAATCACATCGACAAGTGTGGAAACCGTAAGTTAGTATACTTCCAAGCGCTCCGGTGCAAGCAGATTTGTTTAGAACATCCTGTTAAATAGCAGATTTGTTTAGAACATCCTGTTAAATAGCAGATTTGTTTAGAACATTCTGTTAAATAGCAGATTTGTTTAAAACATCCTGTTAAATAGCAGATTTGTTTAGAACATCCTGTTAAATAGGAGATTTGTTTAGAACATCCTGTTAAATAAATAATTAATTGACAATAATAATACGAACGAATAAATGAATAGGAATGAAGATAATTTTATTTAGTCCACTGGGTTTCGGTTCAAGTCACGTCCAAGGATCGTTTTTTTTTCTTTACCAAAGACGAGTTTTACGATCGGGACGATATGAAAGTCGAGGGATGGCAGGTTATAGCTTCCTCTGCTAGAATTTAAACGAGGCACCGCGCTTTTATGTGTCTCAGTCATCGATGGTGTCATGAAAAATTAAAATTAGGATTCTAGAAATATTCGATGAACTACGATATAGTACTAGTTATGGATCAGTTTTAATGTTATTATTTCCTGCTTGTTTGAGCACTAAATTCTGTGAATCGCGTTGCTGTGTGCGTTGAGAAGTGGTCGAAATATAGAAACAAGTGCGAAAGCTCTAAAATCATGATTTCTAGGGAGATTTTATTACGATATTCCTACAAATGTCATGATCAACATTAGTTAATTAGAAATTATCTTGTTAAGCCACAAGGCCAATAAAAAGTAATTCCAGTTATTCAGATAAATTTCGCTAATACGAAATCGAATAATTTTTATTTCTCTACAATATAAGAAGGATTAGTAAGATAATCAAATAGCACAACTATTCAGTATTTTTGTTCTATTTTTAGTTGCATTTTTAAGTTATAGATCAGTATTTATAGAACTATTACGAATAGTTACCAAATAATTAACAGTTGTTCTTATTTATTTTATCTTTGTTATGAAAGGATGTTATTTAAAATGCTCAGGATTTTCGTCGCAGTTAACATGTTAAAAATCGAACACAATTTCATTTTATTTATTCAGTTTACTTATCGTTGCGATATATCTGCCAACCACCAGCAACAAAAAACATAAAGCTAGAAGGAATTTAATCTAGGATTGAGGACTGATCACTGTTAAGCCACTCTTCTAATTGCGGGTTCGTGGTCGATATATGGAGACAATGCGGGTAGATAATCGCGCGATCAGACTCACCATGCCGATCCTGGCTGCATACTGTTGGCCGCAAGGTTACGGTTGTCACCTCATTTTGTGAGAAATATCTCGTCATCTAAATAATATATTATAGATACTCTATTGTTCGCACTATTTAATTCTATAAAAATTTGTTTACTGTGAATACTGCTGAAAATATTATTCTAGCGGAAATTAAATTGCTATGCAATCTCTTTTCACTTTAAAACTTACAAAATTTATTATTTCAAACTACTATATTATAAATGGAATAAAAGTTAATATCCTGAAAAGTATGAATTCCTTTTCAATTGTAATATAATCAAGGAAAAGAAAATTTAACGTTCTAGGATACTGTAGAATGAACCACCTAATAATATTTGATTTTTAACGAAAACTCTCTGTTTTATAAAATTAAGTATCCACCAATGTTTATATTTTAAAACACATATCCTTTCTGCTTGGATTGTTCCATTTTATTGTCTTGTCTTAGTTTGATATGCTCGATTAGATTTTATTTACATCATAAGTACTATAAAAAAATAGTAGTGGTAACATTGGAAGGTAAATTAAATAATACAAAAAAGGTGAAAGTACATCTGGAAACTGTTTCATTTTCGATTGATTTATGATATTTTCAGATTGTTCCATTCAAATCAATTATCTGAAAAGTCGTTTATTCGGATTTGTCTTACAATTAGTTCAGATAATTGGCGTTCTACTTTAATATTATATAGTATCTGTAGTTACAACAAAGAAATAAAAAAGAAGAGTGCGACATTTAAAAAGTATGTAAACGAAAAAGTTTTTCTCTTCTTTCCTAACATCCTTAATATCAAATAACGAAGTGTTTACCGATATACAAAAATTATAATATATTGTTAAGTGATACAACAAATTATTAAAATCATTTCGATGCTGTAAACGACGATAAAGATCACTGAAAACATTCCTCCTCCATAAATGACTAGACACATTTTCAAATCATTGTTTTCCGTGTTCCATACTTTGCAAAGAAACAAAAATTTTCATATTTATATTAATATTTTATTCGTACATGACGATTGTTATAATTACATTCGCTTTTACCATTAATGAATATATTTTCTATGTCCGATAAATGAATAATTTTTACGACAGAAGCTTTCTTTGATTGATCAACTACATCTTGCCAGAGATAGTACCTGAAAAAATTAATAAAAGAAATCTCTCTTCAATTCTCGTTTATTTTAATAAGCGAGAAAAATAAACTGTTAGCCAAACAGTTCTACATACATACTTTTGTTACTGAAAACTGGGACACCGGAAGTAGGGATCGCTGAGTGTTTTCCCAATAAACTCTTCGAACAGTTTCAAACGTCAGGAAGTTATTGATTATAGGGAAACAGGGAAACTTTTAGACAGGGTTGATATTAAAAAATATGATCAACTGTCTTTGAGGTTGCTACAGGTTGAACCTGACAAGGGGAGAAACTTTTTAGAATTTCTCAAATAATGTGTGACCCGAAATTACAAATGATGGAGCAAAAGTTGCGGAAGGTTATCAGGGCATTGCACGGCCATTGATTGACGTATCGATCATCGCAAACAATACAATCTTTTCTTATCAGTCACACAGGAATACAACTCGAGAAAGGTCTACGCTGTTTGCAAAGGATATACCGATATATAATCAACTTATGTACGATATCTGAAGCGGAAAGTGTTGGGGAAAGACATCAAATCCATTTTTATTGTTTCGTTAATTCAATTCTAACAGATTAAATATTGGGTAATAATGATACGGAAATTTTATTCAGAAAATTTCGTGGGTTATTTTTGTAACTTCATAAAGGATATTAGTGATTAGAAATAATTATATGACAGTATTATCAATGCTGAACATACATAAATGTTTTTTCTTATTTATTGTTCCACTCTCAAAGCTATTAAAAGGTCATAATTCTTTATTAACAATGATTCATATCTAATGGACAAAGTTAAAAAAATATTTGACATACGTACAAGCACTTTTCAAGTCTAAAGTTTCAGTAAAACTTACTTTCAACGGGGTCATAGAAATTCCAAAGCGTGCTTTCAGAGTTGTGTAACTTCTTTCAGAACTGTACGATGTAAAAAATTGTTCATAAATAATTTATGCCGAATATACAATTAATCAAAAATCAATGAACCCTTTGTCTTATGACTTATTTTATGATTAGGGTCGTTGAGATTACTTCATTGCTATATTTGTTACATATACACTTTATTTTTTACTCCGATTGATCCGAACTGAAAATTATTCACTTTTTATTAATATCTCTGCATTGTAAATATAATAATGAAACTACATACTGTCTTATGTATGAATTATCCTTTCATACCAAATATAAACGATGGAACATTAGTTAATTTTGATGTGGTGTTAACTAATTGTATGTATATTATGTGGAATGACTCAATTCTGAAGCTTAATAATACCATCCATCCTTTTCTGTTTGTATTTTTATAAAAATGAAAATTACATGTAAAAACTATACATGAATAAACACTCGTTTATTATTCGTCTTTTATACTTCTCAATGTAGCTTACAACAAAAATCTATTTTTAATCGTCAAATTAAAAATCTCCCTAAGTTTATAACTTGACATTCCAAATTAACAAGTTGATCAAAGCCTTAAAAACTCTAATCCCCATCAGTTACACGAATAAATCACAGAGAACGAAGTCGAAGAATCACCCCAGAATTTTGGGGGCAATAGGATATTTCTCATTTTCTAGTTTTTCGTTTACAAAACGAAGATTTTTAAGTTTTTAGAAATTTATTTACTAACATTGAAGCTGAATGTATATTAATAACAAATTTATGAAAAAAATTATCATTTTCAGTTTTAACCATTAGCTTTCGCTATTAAATTTGAACTGATCTGAATCACTTCGATCTACCCTACTTTATTTACAAATATTCTCGCTGAAAGTGGGTGTCAGGTGCCAGAAGAAAATTTCGCAGTAATAAAGACGCGAAGCCTCGTAAAAATGATTCAGTTGGAATAATCGCTTTCCAGCGGAGGGGTTGGAAAGAAAATCATTTTCGTGTGGTGCCGAGTGAAGGCAAATCGCCGTTAATGGTTTTTATTTTGCAGCGGTGAACGTGAACGAGTCATGCTTTTTTAACGAGCAATGCGAGGCGAGGGTGAGCCAGACCGAATGCAGAGACGGACGGTGCATTTGCATCTTCGAGAAGATCCCGGTGACGCAGCCGGACGGCGTGACAGTATGCGTCGGTAAGGGGGTGCGGGATAAAAGGGTGAAAGCAGGGCGGGCAGAGATGCGCCGCACACTTTTTAATGAGATTCCACTGGCATGCCAAGGGGATACTACCACAAGAATGAGACGTGTTCCGTGTTAATGGAATTCCGGCCTACAATTTCGCGGAGTTCATTACTTCGTCAGCTGTCTCCCGCGATCAATTAAAGCGTGCTGGATAAACTTGATCGTCCGAACTAGAACAACGGAATTGAATTAAACAATTAAAGCGAATGGACGAATGTATAAAATCCGGGGTCATCCTTTACTTTTCAGCGGCTAATCCTAGAAGCTGGCTAGTTTAGAGAGTGATTGTTCCAAATCACGGCTCCACCACCAATGAGCTGTACATTTTTTTTACTAACAATTTAACACTAGAATTACCAGCCTGATTCCTCCTTTGATTCTTTGACGAATTATTGAAGAAATTGTTTTCATAATACGCAAACTGAATTATAAGTCAGTCGAAATCTCAATAGATGTACTTTTAGCGTTTCTATAAAAAAATTAGAAAAAGGCAATTCAATTGCTTGGTAGTTTTAATGTTAATAATATTATTTAATTGAGGGAACCTTTAGAAAAACGTTTAAACAGACTCTTTGGAAACGTTGTGTCGATTTGTTAGGAATGTAGGACGAAAGATGAAGATTTATATGTTCTGGGTTTGGTCTGGGTTAGATCTTGGTTAGATTATGACGTTGCGAGCTTGCGTAGAAGTAAACGTGAACTTTAGTGATGATAAACTACAAACGCTGTGAGAATTTCTTTCGCGGCCTTATATTTGCGCTTGTGTCATTTAGGTGGAGTCATGATTCAAAATTAGCTCTTAGGGTACGGAAAGAAATTGGTTTCATTGTCGCATAGAAATAAAGGAATTTGATTTAACAGTTAACATTTAATGATTTTAAGATTTAATTACATAAGTTTTATTTGTATTGCAGATCATGGTGAGATTATACAAAATGTTTGTCGCTGCTTTAATTTTTTTAATGTATATAACTAAAATTTTAATAACTGAATAAAGAAATCCAGAATTAAATATATAGAAAATAGAGAAGCGAGAGCTTTTCTTTTAAAGCGCAGTGCGTAAAAGTTTGTTAAAGAGTAATTGAGTCAATAAGGTTAAGCCTGACAAAATATTCTATGAATTATTCGTCACACAAAGGTTATTAAAAGAACTTTATGCTGTGTCTGTCATAGAAGAAACATAAAAGAGTATAGCAGAGGCTTACTTTTTATTCTGGAATGCTTGAAGTTAGATACTTCAAAATATAAAAGCAAAACTTAAAATAAGGTCAGTTGCTTAACGAGCGAGACGCCTTTGTTTTAAGGCTTATTTGAGAATATAGTCACTAGCTTAAAACTTTACATTATCGAACCACGTGTTGTATCAAGAATTTTTATATACTGTGAAATTTACTCTTTTTTGTCAACTTTATGTTTTAATATATCACAAATAACTTTCGTATGAAAACATATTCGGAATGTATATACATATAAAGAGTTTTCTTATATATCAATTTTAATTTTTTTCTAAATACTTCGTAATATAAATGGAACATTTTGTATTTATCGCTACACCATATTCATTTTATATTAATTTTATAAAATCGTTCATACGTTTTATAGTAATACTTACATTGCATACATACATTCGTAACATTGACATTGATATTAACATTCTCTATATTTTAAGAAAAGAAATATTTCTCTATGAAAAGTATAGGTTTTCGCTTTAATAGTTCAAATGTAATGTATCTAATTTAACTACACTTTTAATTGATAAGAACGAATATTGTTTTAGCCGAGCAGAAAGAAGAACCCAATCTCCAGTACGTCGATGCGACAATGATTGGTGTTCTCGTTGGAATGGCCCTCATGTTCATCATCATTTGCGTTGTTCTTAGGCTTTTCAGCAAGTAAGTCATGCATTTCCTTATCTTTGCACGGTGACTCTTAACTTTATCCATTTCCGGGATACAACTTCATGACCTACTTCACCTGAAAATCCCACCTGAAAATGGACTAGTGCAGTCACGAGCTTAATATGAATTTAATGCTTCTTACTTTATACAAGAAAAAATGTTATTACCCAGCTAATTTGAATTCATTTATAGTTAGACGGTAGCGGAACGGTAAAATTGATATTGGAAAAAAATACCATTACTATAAACTAACCAGTTACTGAAAAAGCTATAAAATATTATTTCTTCTCAGATTTCAGGGCAAGTTTCTGTATGAAAGTTTCAGATTAGGAGATCCAAAGATAAGAAATGTTTTAAGTAAACTTTGATTCTCATTAAATTAAATATCAATTGAAAAATAAATACCCCTAGAATAAAATAGTACTTATAAATCTAATAGAAGTAAGTTGTACCAGGTACAACTAGATGATCTTTTTAAGGAACACTGATTTTTCTTGTTTCAGTATTTTATTGTTTTTGTACAACACTCCCACTAAATTTTTCAAGTAACAGAATTATTTACTTCTGTCTTATATATCAATTGGTATATCAATTATAAAATCTTCACAACATATTTATACTATTCTGTGTACACTATTTACAAAAATGGTCTTCTATTATTTAATTTCAGAAAAGAATAAATAATACGAAGATATTATTGATTTGATACAAATTAAATTGTCGATATTCTGAAATAATTCACCATTGATCCTAAAAAGCGTATTGTCGAAAACTTAATAAGTCAGTATAGTAATTTGGGAAGTTCCTTCGAAAGCTTTCCCAGTGTCCAGTGCAAAGAGTAATTAGGTCTCGCCTCATGAATATTATCGGTTTTCAGAGTGCTATTTTCATTACTTACGAGGGACATCGCATATCTTGTACACTTTTATTGCAATAGAATGTTTGAACATGTAAAGTTAACAAAATATTCTAAGATGAATCGCTGGTATCAGCATGTTCTAATTTTAAGAATTTAAGGGTATACGTCTGTAATTTTTATGTAATCTAAATTCGACTGAAATGAGATTTAGTCTTTTATTTAACCCTTTACGGTCATAAGGCGATCTATGCCTGACAGAACACTTTTACCGTTTTGATTGTATTAGATGAAAATAATTAAAATTATAAATAAAAATTAAAGAAGTACAATATTTATTATTAAAATAATTTATATAAAATAAGGATCTATTATTGTAGTACATTTCTCTAAAATTTAAAAACAAGTCATAACCTTCATTTCTACATAAAATTAATACAACCCCAAAGGGTTAATCCTTCTTTCAAACTCGAATATCAATTTGCATGTAAGAAACAACATTTTTTAATGCTGTCACTAAACCATAGTCGATATTGATGCCATCGACTATGGGAGCTATTTATACCTATAAAAAAATTATAAAAAGTGCGTATCGATTACTTTTTGACACAATACATGTATAACAATCAGTGCGTACCACGAATCAGCTGATGTCCTTGTGATTTATAAAAGCCTTTATACACGATGAGATTTGCCTCGAGACATGTCTCGGGAAAAGCGATCAGTTCGAGTCTTTTTTAGTATTATATGATGTGTTATGGTTCATACATCGTCAACGAGGTCTGGTGAGGTCAGCGTCAGCTTCAAAGTCCTTTCGAAACTTACATGTCTCGGGACATGTTTCGAGACAACCGATAGGTTTGAATCCTTTTTACTTTCTTTGCCTTTCTATGTATAAACATATCAACATATCATATAAAAAATTGAAAGGGACTCAAACCCATTGCTTATTTCGAGACATGTTCCAAGACTGATTTTAAGAGGACATTGATAGTGGTCTCGTGAGACCCTGGTAGTGATCCATGCATCATAGTATATCATATAAACAGTGAAAAAGACTCAAACCCATTGCTTGCTCCGATACACGTTTCGAAACAAATCTCATTGCTTATAGAAGCTATTTTTTAATTTCATATTTGAATAATTTATAACTTTTCCGAAACAAGAAACAAAATTTCCGTATTGAAAAACAATTATCTAATTTGGAAACTACTTTTTACATCATATCAGATTTTCAAATAAATACAAATACGCCTTCAGATCGAAGCAAACAGTAATATTTTAATTGTTTGGGGCTTTAAGGCCGAGACTGCGCGAGCATTTTATATGCAGCGTGTTATACATCACACTTTCCCCTCTCAACTGATTACCGTAAGGAGATCACTTGATGGCTAGACTGAGGAATTCGGTTAATCGATCAGTTTTCATTTTTCTCACCCAGTTTTTGGCGATTTTATTTCCTAGTTTCTAATATTTTCGGTCACTAATTTGCTACTCGTCAATGCGGTTACAAGTAACCAATCAAAACTATAAAACTGTAAACTAGAAAAACACCTCTTGCCTCTATGGCATACCACTAGACATCGCATCATCTCACAATTATACACGAGCATTTTAGAGCGTGTGACATCGTGTTCCTGACAACGCACAGTTGCTTGCATTGAAATACTCGGATCACATTGAAACGGAGAAAACGTGTAGAACGCTCGTGTAGTCCTGGCCTAAACTGTGCTGACGAGCCCACAATCAGCAACGAAGGTTTCATCTTTCTACAAAGTATGAAATATTTTTCAGGGCTCGCTGGCGCGAGAATCGCACGATCTTCAACACGCCGAATGCCCGTCTGATGAACGTCTCATTGCTGAGGGAGAATAAACTCTTGCACCCGCAAGAGAGACGGGGTTCAAGGGCAAGCGTACGGGTTCCCTCGAGGCAACCCTCGATGGCCTCCTTACGCGCCCACTCGCCGAACGCCTCGCAAGGTGCGAAACACTCTCAGCACTCACAGCACAGAGTGAGCCGTACGGGTTTTTATTCATTCACTTACTAAGCAAGCAACTTGTTATACAGTGTCCCGTTGAAATGAAACAAGCAACTCTTTTACGCGCCGTTATATCGGGTGTTCGATGGAAATCGAGGCGCCCTCGACGTATCGCCGACGCCATAATAAGGGACTAACTTTTCTATAAATTAATCAATTTCTCCTTTAAATAATATATTTCGTATCTTGTTTGAAAGCGTTTGATCTTTTGTTTTTCCTTGCAAAGACAGCTTAGAGTGAGTAGGGGAAGTATTCGCCTAGGGGTAGTCGAAGATTTGATATGTAAGAAATGTAGAGTGCATTGTGGTTTATTGGAGAAATTGTATGCGTATTAAGAACGATCCCTTAAATGAATGTGTCAAGCATGGTAATGATTTAATAATCTGAATGTGTGTATGCATAGATTATTGATCGTAATAAAGTATCCGTAGAGATTGACAGAGAAATTGATTGTAGAGGACATGATGTACGTATCTGTGGATTTTAAGTAGTTGCAGCGCCATAATTTGAATAATTTTTATATTTTTTTAAACACGATAAAATATTATCGAGAAATATAAATTGTTATTAAGTTTTTGCTTCTGTAAATTAGTCTATAAAGGTATGAGTTTGCGTAAACATCTACAGTCCACATGATAATTATATAAATTGCATTTCATTAGTTTAATTGTAAGTTTGATAACTGTTGAAAGCAAAAACTACAAAAGGAAATAAAACATTAAAGACATAAAGGAATTTTTATGATCATGAGTTTGTGCGACATTCTTGAATTACCTTAATGCGACAATAATAAAGATCGAAATATCATCGTTTGCAATTTTTGGGCAGTTGTCACTAATATAATTTTATAATGAATATTTATAGTCTCACTTTTTTATATCACTGAAATTATTAACAATATTGAACATATTATCTACATACATATTTTTAGTGTACATTCAATTTCTGTCAATAATCCACAATGCTTTATGCAGTTCTCACATAGAAATCATTTAAACGTTCTTCGAATAATTTGTCGCTCACTATGTATAACGTTCTTATTAATGATGCAGTGTTCACAGTGATATCGATAAATTATTATTAACTATAAACGTGAGTTCGAGAAGTAGACCATTCTTATAGCTGAAATAAGTAGAACATAGAACAACCCTCTGTTTGTGTTTTAATATCGATGGACTAGAAAAAGTTTTAATTATATTTCACAAGGTGGACAACGACGAATAACGATACTTGTCTTTAATCAGCCGCCGTCGAAAATAGCTGTCTTCCATTATATCGATTTCCGTAGAACATCCCATATATGTACAATATAGATACGAGTATACAAAGTAGGTGATAACCTACTCTTGCCTATCTTTACTTTAGAAACCTTCTGTTCAGCGCAGAATCCTTCTGAACTTCTCGCATGCACAATTGCCTGCCAAGAGGGTAGATATATGCTAACACATCCTATACGAGTGTGCATCGAGATCGACGTGTTACATTTGGATGCATCGTTGTGACTGCAAAACTCTTCTATTGTTAATATATTACTTTCCGAAACTTACAAATAATTCTTAGAACAATAGACTTTTGAAAAAGATAAATTACGGGACCTAATGTCATGCCATAAATTACAAACTTATGAGGAATATGTAACTATACATAAAAAGCAGTACCTAACGATAAAGAAAAAAATAGAATTTATAAAGTATATGAATCAACACATTATACCAATGTATCTTGCGTTAATTAGTAAGTGAATGACTATTTCAAACCATCCCTCGAATAACAGGAGCACTACAAGTAAATGTCAAAATCAGTAAAAACCAAGTACGGAACGCGTTATTTTAGATATACCATAATAATGTATTGTTTAAAATGTTAGAGAAATTATCGCAAATTAATTTAATGCGTTAAGCCGTCGAAGCAACGTTTAAAAACTTCCCCTAAATCTCGCCAGAACGATGCATCCCTCTTGCCATAATCATATTTCTCTTTTAATGGTTAAGTCAATTAATTTGACTCTCTTTGCAGTCGACCATCTATAGCAGTAGTCTGTTTAATGATCCCGTCTGTGACCGTTAAATCTTGATTAACATGTACTGTGGACCTATGAAGTGCTCTATTGTAAAAAAAAAAACTTTTCAAATTGACGCGTCCTTCGAAGAGGGTAAGTTTCGTAATTACTTACCAGCCACTTATTCTTTATTCTATTTACGGTGTATCGTAGCGTGTTCTGTGTTACTTGTACATAGCACCGATGGTACTTACCCTCTTTCGGATACGTCAGAACTTCGAGCCTAGAGTAATTTCGTTTTATCAATCTTTTCCGAGCCTATAAATTCTTATCGATAGACCAGAGAGTTTCCTCTAATCCAGTGTCTTCGAGGATCACGACTATAGTTGCTTGCTACAGTAAAAGACCATTGCTTGCGTCTCTATCGTAGAGAGATTGCGTTAAAATCATAGTCAAAACCTGACTATAGACATATAGAAACAATTCGGTAGATCGAGTCGAGAGGGAATAAGAAAATATCCGCAATTGCATCAGATCATTCCATAAGTCTTTGCATTCTTTTTAATTCACCATAATCGAAGAAACGTTCCAAATTTTATAATTGAGTGAGATTAATTATAACTGAACGCTTGCCACCGTTCTATTCGTTCTTTTATTTAGCTTGTGCTTCACGTGTTCTCCATTGAAAATGTAGCTTTTCTACTTTTTAAAAACATTGATTTAAGAATAATGAATATAGGGTGGAAATGAAGAATGCTATTATTATAAATGAAAGTGTATAGTATACCATTTAGAAAGTTATGTTTTCTGATTCAATTGTAAAATATTCATTCACTGCTACATACATAGTTCTATATTAGTACTATACTGCGGGCAATCATGTTTTTGAGAAATTTTCTCGAAACAAATGATAGGAAAGGTGAGTATATTTGGTCGCACAAACACTCTCTTTAATTTACTTCATTTCAAAGTAATTATAACAGGTACAGTATTATAAATTGTACAGTGTTCAATATAACTAATTACTTAAGGGTACTGATAACTATCTTTCTATTTTTATACTTGAAAATTCAATTAATTTATATTGAAAATTATATTACATTATACCGCAGAGGACAAAAACAGATCTTATTAAAGCGAATTTAGTTTTTAATTTCTAACTATATAAATATAAAACTCAATGAAATGTAATGAATTTTCTAGTACTGTAAATATTTTTTAAATTCGTGTTGAAATATCAATAGTTCACGTCAAATTCATTTTGATAGTCAAAGTGACAAATGTAATTCGTAAATCAATATTTTGCGCCAAAGGAACGTATCCCTTTCGATCATTATTGCATTCGTGTTTATTTACGCATTTTCACTTTTATATAGGCACAGAAAAAATACTTGCCACAGGTTTGCACAGCAAAATATGTAAAGACTGATGAAATGATCTGATGTTTTATTCAATGATCTAGTTGGTAATGGCGATTATAAACAGTAGCGATTTGATGCTATTTGTTTATTCTTGGGGAATTTTTTATTTCCTCCGCGTAGTTATGGACAGCTAGTATTAGCCATCCGAGACACGAGTTGCGGCGACGAGAATGATTATACGCACTCGAGTACATTTCCATTATCGCACGGAGTTCTGAAGTAGTTACTAAATAGACCGGGTTGCACTCGAAAGGAATGCAACTCGGTCAATTGACTCGATTACACGGTAAGCTAGATTATCGATAGGGTTCGCCGGAAATGAATAATAACTCTCGCATGCCACGCAGCTAAGCGTTATCTTGTACTCGATACGCGCAACTCGTTACATACTCAGCCTAAGTCCGACGAACCCGACGATGGAATTTCGTACACTCTTTGAAATTCCAGTTTTCGAGCACTTTTAGAATTAGGAAACTGCATGCACACGCGCACATAATAGCGGTCGAAAACAGAGCACATGGAAGCTGTGTACACTTTTAAACGAAATAATCGGAATCCGACTACTATAAACGAGAAATTTGGTTAAATGTTCAGTAAATCTAGCATTTCCAAATCTTCCATTTGAAAAGATTTAAAATTGGTCGATGTACAAGTGAAACTCATAAATGAAAAATGAATAAAAGTCTAAGTAATATTCAAGTATTCATCCTTTTTGTATTTGTCATTCTCCATTTGCAAAAAGATTGTCGTGCCTGTTCAAAACATGTAATTTCTACATTTATTTCGATAATTTTTATACAAGAAAAGAAAACCAAGTCTTGATTTAAAAGAAAACAGATTGCCTTTCATTACATTGCAATTCAATTTAACGCGTCAAGAAATTTACAAAGTGACCCCAAAAATCATATTGTAGACGACAAAGTCCTATTCCATTAATATTTAGCTTGTGTCCTAGCTTATATCACTTTTTAAATTGTACCTGATTATAAGACGAAGAAAACAAAGAAAGGAGAGAAAATCTGTCTTGTGTTAAAGTACTAACTTTGTACCTACATTCATACTATAATACTCTGTTATTTAATAGCAGAACAGAACGAAACCAAATTTTCTCAAAATACATCAGTCGCGTATACACGGCCGCTATTATAACTTTTCTAACCGCGATAAAGAGCCTGCCCGGAACGATAACGGTTTCTTCATGCTTAAAACTTTACTCCGGCTTTTCGTGTCATGTTGAATCACTGCCAAACTAAAGCACGCGATACTTTAGCAAAAAAATCTCTGTCGCCAGGGTCACGAACAGGATCACGTCGCGGGAGTCGTGGCAGCAGCGGTAACGCGTCGGCTGTCTCGACGAAATCAAACAAGTCACCGCCCAACCAGCCAAGTAACATGACGGAAACTGTTTTGGATAACGTCACCGTGGAGATTCTCGAGGCAAAGGCGTAGATCTGCGAGAAACAGAAAAAGAAACTAGTTCCCGACCCTTCGTCTAAAGAAGCAAACCATTTAGGAAATCCTCTATCCAACGTATAAACGTTCGATTCTTGTCGTTTCTATTCCTTTTGTTCTTATCCCTTTTGCTTTTGTCCTAACTAGGTTCCTAGTTTGTCCCACTTTCAGCTCTAAACCTCTTCTAAATCTAACCGTGGCAAAGCCATCGCGAGTTACTATAGCGATCCAATAAAGCTTCGTTATATCTACCTTCCAAAAAACGATTGAAAATCAACGAGGGCGATAATTAATTTTAGATAATCGAAGGAAAGAATTTTACAATTGAGATAATCATTGTTTACCGAGATAATCATTCGTTAATCCCATGTGTCCGAGGGACGTTCGATTTGCTGATAAAAACAAACTGTTACGGTCGCGCCGGAAAATTGTAACGTCTTTCCTTTCCCGTCGAAAGTATTTGAACGCACGGAAAAATCCACGATGGCGTGCCCAAGTGTAAATCGTAATTTTGATAAAACACTGCTGAAACATAATGATATTAACGAAATGAAAATTAGAGGAACGTAATATAATTTCGCGATGAAATCCGACTACTTCGCACAAAGAAAAAAATGCGGCTAATCGCGTCGAACGCCTTAGAATTACACAGAAAATGAAATCTTGAACTTAACTCCTGTAGATCGTTACAGATTCTGCTGTCTTCTAAGAAAGGAGAAAAAAAATATAAGAAAACCGTAACATTTTCTACGACAAAAAAAAGCTTAGGTATATATACATACATATATACATATATAAAATCATCTATCACTGTGGAGAAAACTTCTTTATCTTCGGTCTATTTGTTTGCTACTACGATCGGGATTCTGTCACGATATTCACGAGTGAAGCGTGGCGGGAACGCGAAGCTCGTCCCGCCATTGTTCGCCTGCCGGCGAAGATTTTACATCGTTCGTAATGTTATTTTGGACCAAACGATAGCGTACGTTTTGCCATGATGGTCATGCAAGAAATACCATACATCGCTTCAAGCTAATCACTCTCTAGGTAATAAATAATTCGTATTTTGTAACCGACGCTGCAACGATACGTGACAAGATCGTTCGATCGTTCTATGTCCAGCGATCGACGGTCAAAGTGGCGGTGATTATTCAACGGTCGCAGGTTCCGTATCGACCGAATAATTTGAGCAGATCAATCGCGATGATGTCCGTTGGAATCATCGCAGTGTACCTTTTACCTCTAACAGTCCACGTACTCTAACTACTTACTTCTAAATCGTTTAAATAACTTCTCGAGGTGATCGACTTTACTCGAAAGTTCGAGTTGGCTAAAGCTGAAGGGATTCCAGGCTCCTAGAGGCGACTTATCGTATAAGGGTTTTTGAGCCGTCAGCTGGTCTGATAGCGTTGTCTACGCGTGGAATCGTCCAGACGAAATACGGAACTCGTCGAGACACAAAGAAGAAAATTCAGGGGAAAAGAAAAGAATTTTCGCGGGCAAAAGAGAACGGTTGAAAGGCTGCGTTCAGGAAAGAGCTGACGTTCCGATCGTTCTTATTGCGCTGCGCATTTTGAGAAGCCAACACGACAGGGACCAGACGAATGCGTTTGAATCGACATCCTGAGAGTAACGTAGCGACCAACTTACGCACCGTGCGTGTTTTACTTAAGCACCGTCGTAGCTTTATCCATTTCACGATGACACATATTGAAATCAACGAGATAGCTTCACTATCGTTAGACTATATTACCCAAGATCGATTTTTCATTATTAACGCTTCGCAAATAACCTTCTAATTAAACGGAATATTATAGACCTCGTAGATTTTTGCTTAGTATTGATGATCACTTGAATCCTCTGATTAGATTGTAAAACGACGGCAGGATTGTTTGTAAGTCGAAAACAAGTTCGAGTAGAATGGAAGATTCGAATCTCTTTGACCGTGGCACGGACGAGCTGTCAAGCTGGTGTAAGCGAAATTGATTGTGGTTAACGGTTGAGTTAATTGCGAGACGACGGGACGAGACTTTTCTCGGATGACCTCACCGTAGATAAACCAAAAGTATTAGGACACCGTTTCTACACCTATCTTTATTAATCGCACAAGATCACGTCCTCAGAAGCTTCAATCGAGCTGTACACATTTACATGGAAGATCATCGCGCACGTGTTACACATCGAAATCATTTCCTTCGAATCTCACAGGAATAATATACATAAATGAAGATCATTGATAGTCCGGTACGATTGTATCTCAGCAATTTAGTGCCTGCACTCTCGCGTATATAGCGTTTATGCAACAAAGAAAGAAAAACAGAAATGAGATTAAGAAATATACATAAATACATATATACATACATATATATATATATATGGATATATATTCAATGTATAAATATATACACATAAATATATATGTATGTACATAGAGATAGGTATTATAAATATCAGTACAAGAAAAAAAAAGTATACATATGTATACACATGATATACATGATACTAGGTTTGACACTATTTGCACTATTTATAGATTACTTTTTTGAAATGCCTAGTGACTGTATCCACTCTGTGATCTATGTGCAACGTACAGCTAAAACAGCATTCTTCTTGCTACCGTCGTTGTTACTATTCTTAATATTTAGGGTAAATTAGCGTTGAAGATCGTGTAAGCGACTCGCTTAGTTGTTATCGTCCGCTGCACCTAATACAAGTCGCTCTCACTTCGCACCAGGCCGATCTTGTATAGCACGTACTGCGTATATAACTAGGCGAATCTAGAAGAAACGTCTTTTCAGCGATTAAGCTAAACCTATCATCTTAAGGCAGTCAACTATCGTTCTAACGATCGCGTGGAAATGTCAACTGAGCTTGACGACGTATCTTATAGCAGATTGAGGGAAGAGTAAAATATAAAAAAGAAGTGGAAAAGAAAAAAAGAATGACGATAAAGAAGAAACGGATACAAGCGCGTACAAAAGTTGAATAAACTGATTTGTTTGACGAGGGATCGGTCTGATCCGCGAACGAAATTCGGGGAAGGTTTCCGTTTTCGGATAGAACGTTTCCTCTGCTAATTATTCTTTGTCTCGACGAAACGTCGGAACCATCGTCGACTATCATTCAGCCGTGGAAAATAATCGTCCGCTTTACGACTCTAGAGTAACGTTAATTGGTAGAGTACTTATTGATTAAGAAGCTTCGAGTCGTTAGTTTCCCTCCACCCTTATGATAGGAAACGCAAATGAAATTACCAATGAAATATAAGCAGGGTGCCTCGTCTTTATCACTTGAATACACTCGCTCACTTTTTGTACGTCTCTATTCTACTGCATAGAATCCGATCCTCGCGTTCCGATGCTAGAAATAGTATAGGATTTATCGAAAGAACTACGACTATTGTATCTCGGTTTCATTTTTCAGTAGATTCTCTCCTTCCTTCGTGCTCACCCATGGGATTCTAGAGTACATCAAATTTAGAATGACTTCCCGGTTCTTTTCTAATTCAATAGTCTCGGATGTAGAAAACACACGATCTCGAGAAACGCGAGCCGGAAAACTCTTCGGTATCTTTGATACGACAAACCTATAATTGTCACCGACAAGTCGGAATCCTTTAAGAAGTCCCTCGCAAACGTTAATCGAAGAATCGTCGAACATCGAGAAAGCTGCTCTTGAAAAGAGCGCGGACCGAATGACACGGTAATCCAAGTATGGGGAAGTGTTTGGATTACCTTCTTCGCTCCTGCAAGAGACAGATACCTAGATACTTTCGCGGGAATTCTCCTTGATGAGATCAAAGAAATATATAAACGAACACATGTGTATCGTACTAAAGCAAAACCGTTGCCACTTTTGATATCTTTGTGGGATCTACGTTGCGTTCAGCGGAGAACGATCCACGGAATTGGAAGACGTGACACGAACGGGAAACCGAACGATTCTCGTTGACAACGATGCCATGATCCCACCCCCCCCCCCCCCACCCCACCCCGAAAAAATTAGACAATACATTGTCGATGTCAATCTCAATTCATGGTACTGAAGACGAGATTATGACGGTAGACCGTCGATCCACAAGGATACGCAAACTCGTAGCGGAGCCATCTTCTTTGTCGCGCCGTAGATGATCATCATTAGGCAAGCGATCCTTCAGAACTTCTACGAGTTTCGCGTATATTTTGTAAATATTCTGCTACAGGTTTCACTGTACCGAACCCTTTGACTCAAGCACTAAATATCATCATCGAATTATTGAATGAATCAACCGCACCAAAAACAAGATCGTTTCTGATCATTGCCCTTTTGAGATCAAGTACCCATCTCCTGTTAAACAGTTAGTATTGATAACGAATTATTGTAACCATTCACACCGCTTGCTTTTAAGATACTACCGTAACGTGCGCGCTCGTTCAAGCTTCAAGGAAATTAGAATTCTCTGCGGACGAACGTAGAAATCTCGTCTGATCGTACATTTTGTGCTTATTTATCGGGTTTCCGATCCGTCCTCTAGATCCGACTGGCGGGACGGTTCGCGTGAAATATTGTGATTCGACTTTAGCGTCAAATAACGTAATGATTATTATAATGTACTCAGTTTAAGAATATGCATATGTATTCATTTACACGCGTACACGTATACGCGATATGCACATACACACGGATATACACATACATGCATAAATAGCATACCAGAGAAAGGAAAATACAATTCGTAAAACGTAGTTCGCTTCGACTCTAAAGCATAAGGTAAAATTAAGCTCTATCAATTACGCGCTACGTTGATATAACTTTTAAGAATATACATATACATATATCTATTATAATGATACGATTTTTAGTCAGCAAACTTGGAGTCTACGGAAATATATACTTTTCAAAGATTACAATGTATCGAGACAACATTTAGGCGAAGTTAATGCGAGAATACCATGCAGCGATTAGAGTTTCCTAGGTAATGGCGTGGATGGGTATGGATAAACGGATGCGAGTCTCTCATTTTTTCAATTTTCAATATTTTATAAAGTGTCCGGTATGTAACAAAAGTGGATATATATATATACATACATATATATATACACTTTATATATTATTAATATCATTGAATTTTTGGCAATATACTACCCACACTATTTTATTAGCGGCTTAGCCTACCTTGTAACCTTTATATTATACATTTCATATTATAGCTTATAACGGATAATTAATGATCCATTACGATTGTATTTGAAACTTAATTATATTCTAACTCTTTGAATTCATTTTAATAAACTCTTAATACACTGTACAATCCAGTTGTTTAATGTTCCTGTACTAATGTAGGGGAGGAAAGGGTTTGAAGGAAGAGAAGGGAGAAAATAAAATAAATTATCAGTCATTATTTTTTTTGTTTTTTCATTTTATACAAACAATACTCAGAATTCTATGAGAAAGATAAATCATTATAACACTCTAATGTAAAATACTTTTAAAGATAGTATGTTTTTAAATATTTACAGTCTGTAAATATAGTACATGATAAAAACTGAGTTCATTTGTAAGAATTCTTGGCTCTCCAATCGAGAAATTCGTCAAAGTCAGCCTCATCTCCACTGGAAACATCCTCGTCTGTATTCTTCTGCTTCCTGTCAGTAGCTTGTACTTGTTCCTTACGTTTTACAAGATCCATTACCCTATAAACATTATGAATTGTTTGTTATTAATATCGATCAATGTTATGTTAAACTTGAGTTCATTGTTAATTACCTAGACCAATGCCGTATTTGTTCTTCTATCTCATCTAATTGTCTTTCTGTAGTTGCTTCCTCCTGATCATCTGCAATGATCTGTGCTGACTGTGCTGTCTCTTCTTTAATTTCTTTTTGAAACTTTTCCCATTCTTCTTCTATTGGATTTTTATATTCAACATTGCGGACCTAAAACCCCAATCCCATATAAAGTAAGTATACACATATATGTTTTACATCAACTTATCATTTATCGTTACATATTTTACAATATGCTTACTTTGGCATCTAAAACTGGATCATCAAAGAATCCTTCTGGTAAAACAGTTTGATTTGTATCTTTGTTTCTATCTATCTCCTTTTCTTCTTCTATTTCCACATTTTTTATATCTGTATCATTCACAAAGTCTTTATTGTTCTCTAACTTACATGTTGTCACAGATGCATTCTGAGACATAAAACCATTCGTTTGTTTATAATTATCGAAGAAGTCTAATGGTAAACTTGATGTCACTTGTGTCGACTGAGGCAAAGGATTCTTCAATATCCCTTTTACTTTTTTATTTGTTGAAGATTCTTCGGAAGGAGATGTAGGCCTTTTAAATGTATGTGTTGGAGACTTCGAGGTTGTTGTTTCTAATTTGGTTTTTTTTGCTAATTCTATATTTTCTTTATGAGTTTTTGAATTTAAGTGAACTGGCCAGGCTGTTTCATTTCGTACAACAGTTTTACATAAAATACACATTAGCTGTCCTGCATCTGTATATGTGTTTACCATGGTTAAGGATCTATTACATTACATGTATAATTGAAATTTACATTTAATACACTTCCATATTTTAGATATATAGAATACTTTTTAATTATTAATCTAAGGAGCAGAAAAATGTATGAAATATTTAGCAGCAACTATTAAATATGTTTTGAAACTTTCCAATCTGACATAAAGAAAGATATAAATCTTAACCTAAAAGAATACTATACTTTAATAAAAAGGATATTTTGCTAACGGTGATTCAATTTTTTTAACAACACCTAATTTCTTTTTATGTTCACTCATTGCTTTACGCAAATCATCTTGCGTTAATTTTCGTTTAAGTGACATTTCAGGTCTTAAATTGTATTCTCAAATCACAAATGCACTTAGGTTATGTTTTGAATGAACTGTTCAATTCAATGTTAGTATCCTCTATCTTCAAACTTTAGAACTAACGTCATTATAACACAATCTTAAGATGTACAGACTGTGCAACAAAATATTTTTCTGTGTACTGTTCTGAAATACCGACACTGTAAAAAAAATACCCCCATACATTAGCGAACTCTACCTGAATCGAATGATCAACTACTAAACTATATAAGACTGCAACATGAAAAGTGTCTGCTTGGGAAGCTAATTTTTACAGTGTTGTCGGCGCTAAAAATTAAGTTGTATCGAGTCTGGAGAGTCAGGTTTGTACAGAATTCATCAAGACTGGTAACGAAAACGTGCAAGCGATTCGCTTCCTCAATCAGCATGCCTCTTAAGGTCGTAAAAATTCAAAAACTAGATGGTAACAAAAATCAAAATATGAGTGAGTCATTCATTATTCCATTAACACGTTGAGCGCGGCGTTGGTTCCTGGACACAGGCAGTAAACTTTTCGTTCACGCTGAGCCGGTCTGCATCCCATTATCTTCTGTTTATTATTTGTACACTTGTGCATTTGTTGCATCATTCTCACAGTCGAAACGGAAGGTGAAAAGGTGAAACAAAACCATGCCCACATCATGCGTGTTATCTTCTGTTTACTTACATTCTCTATCCCAAATACCCGTTGAGCGCTCACTGCCAAGTGCTCGCTGCCTCCAGAACGAAAAGGATAGCAAACTCGGCGCCGGACTTAACATGTTAAACACTTATGTATATATATACTTATTCACTTATTTATAAATAAACATTACTTGGTTTTACATTAACATAATACATAGATATTCAATGAAAGAAGTTAAAAATTGGTAAATATGAAGCAATCTTCGTTTGTTTAGTTCGTTTCATCTAACTCTACATTTTTCCGTAAAAAATTCTTTTATAGTGATATAATTAATCTATTAGGCGTAATAAACAAAAGAAAAAATAAACGAAATAGAAAACAATGTGTTGGAAAGGGAAAAGTGGGAAATTTTTCAATTCTCTTGGCTAAGTATTAAGATGACGGATATACTCGTCAAACATAAGTTAACTGGTTAACACTAAACATACCGCGACCTTTTTGTGTTTTCTTTTGTACATTTAACTTTATATTAGTTCCTATAATGTCCAATCAATCAGTTTTTCAATTTTTATATTTTTTTTGGTTTTTATTCCTAGTAAGAAAAATGTATCAACTAATTTGTTTACCTTTTTTTTGTAATCAGTTATTTGACTGGTTAAGGTAGGAATAGGTATACACAAAGTACCGTTACGTTTAGTGTTAAATCAGACAATTGAGGTTCCATTGTATAATATTCGAGCATCGATCGCGCCCCTCACCTGTTTCTTGCGCAGCATCCCCGTCGACCTTGGTCGTCGGCACCGACGAAAACTTCCTCATCGGCCTCTACCCGGGCGACGTGATTTTAACGTCTACGCATTGCGTGTCCGTCGCCGACGACGTCGATGGCTTTCTTTCCGGGTTCATACGGTGTAACGGGAACGAGTTCTTGACAAATGTCAACCACCTGGCAACCGTGTACTTCGTCATCTCGCTTCTGCTGATCCTGACGGGTAGTGATGTGCGTCGTAGCGGAACCTTGAGGTGTTCATTTGCGGTAGCCACCTAAAGGTATTCTTTACTGAGAAAGTTGTCATTTCCGATGCGATTCGCGTGTCTAACGCCAAAAACGGTCAGTATATAGAATAAATAATATATGTATATGCATTATATATGCACGTATATAATACGATTTCATTTTTTTTTTGGGTCTTATATTTATACCGAACAAGAGGAGAGCTCTCACCTATACAATATTTGTTTCATATTATTCTTTTTTTTCTAGTTTCTCTATTCCACAGTACGACCGACATTGACTATACATACATGCGGTGCGATATATCGAATTCGCTTTGTAGGACAAACATAGTTAAACGTGTTTACACAGCCCACTTTTCTGTTATGTGTCTTTTTATTGTTTCGTTTATTAAGCGGGTTTGCAACGAGGTTAGTGCAACGTTATAAGTGCAGTGGTGCTCGGTTAAATTTTAAAATTTCAGGACCTAGTGTTAGAATTCTCGCGAATAGGGTAGCATTCATTTTCCACGGATTGGCATGAACGCAACTTAACAAAGTCGGAAAATGGATACAATGAGAAGAAGCAAGATAAATACAGTATGCCCAGCATTGACGGTCGAGACCCGACATTTTAAAGGGATAATACATACTTCACATATAAACATGCAATAAAGAAAATATCAATTTCATTAATTTCAATTTTACTTTCTCAAACGCAATACTAGCAAATTGTCGAGATTGTTATAATTAAAATAAGTCCAAACACGATGTAAATCGGACTAGTTTTACCGACTAAATGTAATTAACAAAATTAAAGGTTCATTTTCCTTAAATCGATCAAATTAAACCGATTTACGTCGTGTGTGGACTCATATTAATAAGAAAAATTTCAATAAGCCATTGGTATTATATTTGAAAAGGTAAGACTGAAATTATTGAAACTAAAATTTTCATCATTGCACAATTGCTGTTTTTGTTGCGGCACCTTATTGAGTGTGCTGTTTCCCTTTCGTCCATTGTATTCATTTGTTTTCCTTGTCTACTAAGATCAGGTTACACTGCAGCGTGGTTCGGGACAGTGAGTGGTAGGGGAACAGTGGGGATGGTTCGTTAAAATTTAACTGAGCATCACTGCAAGCATTCCTGCAACGACCGTTGTGCGAGCAGAATCTCGCAGCATTATCGAGCGAGAGTTTCTTACACACTATTTAAAACGTTGTGTTTGAAAAAACCGAATATAGTTTTATATTATATAGTTGACCAGTGTGCAATTGTGTTTGTGATTTTTTACCGTGTGTGTGAACTTAACTGTAAATTTGCGTGAACGTTGTACATATTAGCGATTAAGTGATTATATATAATCAATTTAATTATACGCAATGGAAACTGTAAATAGAAAAAAATATAACCATTTGACAATATCACAGCGGCTGGAAATATTAGAAAAAGTAGAAGAAGGTGTACCTGTGAAGCATTTAGCAAATGAATTTGGGGTTACAGCTCAAACAATTTATTATATAAAAAGACACGCAGTTAAATTTCGGCAACAGCTTGAAAGAAAACATCCACTAAGAGTGAATCAAATGAAAATAAAGGATAGTACACTGCATGAACTAGACGATAAGTTGTATCTATGGTTTATCGAACAGAAAGCACTCGGAAATATCATAAATGATAAAATTTTGCAAGAAAAAGCGTCGGAGTTACAGCGTTCAACGTTCGGTGGCCCATCGACCTTTGAATGCAGCCGAGGATGGATATGGCGCTTTAAAAAACGTCATGGGATTTATTTTGTTCAAGTTGCCAATGAAAGCGTAGATCCAAAATTAGAGGAAGCAGAAAATTTTGTAATAACATTTGCGAAATATTTAAAAGAAAATGATATAACCCTTAACAATTTGTACAATATGGATGAAACAAGGTTAATGTGGAAAAGTCTTCCAAGAAAAACATTGGCATCCTGTACCATAGAGAAAGTAAGTGATGGTAAACTGAAGAAAGATCGTGTGACGGTAGGATTTTGTGCAAATGCAACGGGCACGCACAAACTTCCTCCATTATTTATACACAAATTTTTACGACCAAGAGCATTAAAACACGAGGGAACCCTATCCGTAGTGTACAAGATGCAACGAAGTGCAGGGATCGACAAGAGCACCTTTGAAGACTGGTACGAAAATTATTTTAAACCACAGGTGCAACAGCGTCGATTGGAGAATGGTGATGTAGGCGGAAAGGTGATTTTATTGCTCGAAAATTGTAGCAGTCATATTTTACCAGCAGAGAATTTAAAAGACGGCAATTTTGAAATAATGTACTTACCTCCAAATATTGCACCCATCTTACAACCAATGGATCAAGGTATAATAGCGAAAATTAAATTACGTTTCCGACACAGTTTAATTAAGAAAGTTCTACAATGTTCTGGAGAAATAAATAAATTTTACAAAGATTATAACATAAAAGATTGTATAGCTACTTTAGATACATGCTGGCAGGAAGTCACAGCGCAGAACGTTCGAAATTCATGGAGAAAAATTCTTAAAGGATTAAAAGGAAAGACAATGGAAGAGGAAGAAGAAGAAGGAGAAGAAACAAATGATTCGGAAACTCCTTCAATTGTACAAATGTTAAAAGATTATACCAGCTCAACAGTTAATGCAAAAGAAATCGAAGAGTGGATGGAATCTTGTGATGAGGAAGAAAGGAGACCATTGAACATAGATCCAGATGAAAGGGAAGATGAAGACGCAGAGGAAAACGAAGATGGAGACGAAAAAGAAACCGAACAGAAAGACGAAGAGAAAAAAGAAATAACAATAGAGAAAGCTCTTAGCTTAATTGTTGATTGGTCAAAAAAATTCGACCTCTCCGTGCAAATGCGCGCACATATTTTGAAAGACTTTTATGAGCAAGGACAAAACTAAGTGAATAGAATAATTATTAATAATTAGTGCGGAGATTTAGTGCAATGAAAATGAAATTAGTGATTATTGAAGTTCATCATTGTGTAAAGTTTTAATTCGAAGCAATCGCCATATTTCATTACTTTAAGTCAGTAAAATTAGTCCGATTTACATCGTGTTTGAATTCATTTTAACCAGAAAAACTTCAACAACCCATCGGTATTACATTTGAGAAGGTTAAAATTATTGCAATTGAAATTTTCATCATTACATGTTTATATTTGACGCGTGCGGCATCGCTTTGAAGTCCTGCATCTCGACCCTCGATGCTCGAGAGACTGTTTATCTCGCTTCCGCCCACTACAACGATCCTCGCTTAAATTAAAAAAATGTCGGACTCCAGCATTAAAATTCTTGCGAGGAGGAAAGCTTTTTGCTCCCTAAATCGACTCGAGCACAGCTTGACAAAGGCAGAGAATCGATATAGTGAATAGAAGTGGGATAGATATAGTTCGTCAAACATCGAGAGTCGAGACGCATAACTTCAAAGTGATGCCGTATGTGTCAAATATGAACATGCAATGACGAAAATTTCAATTGCTGTACCTTTAACCAAACCTTCTCAAATGTAGTACCGATGGATTGCTGAAATTTTTCTGATCAAAATGAGTTCAAACACAATGTAAATCGGACTAATTTTACCGACTTAATGTAATTAACGAGATTAAAAGGTTCATTTCCCCCAAATCGATAAAATTAGTCCGATTTACGTCGTGTTTGGACTCATTTTAATGAGAAGATCTCCATTGCGTGTTATACTTGAAGCGTGCGGCGTCTCTTTGGCCTGTGTCCGTCTCTCTTCCTATCATTGTATTCACTTTCCGTCCCTGTCTACTGGGATCACGTTACACTGTGCTTGAAGTAATGGGCAAGAGTGGGGACGATTCCGTAAAATTTAACCGTGGAAATTCCTTAAAAATTTAAGGGAGTATCACTATATATTGATTCTCTGCCTTTGCCAGGCTGTGTTTGAGTCAATTTCGGGAGCAAAAGACAATCCTGCTCTCGAGAACTTTAATGCTTGGTCCTGAAATTTTTAAATTTAACTGAGCATCACTGTAATGAGAAGAAGCGAGATAGATACAGTATGCCGAGTATCGACGGTCGAGACCCGTCGCTTTAAAGGAATGCCGCGAACGTGAAATTGACTCAAGCACAGTCTGACAGAGGCAGAGAATCGATATAGTGAGCGGAAGCGGGATAGACACAGTCTGTCGAGCATCGAGGCTGGAGACGCGGGACTTCAAAGCGATGCCGCATGCGTCAACATGCTATAAAGAAAATATCAGTTTCATTAATTTCAATCTCACTTTCTCAGACGTAATACTAGTGATTTGTTGAGGTTGTTATAATTAAAATAAGTTCAAACACGATAAATATAATTGACAAAATTGAAGATTTATTTCTTTAAAATCGATAAAACTAGACCCTGACTAAATTGGCATATTGATATATTTATCTGTAGTGTCAAGATCAGATATAATGAACAGAGTAGCATACTTGACTCAATTTACATCAGCATACAACAAAGCTCATTGAATTGGGGCAAAAAAGATTTTGCGATACCTAAAACAAACAATTAACTTAGGTTTAACTTGTAAAAGAGGAAACTTTGAAATAAATGGGTACGCTGATGCAGATTGAGGATCTGATGCAACAAACAGAAAATCCTATATCGTATATGTTTTATCATGTGCAATGCCACGATTTCATGGAAATTTCAGAAACAAAAGACTGTAACGATGTCATCAGCAGAAGCTGAGTATATGTCAGTAGCGAAAACATCCGAAGAAGCTATACATATGAAGTACTTCCTTTTTTTATGTGCAATCGTGTTATGTGCAATGCCACGATTTCGTGGAAATTTCAGAAACAAAAGACTAACGATGTCATCAGCAGAAGTTAAGTATATGTCAGTAGCGACAACAACCGAAGAAGCTATACATATGAAGAACTTCCTTAAAGAACTTGGATTAAATGTAGATATTAAAATGTTTAATGATAATCAAAGTGCGAATTTACTCACGTGAGATGTAGTATTTCATGCGCGATCGAAACACATTGATCTCAGGTATCATTTTATAAGAGATGCAATAAAAAATAATGCATTTGAATTGAAATACATACTAACAGAGAAAATAGTAACAGATGTGTTAACTAAACCGTTGTGAAAGTTGAAGCATGTGTTCTCCTGTAAAGGGATAGGGTTAAAAGAAGTAGAATGAATTGTAATGCATTTAAAGGAAAATAAAGAAATTTTATTTTGTTTTCAGTTATCGATGCATAGTATGCATTGAGGGTTGGGGTGTTAAGAAATATTAATGCATCTGGTACGTGTGTGCGCGCGCGCGCGCGTGTGTATGTGCGTGTACGTGACTACGTGTTCAGAAGAAGAATAAACTAATAAAGCTTTTATAAATTAGTAAAACCACGTCCAACCTCACGTATTATAACCCATAAATTTTAACATATAAAATTACAATTATTTTGTAATCATCAATGTTTCACGTGTACCTACGCGCAACAAATTAAAAATGACTTTTATTAGACCAAGCTAGAAATCCTTATGGATATCATTGTATGCCAAACGGTTAAAAATGGCGCACGTTCAGTTTACGATCTTCCATAGACAATAAAATGAAACGATCACTTAAGCGAGGTGGAGTTTCGCGTAATCCGATATGTGTAAAATACCATGTTCAGTCGAGGCCACGTGCAAGCTGGCGCCGCAAGCTCGGGGATTAATTCTGGACGTATGTAGCTCAGCCACTTGGGTGCTGCACGCCGCGGCGGGGTCACCGCTCGTCGCAAGCGATCCTTTCCAGAATTCATTCCCTGCAGAAAGATTCGTTCAGAGATTACCAGTGGAAATCGCGGGATGCGAACCGAGCAACTGAAGCGTAATCGACAAACCTGGCAGCGCGTTACCGTCCCACGCGTACGTCACCACTAGAAGCTTGTCTGCGTCCGTCCCTCTGAACCGGATGTGCGGCTCTCTACGGGCGAAATGTATCTTTATATCTGCAACAAGATTACGGGTCATTTTGCGACCATCTCAGTTTCTCATCGAGACGGTACAATTGAAATCGTTAGTGAACCTCCGAGATAGCCGCCGTTCCCAACGTCGCCGCATTTCTGTTGGGTGAAATACGAGAACACTATGTCCGAGACGTATTTCAGCTTCTTGTTCATCTTCTTGATCGCGATCTCGAAGGTTTTTAAGAAGTATATCTCTTGGTCCTTCATTATGCTCCAGACACCTGAAAATTGAATTCCGGTCACTGGGCTGGTACGTGCCGTGCGTTTCATTAGAAAGTTCTGTTTCTCTAGAGTGTATTATGCTTTCGTTTAATACTCTTCTTGATGGTTGTAAATGTAATCTATTTAATTTATAGTTAGAAGTGGGTTAAAAGAACCATGCCATCTCAAAATTAAATGCATTTGGAGAAACATGTTCTGAGAAATTTTGTTGGTTAATATTAGAACCTCAGGTATTTTAATTTTATTGTAAAGTTAATTATTTTTTGTTAAATTACTGGCAACGAAAACTTTCGTTATTTGTTTAAAAAAAATTTCCATGTGTTTTTAGGTCTTTAAAAAATAAAATCAAATTCTGTTACAAACATAAATCTTCAAAATTTGATTAAAGATTAAAGTAGCAAATTAAAAAAAAAATTCGTTACTAACCAAGACCAAATCCTACAACATGTATAAAGGCAGTCGTGTTCTGTTTTTCGGCGCGTGTATTCGCTTCAAGTAG
Source organism: Nomia melanderi (assembly GCF_051020985.1). Lineage (NCBI taxonomy): Eukaryota > Metazoa > Arthropoda > Insecta > Hymenoptera > Halictidae > Nomia > Nomia melanderi. The sequence goes on along the minus strand of NC_135007.1, from coordinate 4,487,767 downwards.
AATAATCTCCACGGTGACAAGGGTTCTTTTCATGTAGTTCTCGATATCGAAGATAGTCTGACTAGGCAACGAGAGATATCTCTTATTATCCTTTGCCTTCGCGCGGTTCACGGCTTCGTCGTAAAGCGGGTGATAATCTTCACCGTAAAATTTTGCCCATAACATACGCAATCCTCGTTGCTCCGCTGAACTACTCGAGTTGGAAGGTCCGTAACTACAAAGGTACCATAGAACTTGCATAACAAGTTATGCAACCAAATAAACATAAACAAATAATAATAAAATTTTTTTTTAATACATATGAGTGTTAATCTAATTACGTTTATATTATCTGGATCCTTTATATTATTGTAATAAATAAAATATTTTTAAATATGACTAATACAAATCGAAAAGAAACTTGCGATAGCAATGAACACACCATAACTTCTAACAATGTCTGGATGAAAGTAACGTACTAATATATAAATTTTTATATTTCATATTTTATGGCAAATTTTAAAATATAATCTATTAAATAGTAAAGCAAATTTAAAAATACAACCGGACAATAGCGACTTCCAATATTCTATTGAAAGCTATGACATTCGGTATCAGTGGTCGACACAACGTTCAACGAGTTAATAAACGTTATTACGGTGTATTCGTTGTTTAAATAACATATGTTCGTGAAACTCGGCTCACCCGTTATCCACAGTGTTTTGTGTAGGTGTAATAAGAATGTCTTGGTACTCCATGACGTGTTGTCGTTTAAATCTGCGAAGAATATGATGGAATGTGAGTTGAATATTCCCATGTGGCAAGGATACAATTTAATGGTTGGTAATTGATAATTCGGCAGAGTTGTTTTTTTTTGTAAACGGGAAGCGTTAAATAAACAAAGCGAAACCTTGATCCCACGACACCTATAATGACTCCTCGCGGCTGAATGGAGTCTGGATTGGTGCTCACGACACCTTTGTTCTTTCGTGAGCCGTCGTTTATGAACTCGGTATAAGAGGACATTGTCATCATCGCGGACAACTTGACCTCGTCGTAGGACAAGCATTTCGTTAGGACCTGTTGATAGCAAAAATCATTTCAGTTCATGATTAATCTTTCAGTTATTAAATTGAAATTAGCTTTTCTTTAAAATTAACACTCTAAGATTATTAAAATGTTCTGCAATATATTCAACTTATTGAGACTCGGAAATGCGGGAACGCAGTTTTAGACGTCCGTTCGCGAGGGCCGCAATTCAGCGACTCCTCGAGTCGAGGAAAAAGTCTTGGTCCTCGCGTTAAAACAGCAGGCCCCTTCCACTACATTTTCCGTTAGGGCTGCAACAATTTTACTCTTCTACGCAGGCCTCAATTTATGGCCTGTCCTTGCGCTGGAGTGTCAACGTAGGGGAGCGATCTTTGCCCGATCGACTACGCGCACTCTTTTGTTTCCCTTTTCTCCTTTTCCATAAAATGCCTACAGCACAGAACTTTATGGTTCTAGAATTTTTTTAAACTAAATAACTACTAAACTACTACATTTTTGTAAACTAGTAAAGCTAACAATACGAGTAACGGAAGTTTACCGGGCATTTTGAATTCCTTGTTTAAACTTTTGTGTCACACAACAAGCTGAGAGGAATGCAACAAGTTGATCGACTAACTCTCAAGTTGAAAAGCTAAAATGGCGCTGTAGAAGCCAAATAGTGCTGTAGAGGGGAACTGGCCCATAGGAGGCTCGATGCAGTTAGAGTCATGAAACCTAGGAGTCATAGCTTGTTTCAACGTGTGAGAGGGTCTGACTCTAATGCCAGACCTAGGAAGCGCCATTTGCATCCTCGCATGTTGCAGCCTGTATGGGCTCCTTTATACATGAGAACAAAGTACTAACCAAGGGTTCCTTCTCGTCATCGGTACCAATGGTTTCCCATCTATTGAAGCTAGTCTTTCCATCGATGAGTTTCCACCGATCTTTGGGCCCATAGAAATGCACCGCTCGCTTTTCCAGTAAACGGTGGATAAACTCTATCAATCCCATATCCTTGTACAACGCCTTTTCTATAACGCTTCCATACAATTGTTTGTGTTTCAGCCATCGTGCGAGCAACGGCAGCATCGCCTCGTGTATCAGCGGATAAACCGAATTCGCGTTCATCTGCGATAAATGTGAGAAAAAGTAAAAACGTATTGCAATATGAAATTTGTATTTATACACATTTTTAATATACAGAATATCGTGTAACTGACGGTACAACCGGACAGGGGTTGATACTATGTTAAAAAAATAAGTTGAAAATATCGAATACAATTTTTTCATATGAGGCTTTGTTTTCGAGAAAATCGACCTTTATGTTGATAATGATTACCAACGTCACGAAAATACTGCACTTATTAATTGAAAATACACAATGAAACAGGATGTTACAGTAACCATTAATATGGAAATTATTGTCCATTCTGTCGAATACCTAATTCTGCTGTTTTAATTAAGTTTTTATGAACGTTTCCTAACCCATTCTATTGTTTTAATGTATGAAACGCTATAATAAGTAGAGCATGTGCCTATTCCCCTTGTCCCTATGCACTTTTAGCTTGTGGGTAATGTTATAAGACTTGAAAGGCTTACTGTGGAATAGTAAGGATAGTAAGGATAGTAAGTAAGATAAACATTTTTATGATGCTGGAAGTCTCTATCAACACAAACTTCAATCGAGACAATGATTTACAGTGAAATCCAATAACGAGACTCGTATAAACAAATTTTATTCTATATTTTCGACTTGTTTTTTGACATAGAATCAGTCTTTATCCGGTTGTATCACCAGTTACATGACACCCTGTATATTTATTAAAATTAAAATAAAAATAGATACTTATATATTTCAGCATAAGACTAAAAAATTTATGTTATCTATGGCAAGAAAAAGGTCACAGGAGCAAGGGGAGTCAGTTGCACGCTTCACCTCGGTCCTTCCGGGAAACATAGCAGAGCTTCCGCATCTCCAGGATTTAATAAACTTAAAAAGCTACCGTTGCATAGAAACGAAATTAGACGTCAATGTTTGTTACATCTCACGCGGTCGCATTTTGTTCCATCTGCTTTCATCACACGGCTCGGCCAATAACATCAACTGTTGTTCTAGCAGGGGTGGCCAACTTAGGTATATATACGATCGACTTTTTTTCTTAAAAATGTGTCGCGATCTATTTACTTATTATAGTATTGACATTTAACACATTCAAACTTGTCTTGTATAACTAATAAGTGACGGGGGAGGGGGGGGGGGGGGGGGGGTATTACACCAACGCGATATTTTATTAGTAATATTTATTAATTGGAAATAGCCATAAAAAAATACAGATTAAATTCTACTTTATTACCTTATTATTTATCTTGTTTTGTGTGCATTAATGTTACTGATCATTTCAATTATTGTCTTGTTTTTTAAATTTCAAATCAAGTTTCATCATTTAAGTTTGCACATTCTAGATTTTGCTCTTCGAAAAAAACTTTTATGTCTGAATGAAATGTGACGATAGAGATTAAGGCTGGCGGCACTATGAATTTTGATCTCTATCGTTACAATAACGACTATGTGTCGAAAGCTGAGGCGGTCCGAACATTGTGAGTGGAAGAGTCCCTTTGCCTCCCTGACTTATTACCATGAAGATCATGCGACAACACTTCTCAGGCGAACAGTAGACAATTTTAATTTAAAACATGGAAACATTTTTATACAGCAATAGTGTTTTGAAAAATTGACACTTTTCTAGAAATGTTAATACAATATTACCACTAAATAATAAACAAGGAACACATGAATACCAACTTATGTATTATTACATTGAGGATTAAAAGAGGGTACGCCAAAGAACCCGTTAGATGGAGTGTTGCACAACGAGCAAATGACGGGTAACGTAGACATCGCTTTCCTTTTTTCTCGACAGCTGGCGTGGAAGGCGAATTGTCAACATCAACTGTAATACTAAAGGAGCTACGACCGTTTGTTTCTATGAGTCATGACTAAGTTGCGTAACGTGTTGTTTTCTGTCAGCTGTAATCGACTAAACATCGATCTGAGTGAAAGAGACACCTTGCTCCTGTGGCTTTATAGTTTTTAGAATTGACTCAGGACGTGAGAGTTGTACTGTAAGTTAACAGTAACAAACTTCGTTAGCTAGTTAGTATTTTTTCATTCAGAATGACAATAGGTTTTATTTTTAATAATTTTATATTTTTTAATATTAAAAAACAGTATTAAAATTTTTTTCATTTCGCAAAAAGTACTATTAACTCTTAACGGATCACTTAACGAACCACGAAACACTTTTACTTACTGGGTCCAATGCCGCATATATGACGATAAAAATCGTTTTATTATTTTTATCACTGTTATTTTTATAATATTTACAATTAATACATTAAGTATTCTGCTAGGTCACTTCTGAGAATTTGTTTCCGCTTATTATTTATGCTACGGTATTTATTGGCGGTAAGTAAACTTAAAATATTGTACTTCTGGTCCGTTAAGAGTTAAATCTATTTCAAATGCAACTTATTAAAAACCAAATGGAAGTGTAAATGAAAGAAGAACAGAAATAGAAAAATAACTGAAGAAAAAATCCAACACGACGGCCTCTGCTCAACTGGCAATCGTAAAAACGAAAACAAGAAAAAGTGATTGATCAATAATAAAGGTCAAACCTCGAGTATATCCGTGGCAATTCCTCTATCCCTTAAAGTGGAGCACCTAGTCGTCTGAATCGGGAAATTTATAGGGAAAGCCTCGCTTTGTTGGATGATCTGTTCCAGGGTCGTGGGCGGCGGTGCAGAAACATCCAGGCATTTCTTAAGCAGTTCCTTCGTGTCCTCGTCAATAGGCACGCCGTTCGGTGTGCCTAACGTGTTCTTCCAGGATATATTCGGTGCCTTCTTCAGCAACGCTTGCTGCCTAACGTCCTCCATTTGTGAACGATTCTACAAAACCAAAAGCACAGGTTTAAGATATATATGTACAAACTGTGCATACAATGTATTTTTCTGCCTACTGTTCTGAAATGCTAACACCGTCAAAAAAGCAACAAGAAAATTGTGTTTGAGAGAACAATTTTAACAGTGTTGTCGGCTCTAAAAATTACGTTGTTGTGGAGTCTGGAGAGTTGCATGTTCGCACATCTCACTTTATCGCATTCCGTATTCTTTACGTTCTTTGTTGAGCGACTCAGTCAATAAGAAAGCGTGTCAAAACTGAGCCGGCAAACTAGTACCGGGCTGAGCACCCCGAATAACCGTTTCCCTTTGCACATGTATACTTTTAAACCTTTGGCCGCTGTTACACTCGGAAAAGACAAACAATATGTATGTATTGTATCTCTGTCCCTAGCGATCTTTGTAAAAATATTTTATTTCGTGTCAACGATTCATTAAAATTGATATTTTACTGTTATTCATTTTATTTCGAAATGCAATGGAGGATAAAAATATTCTAATGTGCTAATATTCATATTCTACTGAGTAACGGAATAAGGAAAAGTATACATGCATATGTATTCCATGAATTATCTATTACAAACATTGCATACAGTAACTGGAATATGTTCATCTAATGAACATTTATTCGAACTTTATTGATTTCGTTTACTTTATTGATTGAAATTTCGATGCATTTCCATTTTTTAACCATAGAGAAACAAATGGAAAATACAACATGCACGATGCACTAATCATTGTCAATCGCTCACATATTTAAATAATAACGATTTCAGCATGCCTATTGTTCTCACTCTCTCAAGTAGCACCCGGGCGTGTGAAAGAGAGAGTAATGAACATGGAAACAATATCTTGAAAATTTTAGTTAAAAAATTATTTTTATTTCTAATTTTTCTGGTAGATTAATGCTGTCTTTGTCAACGTAACTATTTTTAATGCCAAAAAAGGTATTACAAAGTTTTTACTTTGACTCAGAGATCTACTCGTCCTGAATTGTTTCGTTGTACGCAATATTTACTAAATATCATGTTCATACGAATAAATGAATTTATTTCATTCATCTTAATCGAATTTTGAAAATCGAGAATAAGATTGAACGTACTGATACAATTAATATAATATTCAGTTTCAATGGTTGTATTATATTTCTTACGAAACTACAAAATAAAGTTACTCTTCGCGCGTAATTCAATAGAATGTCAAAGTACTAAGGTAAAAGCACTAATAGTTCATCAGTTAAAAAAAATTCTCTGCGTGAATAATAGTAAATGCTTGTTCCTTTATTAAACAAAATGCTGTTTGAACTTCTTACATTATGTGACAAAGTGAACTTTTTCGAAATAGTTACATTGTCCAAATTTTATTGACATTTTTGAGAATTCACTACTTGCGTCAAAAGTTGACCATCCTTAAAAACGAGAAAACTAGGAATTGACCATATGTTAGTTAGTAGTTGACCATTTATAGTAAAACTAAGAACACTAGAGGTGATTAATTTAATATCGTTTATTTGCAACGATTGTTACAAACTATTGTACAAGTAAAAAGACAAATAAAAATGAAAAGAAGTTAATTTCGTGTTGAAAGCAGTTTGCCGATGTGTGGCCAGATGTGTTTGAGCTTTTTGAAATCTTCGATTTCGTAAAAGATTATCTTAATTTTGGAGATAAGTTTTTTCTAAGGAGTCCATACATTTTACAAAGTTTATGTTCCGGTGTATGTACCAGATAGGTAGGGGTTTTCCGGTTTTGGGATAAATGCGAGGGTTTCTGTTTCTGGAGTAAAAATTGGATTGGATTCCGTGTGGCGTAAGGGGCTTGCGTCTTCCTCAAAGCAGTGTTGAAAAATTCCAAACTTATTTTTGAGTGGTATATCGGTTTGTATGTTCATACTTACTTTGTCAGGAGTCTGTATGACGAGTGATGGTAGGGAATTAGATAGTGAAGTGGATTTTTTTTTAGTTTTTGTGTATGGGTTTGCTGCACTCCTGTCTTTTCGTCTGGTCTGATGTCCGGAGCACGATTGCATTTGAGACGCCAGTGTGTGGCTGTGAATGTTCTAAGTGGTATTGTTTGCCTGTGTGTAGTTTTCTGTTGTTTCGTTGGTTGTGGCTTTTTGGTCGTTATTTGACTAAAGAACGCCTTCTGAGACTGTAAGGTTTTTCCTCTTTCTCTAATGTAACGTTTGTTTCAAAGACTGACACTCGAAATTGGGAGTTGAATGACTAATATTCGATATCGAGACTGCGGAGAAGTATCTTTTCGGCCGCTGTCGCCGATGTTCGTCAGTGTTCGTCACAATCGCTGCTTACGTAGCTCCGAGGACACGCGCATCTGCCAGCCGATGTTCTCAAATGCTCGCTGTCGCTCTTCAAAGTTCGGCACTTTTCGGCATTTTTCGCCGTCTTTTGATAGAGCTTCGGGTTGAAAATTGTACGAAATTAATGTTTGAGTAGATCTGAGACATTCGATTATATTTATCAATAAATTTAATGCTTTGTACAGTTTAATAATTGTAGTTATTATTGTAGTTATTTTAAATATTAGTGATGGAAATGAAGGTATTGAGGAAATTTTGAGACAAGAATGTACTTCAAAGAATTTTTACACTAAATACATTTTATTTTATTGCAACGATTACTGATTTGTGGGGTATTATTGAACAATCTGTCAGTTGTTTTCGTGTATAAATTTTTGTTAAATGCAAGCAGATAGAAATGAAGATACAAAGTAATTTTAAGGTATACCTGTTTCGAAGAATTTTCACAGTACATATTTTTCATTTTATTACAACAATTGCTTTTTCCTAGAGATATTTGATACCGATGCATCGTGATAAATATCTATAAGAAATTACGTGTATATAGAAAAATTTAATATTGAGATAAAAAAAGAAAAAAAGAACTCGTTTTTGTTTATTTATTTGTGTTTATTTATACTCTGTTGATAATGTTGTAAGTGACACGGGAATGGTAACGGAGTCACGGTAAGTAAGTAAGTAGGTATCTAAATTACCCCACGAGACGTAACTCTCCCGTTGGTGGGCAAAAATTTACATTGCATGTCCAGTCTACCCTATATCTCGTGAGTGATATAATTTATGTATTTATAGTAATGTAAATTTATTTGCTTTCTCCTTATCAACATCTTATCTCCTTATCAATAGATAAGGAAACCTTTCGTTGTATGAATTAGTCTTTTGGTGGTGCTTAGCAAATTAGCCATGGAAGGCAATACTTCTGAAGTCTCTGTCAATGATAATGTATTAAATACAAATAGGCCTTGTAAATCATGCGTCAAAGAAATATCTAATGCAGAACTATTAACTCTTTTAATGAAATGTGTAAATTTTGCAGCAATAAAACATAAAAATCAAAAAAGGAAAGATGCTGAAGGAACACCATATATAAATCATCCTATAGGTTTGTAACCTTCTGATTTATTTTACTACAAATTATAAAAAATAAAATATAGAAAAATACGGTACTAATTTTTAAATCATTTAATACTCCTTTAGGTGTTGCAAACATTTTGATTCAAGAAGGTAACATTCATGATCCAGCTGTAATTTTGGCAGGTCTTTTACATGACACTGTAGAAGATACAGATACTACATTCGAACAAATAGAAAGTGAATTTGGTATAGAAGTGTGCAATATTGTTAAAGAAGTAACAGATGATAAAAACTTACCAAAAGCAGAACGTAAAAGGCTACAAATACAAAATGCTCCCAAGTGCAGTTACAAAGCTAAGTTAGTTAAATTAGCAGATAAATTATATAATTTGAGAGATCTTGAAAAATCTACTCCAATTGATTGGACACCAGAAAGGGTAAAAGAATATTTTAAGGTAATTTGTATAAAATAAAAGAAGATGTCAATTTATTGATATTTATATTAACTGTTTGAGTGTCACATGTTATAATGCATTGAACTGTTTGGCATATTTTCATTAAATTTTCAAAATCACTCTTAACATTCAAACAATTAATATAAATGTTAAGTCTATTAAACAAATTTCTATCAAACATTAATTACAGTGGTCCAAAGCTGTAATAGATGGATGTCGTAACACTAATTTTAATCTAGAAAGAGAATTAGATTTAATATATGCAAATTGGGTAGCTAAGGAAAGAGAAATATGTGGATGTAAAAAAATTGCCCCATCAAATTGCCATTGATTTATGAATTAAAGATTTATTAGAAAAGATCTTTTTTTTAATTGTAAATGATTTAATATTATTTTATACTTAATAATACAATGAATATTGATATTAATATCAAATTTCCTGTCATTTGTACAAATGAAAAAGCAAGTATATAAAATATATAAATGATTCCATATAAAGCTTGTAAAAATATGATATACTTAATTCATATGTACAGATAATTATTTTGAAATAACATTTTTAATATGCTGTACTAAAATTTACCTAATCTTTATTGTAATGCTCTTGGAAGAATAACTTCATATATTTTATAAGTTCATCTACCTCTTCTATAGTAATAGCATTGTACAAAGATACTCGAATCCCACCTACAGATCTGTAATTGGTAATAAAAAATATAATTCATTAACTAATTAATACTTCAAACTGGAATATTAATGGCACTGATCATTGCACAGACTATTTTACAAGTTATACTAACCTGTGACCTTTCAGTTGAAGCATTCCGCGTGTGCTTGCGCCATTAAGGAATTTTTTCTCAAGCACCTCATCATTTTCGCCTATTCTAAATGCTACATTCATCCTACTTCTTACGTCAGACTTAACCGGGCAGGAATAGAATCCTTTAGATTCATTAATCATCTCATATATTCTCTGACTTTTCATTATTGCCAGTTTTTCCATCCCTTCAACACCTCCATGTTCTTTGATCCATTTGAATGTCAATCCAACTGTATATACTCTAATCAAGTAAAATTGATTCTTATTATTACTCAAATGAGATATTGATAACTTTAAAGGAGTGTGTAATATCATGTTGTACAAACATTCTAAAAATTCCACATTTTATTACATATATTTATTGATGCTTACTGAAATACTGGCGGTGTATTGTGCAATGAGTTATCAGCTGCCATAACGGTGAAATCTAGCACCGTTGGACAGACCTTCATGGCATGACCAAGAACGTCTGATCGTACTATCACGACCGTTACACCAGCCGGCCCAAAATTTTTTTGAGCACATGCAAATATTACTGCAAACTAAGCAATATGTTATTAGAATCTTTTTATCGACGAACCTCTCTTGTTCAAGCGACATCACATTAAATGTTACATACTTTTGAGATATCTAACGATCTCGTTAAGATATTTGATGACATATCGGCAACAAGAGGAACTCCGTTTGTCTCAGGAATATAATTGAATTCAATTCCTTAAACAATTACTTTACCATGATTAAATTATTGATTTAATGTACTATGTTAAATTTTATTACAATGTGTTTACCATGAATCGTCTCGTTGGCGCAATAATAGACATATGATGCATTAGGGTCCAAGTTCCAAGTAGATGGATCCGGAATCTCGACGTATTTTGTTGTTTTTGGTAAAACTAAATTTACCTTACCATATTTTCCCGCTTCTTTCGCTGCCTTGGCCGACCATGACCCTTAAAGAATGTTTGATATAGTACTTCTTAACGATACAGTTTTATTTTTTAATAAAAGAAATGAATTAGAGGATATTTAGTATGATGTACTTAGATTTTACCAGTCACTATGTAGTCTGCAGTACCGGTAGTCATCATGTTTAGAGGAATGGCGGCAAATTGTCCTACACCTCCTCCTTGCATAAATAAGATTTTATAATTATCGGGAATGTGTCTGAAAAATTAAAATAATATGTTTTTAATGTTACATGTTTTCTTTTTTTTTTGTTTTTATCATTTCGACTTACAATAATTCTCGTAACGTCGCTTGAGCATCTTCAATAACATTGTTGAAATTACTTGATCTATGACTCAATTCCAAAATGCTAATGTTAGTATCACTATATGCAAAAAGTTCTTCCTGCACTTTTTTTATTACCTAAAAATATATATCATTATCAATGGATTGGATCGATAAATTTTAAAATACGACAGTATTAATCAAGTTATAAGTATATAATAGAGCAAGTATATAATATTCAAACTTTTTAAACAAATCTTACCGTAATTTGAAACGAAAATATAAAACAATGAATTGAATTCTCAATTAAAAAAAAACATTTTATTTATTATAAAAGAATATATTTAATTACTTCGGCCTTTACTTTTAATTATTGTCAAGTGGCATACGAGACGATCGAATGAACGAGTTTGACCCCTAGCCAGTAAACTGGCTAATCCTAAGTTTTCATTCTGTGAATTTACTATTCCTTTAATATATTTTAAATTTTATATGTTTTAATATTTATTTTAATATTCTGTTTTATATCATTATTTTATTTCTATATTTTAAATATATTTTTATAATCAATTAAAAGTTTTCAACATCATATTATTTTTATAAAACTTTGTGGACAAAATAAATGTTTCGCGATACCTCATGCGGAAGCTTGGCCGGTCCGGCTCCAAAATTAATCACAGGGCTGTTGCTTTGCTTGCTCATTGTGAATCGTACTGGACGTCTGGTACGGGAAGACTGAGCTAATGTAGGGGAACCGATTTCCGATTCAACGAATCACGTTATCTCTGTGTGAATGTCTTGGACTAGATTTATCTCGTACGGTTACTACTCTCTCGTTTACTGATGCTTTGTATATACATATGCTACAATGTGTTCACTAAAAAACTTCAATTTCCAAACGGTTTATTTAATCATGGACTATTCTAAGGAAAATCTACTACCGTTCACCGTCTGCTTGACTTTCTCTCTGGAACTTTATTTTATTTACAATCTCTTTATGTAACCGGCTCGCTATGTAGCATATATCTGAACAAGGATAGAAGTTAATCACTCTAGCTTATGATGAATACCAATCACTGACCGCTTGGGATGTTGTTTCATTCTATTTTGCTTGATATATCTATATACGATACTTGTTGAACAGGTTTTGATCGACCAGAATTGCCGATTGGTCGTCCAACGAGATGTTTGCAGAAGTTCTTTCTGTCACGAAGCCGCGAAAATTGAAATCTTTGTTTAGATTAATATTAATTTTTCATTTTTTAATACTTTTATTTGTTACAATTTAAAATTTTACCAAAATTATAATATACGTGAAAGTTTTTGTGAAATAAATAAAATATAACGATTTCCCTTATGCCAACACCACGTGGGATTTGATAATTATAAAAATTCATGATTAAATATAAAATGTAATTGTTTATAATTCTAGTAATCAAAATTCTTTAATTGTTTTCTACTTAAACACATGTTCCTCCTTTTAATATTATCTTAGAGAAAAAAAGATTCAGTTCATTTTTCTACTAAAAAGAATAAAAATTTGCGTATTCTAGATTTGACATACAAATGGTAATATTGTTTGTTATATAATTATAATAAACTGCAATGCGCTGATAAGTACCTCCTGCAATGTCTTATCTTATAATTATGAAAACAGACTGCTTGGGTAACTCATAACACGTGATACATCTACCGGATTAATCCAGATGTTGTAACTATTAATCTAAATCATATAATGAAATTTTCTTTATCTCTGTACAATTACTAAATATGCTTTTAGTTATGACAGATATTTAATGTAGATATTCCTTTGTAATATAAAGTGCAAAAGATTACAAGTTCGATTAAAATAATATATAATAAAAAAGTAAGTAAAGTATACTTTATATTACTCCGAATGGCGAAATTAATCTATAAATTACTCCAATTAGTGAAATTGATCCATAATATAATATTTTACCTATTAAATTAATGATATTTAAATGTTATCATTTGTTTATCATTTCAAATGAAAATATATCTTGCAATATGTATGTATTTACGTATAAATTACATTGTAGTTTGATTTACTTTATATAATAAAATATTTTAATTCAATATAATACAGTATTTTGTATAAATTAATTAGGAATACACTTATATGATCTTCATAATTTATTACTATTTCCAATGATATGTACAGAATTTTATTTACGTCAGAGGTATTTAATTTACTCCCCTCACGCTAGTAACTATGTAGAAAACAGCATTCCCCCACTACTTCTAATAAAGGAGCTGTGAGACTGTATGTAGGTGCGTGAGTAGTTCTGTGTATGTTCAACACAGGTAAAAGTAGGTAGGGGAAGGGTAATTTTTCGTGAGGGGAATGTCACGATGGTGTCCGCAAGCATTCAGTTAAACACCTTGGCTTTATATTGAATGTTAAACCTTAAATAAAATATTGCACTGATAAATATTAAGAATTATGGAAATACCACCACTATAGTGTTAAATAATCAATAATTATTATTACATTCTGATTGCTTTTGTATTTTCTACATTCAGATATGTAATGCATTCATAAACAAAATCTTTACCGGTATTCATATTTTAAAATCCGGTAAAACATGGATTCATTTAGAACATTTATAGATATTTTTGATAGAGCTATGAAAGAAAGAAACGGCAATAACCTTATAGAAATTTTAAGGAATGGTAGAACGTATTTTCAAAATATATCGAAAGATGACAGCGGTACGTACAATTTATAATACTGTTTCACTAGTATTCGGCTTTCTGACATTTCACTTATTGCGTCGTAGTTTACAATAAATTCACAACGAAAATATATTGTCTCTAATTTTGGATGTTTTATTATTATCTCTTTAGAATTAATGTTATCCACATTACTGAATAAGGAGAAAGGTCTACTGTATTTCCTGAACAATGAATTTGAAAAACCTTCAAAGTGTGAGAGATGTTTTGAAACAGCAGTTAAGGAAGCATTTAATTTTCTTGAATTTACTATGGAACAATTTTCTGAGATATTTATCCCATACATTATTGATGCTAAGGTATATTACATTTCTTATAGTAAATGATATAAGAAAAATATATTATATCTTTAGTTGATTGCAGAATACATGCCAAAAGGCGCTTGTAACGAGATGTCCCATGCTTATTCAAAGAGCAGCATGTAATGCTTTTAATAAATTAATTGAATTATTTAAGGATTATGAAATTGAATTAGGGGAAACTATAAAAACATTTATACCTTTGCTTACCAAAATAGATATAAAAGGTAAAAAGTTTATTATTATACAAATTTATGTTATAAAAATAATTCAGTATAATAATTCTTTGTAATTGTTTTAGAGAGAAGTATATTGTTCTGTGTCATTGGTACCATTACAAAGCACAATCCTGAAATTCTAGAGATACAAGATTCATCTATGATCTTTGATCAGCTAAGAAATGACTTCATAAAGCAGGTATATTATATTTGTTAATAATTTTAAAGCATAAATTCTTATTTTTTATTTTATGTTTATAGTATAATCCACAAACCGTATCTCCAACTGATACATTTCAAATATATTTGGATGTCTTTTCTAATCTATTGAGAGAACTTCCAGATGATTTGAAACAAAAATACTGCAAAGAATTATATGACTGGATTAAAGTACTAAGTCGTCCAGACAGGTATCAGGTTAAGAAAGTTTCAATGAGATCTGCAATCAATTTGTTGTCACATCATATTTACTTGTTTCGTGAATTTGTTTATTCTGACTATGAATATTGGCATGATTTATTAAAAAATCTTGCTCAAGATAAAAATACTCAATGCAGCGAATGCGGACAATATGCTTTAAAAAGTTTTTATCGAATGATTGGAAACACATTGAAACACAAAGCTTCTGAAAAAGACAAGACTGCATTTTTGGTAAACTTTACATTTAATACTATACTTAAATATAATCATTTTGGTAATCATAGCTTTTGTATTTTAGTATTTTAAAAATCTTTTCGAAAAACAATTAAAAAATAATCAGCAAATAAATACAAATATGTCACGTTTTATAGTATATGGTTTTAGTCATATGGCAGCTCCATGTAAAAGGTATCTCACAGATAATGATGTAAAAGAAATGTTTTCATTGATTGCTCAATGTGCTGTGCCACTGTATTCCAGGTATAAGCTCCATAATATATATTTGTTTTTTTGATAATACTGCACAATTTTGACTGGAAAATCGATTTTCATAAAATTGATAGATATAGTAGAAATACACATTTTAAACAATATTTTCTTCTGACAGAAATCTTTTCAGTTTCCGAAATAATCGCGGCGAAATTTCACTACTTATTTCGCTATTACTTAAAAAGATTATTTTTCCGGTCAGGATTCTGTAATATTACCATATTTCTATATTATTGGAAATATATATTTCAATTAATTTTGATATACCATGTTAATGTTTATAGAGAAGATTTAGGACAATTAAACTTGGAAAGTATTTGTGATTATCTAGAAGCCCTGTCTGAAATAATATTACACACAGTAGACCTATCAATTGATCAAATTAATACCATTCTGAAGCTCAGTATTATATTAATTAAAAGGTTTCCTGATCTTCCTATAACTAATCAAGCTCATGTAATTTCTTCATTGATAACTACAATCATCAATGTCGGAATAGTTGATAAAATTTTATTGGAGGAATTTCTGTATAACTTAAGTAAGTATATATTGCATAATGTATGCGTTTTTTATACAAATACAATATCATTTTTGTTTTAATTAGTTCGTAATGGAATAATATGGACTTGTTCGCATACCTTGTTTGTCGATGCGGAATTACAACGAGGATTAAGAAATCTTGAAGAGCGTCCAATATGTTACAAAAACTATTTACCTTTGTGGTTACAACTTTTGAAACCAGAAAAATACAAAAGACATAAAGATATTATACAAGAAATGGTTGATGCAACAATACATGCATGCATTGAATTAATTAGTAAATTAAATCTGAATACAAAGATGAAGGATGATAACATATTTTCAAATGCAGTTTTTTCTCAAATTGCTGAAAATGCATCAGATTTTAGAATGTTTGTTAATATTGTTGATTTATATGTTGATATAATTAATAAATTAGAATCTTTTTTGTTGATGAGCATTATACACAAATTCTTATTGAAATTCATCAATATGTCTTATAAATATCCTCTCGTATCTGGATTTTATAAATTAGTGTATGCAACTTACAAACATATTTCCAATTTAACCAAAGATAAAATTGAAATAGAAACATTTGAATTATTATATAAATATATAATGAACATAGTGACTTTAATTTCCACATTTACTGGTGAATTGTTAACTATATGTTTATCTTTAATTCTAAATGCACCAGAGATTTATATAGAACATATACTGACCAGTGCCATTCCAGCATTTAAGATTGCTTTAACTGTGGGTTTGAGCGATTTTGAAATTGCTTGTACTGCATTAAATGCCTTAGAGAAGTGGACAAGCCATTTGACCAATGAACAATCGAGTAAATTTTTACTGGAAATAGTGCCATTTTTGGAACCATATTTAAACAGTGAAGAAAGCTGCATGGAAATATTACAAGACATAATAAAAACAGAAAGAAAATTTATCAAACGCATTATACAGAAAGAGGATGAGAACACTTTAGAAAGACTTCAAATGAGGGTTCTGTTATTCATTGCCTCACTTGACACAGATATAATAATGAATTTTGTCTACAAGAAATCCATGGATATAGGAGCTACTTGGGATAAAAAGGATTTACTGAAGTATTCACTGGCTTTATCGGATACAGAAGTGAATATCAATTTTGATAAAATTTTACCAAGATTGACTCAATTGGCTCAAAACTCTGGAGATAGACGAACAAAAATAATTGCCTGCGAAGCACTTCATTCTATGATAATATTTATTCTAGGCAAAACATCACATTTAAATCAAGATAAATTTGCTCCTTTATATAAAGTAATATATCCAAGTATACTTAATTTAGGTTGTGATTTTGATGAAGCAGCAAGAAAAATTTTTCAACTTCTGACGCTACAGTTAACGCATTGGTTAAGTTCAAAGTTTATGATTAAATCTCTAGCAACTACATACTTTATAGATTCAGTGTTCGAAGCTTTGAACAATGATTCCAATTCTTCATTGAGAGAATTTTCTGGCCTGTGCTTGGTTGAGTTTACGAAATGGTCTATAAAACAGTCTGTTACTGAGGGATCTCAATCAAACATTAATGAAGTTATATGTAAAATAACGAATTTCGCGCTTCATCCTTCTATGTCTAAACGAATTGCAGCTGCAACAGCATTTAATCATCTGTATGTTATTTTACGTGAAGATACAAAAATTGTTTCTATACACTGGTTAGAAATTTTGTATTGCTTTATAAAGAGTTTAGATGGTTGTAACGATCCCTCTATTATAATTGCACTTAATCACGTTGAGAGAGTTATAATTGCAAAAAAATATTTATTGAATGCAAAACACAATGAACGTAGGAAACCAATTGAATTTGAAAGTTTCACTTTAACGGATGCAGTATACTGGTTATTAACTCAGTGTGGTTGCTTAAACCATTCTTGTAGGGCAAAATGCATGGAATTGGTGATTAAACTTTCTGAACACATAACAAATTGCGATTCAGCAGAAACAATGATAAATAATTATATTAATATTTATGGAAATAATACATTTAATGCAATAATATTTAAAGACCTAGAATCAAAGGTAGAAAGCCTTTCTTATAATACTATTTTGCCTCTCTTGAGAAGTTTGGACTGTTACATTTGGCTGATACGAAACAATTTATTGAAGATAGAATACTTATTTGGAGAGTCAAATACTGAAAGGGAAGTAATCTTCAACTGTGCAAAGAATTTCATTCACTTAATTAATAAGATCAAAATGGAAACAAATGATGATGGTGATGTAGTGCGATCGAAAGAGTTCGAAGAACTGCAAACATTACAGTGTAAATTAATAATCACTATATTTGATTTCTTTCAAATTCTTCTTAATTTGAATGTAAGTAAATTATTTTTTTAAATTATTGCATTATATTTCAATACATTTTTCATTCTTTGATTTCAGGAAAATTATGTACCAGATTTCTTTTTGAGTAAAGATCTGTTTGAGTTAATTTCTAAATGTATAATGTGCCCTCAAGTTATTGGGTTTGACGTAATAAATTTTGCAAATACTGAAGCACTTCTACTAGTTCTGGATAGTTTGATAACAAGAATAATACAGAAGGATGATGATACTGTATTGAAATGCATACAACGTGAATTGTTTATATATGTTGAAAAACATATAAATACTTTTATCGATTTGGATAAAATTGTCTTTAGTACAGATAGTTGCAGTGAATTTAAACAATACGTTCGTGGTTTAAGTTTTTTGAAGAAACATAATTTACTTAATAAGGAGTACAATGTAATGTCTACTAGTAATATTATTTTATTATGGCACATTAGCAAATTCTCAGATAATTATTGGTTTTTCTTTAGGGAGTATATTCACTTGAACAATCAAACGATAAAATTATGTGCATCTTCAAAAGCATTGCACAGAAACGAATGGGTGAATTTGTCTGCGTAAATATCACAACACCAGTAATAAATTATTTAAAGACTCTGGTAGAATTGTTCCTTATGCATTATGAGGTATGTTATTTCTAAGTATTATGCACTGATTATGTGCATTATGAATGTAATATAAAATTATTTACTTGCAGTCATCAATTACAAGAACATTGATTACATTAATTGAAAATGATACAATACTTATATCAAACTTCGAAAAAATTGAACATGGTAAATATTTTTTACGCATGTTTAAGAATGAAATATTTATTTACATGTTAAAGGATCTAGAGAAGACTGTCGAAATACTCGAAATTTTATTGCAAACAAATCCATCTCTTCTGTTAACGATAACTGAGCAATTATTCTTGTTTGTCCAACGACATAAAAATGAAATACATGAAAATAGAGAATTCTTAGTAGATGTTATGATTAAAAGATTTACAATGTTCAAACAAGCTGTCAATAATTTAGAAGATAGAAAAGAAAAACTGATTAACATTTACAGCATTGCTGTGCATTTGAAGCAGAACCCAATTGAAGTACAGTCTCTGAGTACAGACTTTTATATGTGGATTCTTAATCAATTAACAGAAAATAATGACATAAATTACAAGATTAAGATTCTTCAGAATTTTCTCGTATGTTTGACTGACATTACATGTAATACAAAACCGGAATTGCTTGTCATTTTACGTTCTCTACGAAACGATAGACTAGCTATCTGCCCAAATGATTTTTCACAAAAGAATGTGGAAGCCTTAAAAATCATTCATTGTTACCAAACGTTATTAACGTTACTACCAATAACAAAATCAGTTACATTATTCGAGTCTATAATTTTATTTGCAGCTGGTATCGCTGAACAATTGTGTGATGAGAAAACAAACAAATATCTAGGGAAATATTTTAGTTGTATTAGCTCTGACAATGCTTTAGAGTCTATAGAAGTAGCGTACAAATTATTCATGAATTTAAATACATCGATAAATGAGAGATTCGATGTACTACGAAAATTTCTTTTACCATTATTTCAGTTATGCAAAACTCTCGAAATACGTATGTTTTTTGAAAGAAATATCAATGAAATATATGCGATTATTCAGCAAGCAATTATTGGGAATCGTTCAGATATGCAACAACTTATAGTATCGAAGATAGGTTGTTATGATCTTGTTGCAATCATGTTTGCAAAGATAGATATTAGTCTAATAGATAATCCTGAAAGTGTTATTACACGAAATGCCATCAGTGAAGTAGTAACTGGAAAAGAACTGTTAAAAAATTTATATAATTGTGTATTACATGTACGTATGTTAAAAACACCTGAACCAGAACAGAAAGAGCTAATGAGACTTTTGCACTGTTCTGCATACAATTGTTCTATAGCAATTGTATCTTTAAAGACGGATGAAGACTCTTACATGAGCGTCTTTGCTGAAAACCGAAAGAAGGAACAGTTGATTTGGGAGAATATTGTAGATTGTCAGAGACAGTACAATCTTCAACAGACTTTTGACAAATATCCAAAAAATCTTAAGAAATTGGTTAATATAAGAAATAACATAAAAAAACAAGGAAACTCTGTACATTACTCTTATATTTACAGTTATAATTTATCTAATTGCACCTTAAATGAAGATATAAATGCTTACGATTTCAATGAAGCTATTGTATGGGATAATGGTAGCAATACAGATTCTAAAGAAGAGGGCATGAGTTTATTGTTTGAGAATGATGAATTAAACAATCATGAATGTATGGCCTCTATTTGTGGCGTGTTAAGGCACATGGTATCTGAAAAAATATGTACACCATCTGATAATAATGATATTATCGTACCAAAATGGTTAAAATGTTTTTGTAGTTCAACAGGTTGCAATAATGTAAAACTTTTCATGCTGAAAGTTATTTTAAACACACAAAGTGTGTTTAAACCATATGCAAAATTTTGTCTTCGGTCTATAATATATGCCACATATGTGTATTTAAGACAAAATGCGTTAAATTATGTTATTATTGATGTTATAGAAATGCTAATAGATTGGCGAACTGTAGCTCTACCTGATGCAAATGATGAAAAGGCTGTAGCACAAAAGTTATGGGAAGTAATCATTGAAAAAGCTGTGGTAAAAAAGACAGATGAGATTCCTAAAAGTGTTTATAAGTATAATATGAATATGATAAAAACACTTTTTGAAGTGTGGCATACTTGCTTAGAATTACCTCAAAATTTAGATAATAAGATGAAAACAGCACCTGGAGCTACAGTATATTTGATATTAATTTATTTGGTAAATGGAATGGTAAATGAAGTTGTTGAAAGGAATAATATTTTAGAGTTTCTGGAAAAATCTTTAGAAAATTGGAAAGATGATGAGGAAACAGTTTTACAATGCTGTGAATGTTATGGCCTGATTTTAAAGTATTTGGATGAATGTGACAATCATTCCAATAGAAAAGGAACCATAATTGGAAAAATTGACAGTGTATTAGGACAGATGCAAATGACATTCGAGTCGAGACAAATAAAATGTATTTGTGCACTGTGCAAAAGTTATCCAGATGCTGGTATGATTTATTTTGAGTTTGTTATTGCAAATATATTTAAGGTAGATAGAATGGCACAATCGCATTGTTTAGAAATATTTTTAGTATCTATACCAAAGCTTAGTGACAATCCAGATAAAATAATAAAAGAATTAGATTACATAAAGTTTCTTGATTTATTAAGGAACAAAGTTTTACCTTGCGAAAAGATAGCACTACAGATAATTAATTCCTTGATTCCTATTGTTTCTGCATCATATTTATCGTCTCTAATTAATCTGGTACTTCCATATACAAAACATGATTTTTCTGAATACAGAGAATGTGCATATAATATATTTATGAATATTTATAAGCGCTACATTGAAGATATATCTGACAATGAAGAGATAAAAGAATTAATGCATATTAGTAAAGAAGTATTATGTAATAGTGTATTAGACCCTGTTGAACAATTACAAGAGAAGGTATTAAGTTTTTGGACTCAGGATGCACACTTAAAGAATTCTTGCAAAGAAAGATTAATGGAAACTTTAAATGTATATACAACTGGTGTTGGAAACAATTTTCTGCCGTTTGTGCTTCTGATGATTCTGGACCTTACTAAAAAATCAAAAAATTATATGCAGAAAATATTTGAAGAACCCTTGTATGAATGTAATTATACAGATTATGAAATAACACCTTCATGGAGAATTAAAAATTTGGAATCGAAAGCTCCGCTTTTTGTTCCATCTCTGGCTAATCAAATGAGTCAAACCTTCACTGAAATGGGTGCTACTTTTGAAAATTTTGTCGATTTCACAGATGTAAGATCTATTGGTTCAAATACTAAGTTTAACCTGCAAGCCACTCAAGATCCTGAATTTGAACCAACTTATATTAATGAAGAAATGGTTATGTCAAATGACTACAATTATGGTAACGCATCTAATATGTCAACGATACCACAACCTGCTCATAATAAAAAGTCAAAAAGATTCATAAAAAATTCTACTGAAATTTCGAAAGTCGTACGACAGAAGGAAATTAAGAAGAATATTCAGTATGCTGAAATGATAAAAGAAGAAACTGCTCGTCAAAGAAGCAGTGTGAAATTATATAGAAAATATAGAATAGGTGATTTTCCAGACATTGGAATATATCACTCTACACTGCTTGAACCATTGCAACACTTAGCAAAGAAAGATGTACAGATTTGTAAGAATTTAACAGTTTCTATTGTTTGCTCGTTATTAAAAGAGCATGGACAAGACGAATTTGTAAAGAATGTTGCAAATAGTTTAAAATTTATTACAGAAAAGGAACAGGGAAATAATTCTATAATAGCTGCGAATTTAGAAATATTGCTGGCTACTCGCATAATAAATTGCTCACCAGTGGTTATTGCAAAAATATCTAGATTAAATAGTTTGAACTTCCTTGGATCTCTTGTTATAGAAGAAAATTTAATTTATAATATAAATGACACTGAACCACGTGAAAAGAAGGCAAAAAATAATGCACAGGGCATAAATGATACACAGTCTACTAATGAAGAATCCAATGAGTGGTTGCAATTGGCAAATCTTTATGAGTCCATGAATGATGTTGATATAGTTCTCAGCATTTTCCAGAATCATATCACAGATAAAAATATGCAAGTATGTGCTTATTTCTATACATATTTTAATTTATAATGTGGATATGCAGGATGCTATTGAATTAATGATACATCTAGAAAGGATACAAATTGAAAGATATATGAAAGATTCAAATCCAAATA
The DNA here is from genome assembly GCF_051020985.1 of Nomia melanderi. Lineage (NCBI taxonomy): Eukaryota > Metazoa > Arthropoda > Insecta > Hymenoptera > Halictidae > Nomia > Nomia melanderi. Next base: position 4,464,960 of record NC_135007.1, on the reverse strand, counting down.
AATCAACATAACTTAGCATTATTGTACATGTATTCGTATGTATAGTAAATAAGAAAGGGATAAGTTACGCAAGTCCTATTTAATAACATAGTACTTAGCAAAAATTAGAATGCAATTTTTTCTTAATATGGACTATGAAAATGTATTATTTTACAACTTTATTTCATTTTTTATTTTAAATAGAGCTAGTGTATTTATTCCTTATTTACTGTATCTACTTGAAATACAAATACATGTCTGATAATGCCAAGTTTTAATATTAGTTTATTTGGAAATCAGATTTCATATTAAAAAATGTCACTTTATATTTTTTATTTATTGTGCTATATAGATTCATTTTCTTTCAACTTGTATCACTAGTTTGGAAACACCCTATATATTTCATTTTGTTTTCCTTAAATACTTTAACTGAACTTAATAACAGAACCAATACAATTTTTAAAATATCCTTTATTTTATGTAAATATGTAATAGTATTGAAAATTATTTGATTGTAGGAAGCATCATTTGCTCAAGCAGCTAATAATTGGATTAGAGCAAAAACAGCGTATGAGAAAGCCTATGAAATAAACTCTGAATTGGTCAAAGAACATTGTCTTCAAGGCTTATTTGAATGTTTAAGTAATTTATGTTATTGGAATGAAGTTGATAAATATATACAAAGTAGATTAAATAAAAATATAGACAATATTTGGAATGATCCATGGAAACATTGGATGTTCCCATGGATTTTCGAAATTTATTTGCGAAAATTGACTGATGAAAATACCAATAATTCACTTCCTCAGGTTATAAAAATTATGGGCGCGTGGTTAGAAGACGATACAAAAGTAAAGTATATTAAACGATTCTTTGGCGGTGAATTATCGATGTTCTTTGTAGTAAAGGAGTCTCTAGAAAATGCTCATGATTTTATACTGAATACATTGGATGAGATAAGGGAACAATGGATCAAACTTCATCCACTTTCTACACAATTAAGAATACATAAACTACAAAAACTGCGAAATATCAATGATATAAATTGGTTTATAAAAATTTTGAAAACGGCAAAGAATCCAAATAATTTACAAGAAATTTTCAAATTCTGGAGCAATAGTTTACCATCTGTGCAAGATCCTATTGTCGCATGGGACAAATTAATATCTTGCAGAATGTGCTTTATCAACTGGCAGCTGAATGATTTATTGAAACCATGGAATGTAGATGAAACTCAACAAGATTCAGAAAATATATTAGATAGTGAAGAGAGTCGGATCACTGACCAATTGCGTACAATAACTTTCAATATGCAATTGAAAATGATTGAAGCAGCATTGAATCAAAAGAATAAATATATAGCAACAAAATACTTCTGTCAATTGGAACAGAATATGTCAAATTATTCTGACATGAAATATCAGTTTATTTTAAAGTTGTATGCTGCAAAATTAAAGTACTTAAATGGTAAGATTGAAACGGATATAGAAAAGAAGCTATCCAATTATTCTTCTTCCTGGGAATACTGTCACAATCTCCTTCAGGAAACTAATCTAGATCCCATAATAAATGTACATGTTCGACAACAATTGAGTAAAATAGCTTTACAAGTTGCAGAGTTCAGTCAAAAAGATCAAACATTTTCTCACTTGTTAATGAAGAATACTGTAATTTTGAAGGAAATTAACATAGGGAATAATGATATATTTGTCATTAGAGAATCATTGAAAACTTATAGTTTAGATCAATTAAAAATATGTTGTACTACACCAACTTCAATCATCAAAGATTGCTACTTCAATCTCTCAAAATACTGTTACGACAAATTATCATGTGGTACGAACGATATTCAAGCAAGTAAAGAATTTGTGCGGTCTACGTTAAAAGCAATGAGTTACGGGTCTCTTGATGCAGCACACTACTTCCCTTGTTTATTAAAAACTGAATATTTTGAAGAAGAAGAAACGAAGGATATTTTCTTAAAGGAGAGTGAGGGAGTCCAAACTTGGTTGTTTCTTTCTTGGCAGGCTCAACTCTTCTCACATCTAGGAACGTCCATTGCACCATTAGTCATACATATCCTCAAACGAATTGTCGAAACTTATCCTAATGCTGTAATCTATACATTTCGTTTAACAGTGGAAACTAACCCCGCTCTTTTGAATGAAACTAGAACTTATGAAATTCGGCAAATAGTCTACAAGAGACTTGATATTGATCAATTTCTATTAGCAATGCAGTATGTAGTTCAGCCAGAATTATACTTGCAATATTACTTAACTGAATTTTTAAAAAACTTATCCCTTGGCCCTTCTACTGCTATAAACATACTGTTGAAAAAAGTATATTTAAATTCATTGGAAAAAGAACATGGTATAAAACCAGGGATAGTATTCAATGAGATTAAAGACTATGAAAATAAAATAAAGAAATTAGAACAAAAAAAGCCTGATGAAATTAAACGGCAAGTGTATCGATGGATTGGAGACCTTACAGGATCTCTTGCTAGACGTAGAAATAAGTTACATCTGCAGGACTATAGTCCATGGTTATACAAATATTCAGGAAAGGATATAGAAATACCTGGACAATACATTGGTGACAGAAAGCCTATGCCACAATATCATGTTAAAATTATGAAGATAGAATCTTCAGTGAAAGTGATGCAATCACTGCGTAAACCTATTCAAATTATTATGGTTGGTAATGATGCAAAGGAGTATCCTTTCCTGGTAAAATTCGGTGAAGATTTAAGACAAGATCAAAGGTTGCAACAGCTATTCACTATTATGAATAAGACGTTACACAATGATACTGCTTGTAAGCAAAGACAATTGTCTATTGATACTTATCAGGTGAGTGAATAAATTTATAGCATAAATTTATTTTTGGTAATACTGCAGAATATGGAAGAGGAAACCAATTTTCATGAAATTGAAAAATGTTGTAGAAATACATATTTTAAATAACTTTTCCTTCTGACAAAAACTGCACTCTTTCAATGTGCACATTTACTACCACTACATTGAATTCTGTATACACGAGCAGGTTTGTGAGATGGCTGTTCCAATTCTACATTTGTCAATTTTATGAAAATCGGTTCTCCTTCCAAATTCTACAGTATTACAGTATTCTTTATTTTTATCAATATAAAATCGACATCAAAATGTAAGTACATCCTTTGTGATTTTGTAATGCCTATAATACAAATTTACATTGCATTTTTTTTTTAAGTAATAATGATATCTTTTTCTTATGCAGGTAATTCCTTTATCTAAAACAGTAGGACTAATACAGTGGATAAACAACACAAGATCTTTACAAGAGTTAATACACTTTACATTATCTAAAGAAGAAATAAAATGGTATGAATCAATATATGGGAATTATAAAGAATGGATTCAAAGTGCTGCACCTTCTAAAAAACAAGATGAAGGATATAAAGAGGCGATAGTGAAGTATAGCGCATCAAAAGTGATCACTAAAATGAATGAGTTCATAAGGAAGACCAACTGGGACAGTTTGCGTAAAACGTTTACGATTCTATGCCCTTCCGTAGAAAGTTTCATTGTAATGCGTCGAAATTTTAGTACGACGTATGCTACCATGTGTGTTGCTCATTGGATCTTGGGAATTGGCGATCGACATCTTGGAAATATTTTGATTAGTATTAAATCAGGACGTTGTTTAGGCATAGATTTTGGATTAGCCTTCGATGCTGGTGTTGATAAAAGAATTCCTGAATTGATGCCATTTCGTTTAACACATCAAATTCTTGGTTTGCTCAAACCTTTTACTGAAAAGGATCTTTTGCAGACAGTGATGATTTATACATTACGAGCGTTGAGAAACAAATCTGGTCCTATTTTATCTTGTATGGATGTATTTGTTCATGAACCGCTAAATTGGACTGAACATGTTAACAGAAAGCTACAAGAAAGTGAAGATGATACTGCAGACATTAAATGGTTGCCCGTTAAAAAGATTGAAGCTGTCACAAAAAAATTGAATGGAACCAAACCACACTTGATTATTCTAGAACAATTAAAAAAGCAGTACGATGATAAATACCTTAATAGGTATCGTAATATACTCAATGGGGAGGACGACATTAAACGATTTCGAAAAGAAATAAAAGATGATCATTTAACTCCCGAGGAACAGGTAAGATTTTATATAAAATTACTTTTATTATTGTTTATTCACAATATTAATGAATTTTTAGATTGAATGCTTGTTGGATCAAGCAACTGATTTGAATATTTTAGGCCGCACATATGTCGGATGGCAACCATGGCTTTAGGTTTTACACCATTATATTTATAATTAATTGTGAACTGTGAGAAGTCATAGAAGAGTAATATATTTTATACATGAATGAATTTTTTATCTTTCAGAATAAAATATTATTAGTATAATAGATTGCTTGACATTTATACTATTTGCATATCTATTTTAAATGTAAAATAGTTGAATTGTAAAATTTGATATTTATTTATTCATTTTATAATTTTGTATTTTGTACATTAACATTTTTTCTATTTATTAAGTAGTTTTACTAAATTCCTTATATCCAAATAATTCATCTTAATATAAACTAATAAAGAAATTACTTTTAATAAAACTAATAAAACTAATATGACATAAACATCTATTACAAAGTATTGGTAAAAGTTGGGGCTAAATTTTAGAAGCATGTAGTATCTGTGCGTCAAATTAAATGTGGAAGAATTAAAATATTACGTTGTAAGTTATTTTACAAAATTGTTTAATATAATTTTATCAACATTACTAATATTTTTAATATTAACTTACATTAATATTTTTAATTATTTAAAATGCTTGCAAAAATTTAATCTAGATATGATATTAACTGATCAAGTTTAATTGATTTAAATAAATAGCAAGTGTTGCAAACAGAAGATGAAGGTAAATACTTAACTATTATTATTATATTATTATTAATGCATTAAACCGATATTTTTAACTGATATAGTTTTATATTTAATAAATCTTATATTATATTTAATCGCTTTTAAATGTTTCAAATATTCCTTCTGTTACTTATCATTATATTATATACATACCCGAAAAAAGTAATGATTCCAATGCCTAAGTTAATAATAACTTATAAAAAATGAATAGTAAAGTTTCTTCACCTGAGTATGCTTCATTGCACATTTAAAATAAATAGCGAAGTAAGAATAAAAAGTTGATTTTAAGATTTATTTTTCACATTTTTTTCGCTTAACAGGTATATTAGGTTATTAGTCTTTTAGCATACAATAAATTATATTCACATTAAATTTTCACAGTCCTGAAAGACTAAATTGTCAGTCACACGTAATGTGAAAGAAATTGTCTTTATTTATATAAAATTATCCAAGAAAATGTCCACTTACTTGATGAATTCTTCTAGTAAGTCATGTACATAGTTTCTTCAATTATACAAAGTAAGTTTTTATATTTCACAAAACGTTTACAGTATTTGAAACGTATATTACAAATGAATCATCTGAACAGTACTCAACATTAGTGCAATTGATCTTGTAATTGCGCATATCGCGCTTGTAACACACGTTCCCGTTCTGTTTGTCTGTTAACGTCTTCCATGAGTGCATTTACTCGTCTTGGTACCGCTGCCTCTTCTTGCGTTTGCAAAAATTTAAATGTTGAAAGTTCTAAATGCGCTTGCTCTATTTGTTCCCATAAATCATGTAGCTGCTTTGTTAATACTTGTGCTCTAGTCTATAATTTAAAAAAACATATAAGTAAACAATTACACATAATTTTTTATATGCACTAAAAGTAGGTCGGAATACCTGATATCCTCCAGTAAGAACTTTCAATTTCTTTTCCATTCTAGCAGCACGCTTTGCTTCTCCAGTCATGTGCATTCGGTTTTCTTCCAATTTTCTTTCGCATGCTTCCACTCGGTCCTTTTTCGAAGCTAATGTTGCTCGTGTATAACGTTTTTGAGTTTCCAAATACAAAATCTGGGATAAACACTCTTCCCATACAGTCGTATAAGAATCTAAGCTAAGTTCTCCATGTGCCATGCCTTCCTTTACAACTGACATTTCATCAATCAAGAGTTTTTTGGCCTAAATTAAATATGTACACGATATAAATGCTACAAAGATAAAAAAGAATTATATAACTAAATAACTTACAGCAGTAAGGTCTGCTTCTTCGAAATTAACATATGGATGTTGTTCTAAATAAGCTTGAGCTACTGAACTAGAAGTGCCTTTACGATTTTGTTGTAGTGGGTTCTGTAGTGAATCATATTGCATCATTGTAATCATTTCTCTTTTAATCAATTCTTCAGCCTAAAATGAAATTCTTGTTAAAAAATATTATAAACATTAATACTAAGTATAAATAAATTATACGATCATACTCTTTGCAAGTCGGTTAATGAAGTATCCATAAACGGCCGCAAAATATTCATGTTCACATCAACTGGTCGTGGTAAATCTCGTTGTATAACTTGTGATCTACGAGATAATTCCCGCTTTCCTATAGAGTATTAGATTAAATAAAATATTTGTATCAAATACAAGAATGTATTCAAATTATTACGTACTCTGTTCCATTAATTCTTGCTGTTGTCTAGCGTCTATGTCAGCTTGATCTTCAACAATTTCAGTTGCAGGTGTAGAGGTACTTTCATCTTTTGCTTCCCCTTCAGGAACTACTATTTCATAATCATTACGTGGTGTTGGAAGAGAACTCAAACCAGCACGTAATTGTTCTTTAACTTGTTTCTGAATTAAAGGAGTTTCTGATCCGTCTATATTTTCATCTGGATTAATACTGAGTTTATCGCGAACAGGCGTAGCCGCCAAAACTCCGTTTTGTGTTCGTATAGATGTTGGTGTGTTAAAAGAATTTGCTGGAGTTCCATCGCTACGTTGTGAACGAAACGGTGTAGCTAAAATTGTGTTTGGAGTCGCTACAGCATTTGTAGAAGGAACAACACCAGTAAAATCTGAATTGTTTAGCGGAGTATTTAATCCACCTATGAATAACGAAATTAAAGCATTAATACCTCTAATATATTATCTCTATACAAAATCATATTTACCTTTCAATGGAGTATCAACATGAGTAAGAGCCATAACGTTTTGCGCTTCTTGAAGAATTCTATCTGTGGCGGCTGGAGTACGAGGAGTTACGGCTGCATTTGTTGGTAAAGAATAATCAGCCAGTAAACTATCTGATAATGTGATTCCACTCTCAGTTGCAACTTCACGAGCAACCTGTTATAGAAGATAAAATTTTAAATATATATTTCATGGTATATTCTATATATTCTATAAGATAGTATGCACATAGGAAAATGTACCTCCGATGCTCTTCCAAGCTTAACAACTTGTTGCAATTCTTGATCAGATATCTGTGGTTCTGGCAAAACTAACTTACTTCTTTTCTTTATTGGTTCTTCATTATTAAGCATTCCCATTGGAATATCATTTTCTTTGCGCTGTTTTAACTTTTGCTTATCTTTCCTACGTTCCATTTCTTCCTTCTCTTGCCTTAATTCTCCATCCAAATGTTGCTGTCTCATCCTAGAGAAGTCAATAGCAAGTGGATCTACATGCTCATTAGATGTATCATAAAATCCAGTTGCAGGTCGTTTCTCAAATGGAATTTCAGAATTATAATTAACTCCACGTTTTCGTTTGTTCTTTTGCGAGACAGTAATACCAGCAGCTCTCAATTCTCTACGTTTTTGTAAGGCAGCAAGTCTACGAGCTTCTTCCAATTGCTTCTCTCTGGCTTTACGTTTTGCCTTTTTGCCCTGAGTATTTGCAAGTCTAGCACGTGCCTCGGACAACATTTCCAATTCTGAAAATTACTACTTTTATTTGTCTTACACCCAAAAAGAAGTAGCAAGTTTTAAAATAGATTCTACCATCTTCATCCATATCTTTAGGATCAGGTCTAGCAGGTTTTGTTTCTGGATTTGGATCAATTTCTCCTGGCTTAAGTTTACGAGGATCATCTGCAGCATCATCTCCTTCCTCCTTCTTCTGAGCTTGATCACTAAAATACAAAATATTAAATCATATAACTCTGAATTATACACGTTTCATAAATATAAATTATAATTAACTTACAGTAGATATTCATAACGTTCTAAACACTGTGCTGCTGTACGTCCAATAATTGGTGCAATGGTTCTCCACTGTGTGGGCATTAATTTAGCAAGATGTAATAATTTTTCATCTTCTTCTCTACTCCATTCAGTTTTTTTGATACTTGGATCCAACCATTCGAACCAACGTGCTTTACATTGTTTAGCAGATTTTCTATGTAAGAGAGATGCTATTCGACTCCACTGATTTTTGCCATACTTCATAACAGCAGCTTTTAAAATTTCATCCTATAACACAATACATCAGGTAAAGAAAACATGTTTTGTAATTAAATTGTAAATTCCAGGTTAGAACTTGAGTCTTACTTCAGTGTTTCGCCAAACACCACCCTTTATCATAATACGCGGCATTTTCTATGTAATTTGTATTGTCATTCAATAAAATACAAAGAAATGCAAAAGTTCTGCTGATTGCGTCTATTTAGTTGACAATTAACAACAACTACATCAGATAGGGACCACAAGTTACCGATGGCAACGCTTAACCACAGACTCAAAATTTGTACAGATGTCTCATAAAACGCATTTTTTCTGTCTAGGATTCAAGGAGCCGTTGGGACCCTCATCCATTTTAGTGTCACGTTTAACGTTACCAATAACTTATAAATTTAGACTTGTTAGTAGGAATACAGTATCCTGTATACTTTATTCTTAATATGAATACATAATTATGACTTGGAGCAGGAGTGTGGAACTTTTTCCCCTCAAATTAGTAACTTTCGATCGGCGGTTCCACCACTATCTCTATCGTAGGAGCTACAGAGTCTCAAGAAGGTAACTTTCGTCAAGCAAATCATGATCCTAGGGAGCTCACGAGCTTTCAGCTCGATACCTCTGCAATATATAATATATCATTCCTATTAACAAACCTAAATTTGAGAATTCTTGGTAAATAACACCAAGGCTTACACCGAAATGATGCGAGTTCATAATGAACCACTGGACAAAAATTACTATGCTGTGAAAAGTCTGTAATGTCTCTTAAGTTTATGACTTAAGTGAAATGATTAAAATATGACTATAGAGACATCAATGAATAATGAGCATAAACAATATGATGTCAATATATAATTTTAAAATACTCTGAATTCAAATCTTTATTTAGATTATTTTTATTATACATATTTAAGAAATAGAAATAATATACATATTATATGTGTAAAAAACATTTTCAATTATTAACAAAATATGATTTATATATATTACTTTGAATCATATGAATAAATCTATACTTACATATTGCTCCTTTGTATCAATAACTACCAATTCATGCTCATTTCATAAATTGTTATATAAATTATTTATTTATATAATATTTAAATTTTATTCTTCCTTTAATTAAATGTTTAAAAACAATGTATTTTTTATACATATAAATTTTAATTTCAATAAGAAATTGATACAATATCTATATACAGGATATACAATAAATTTAAAAACTTAATTAATTTACACATCTTCTTGTACATTACATAAATAACAAATTTAACAATAATGTACATTTCACAGAATTACATTATTTTGGATTGATCTGAATTTTTAAAACAATCATCTATAAATTCATTTAAATCTTATATTCTGTAGGTCTTTTTCTACGATGCTTCATTTGCCTTTAAAGTATAAGCACACTAGTTTTATTAAATTTTACACATACCTTAATCTTTAATATCATATATATACATATAATTATTAAGTAATTATATACATTCATAATTATATATAAATATAATTATCTACTGTGAATGCCTACATTAGTTTAACAGCTAAGGCAGTGAATTATTTATTGTTTTGTTTATAATGTTAATTTTAAGCTACAAATGAGTAAGGACTCTTAAAAATTTATAGACATCTGTAATAATAATATATATATATATATATATATATATATATATATATAAACAGATTTTTATAGAAAATAATACTAATGCATTTCAATTAAAGAGTGAAGTTTCCTGAAACTCTAATCAAAGAAACTGTTCATTATTTCTTAATTAAATATGATGTACCGGACTTAATCATCTTTATTGATGATGTGTAAGAATTTAATTTATATTTTTCTTTGTCTTTGAATTTCAAGGCTTCCAACTAAGAAAACTATCCTGTATAACTATCTGTTTGAATATGCTGTGTGTAATAGATTGTGGTACTTTACGATTACGTTGGGCTTCAAAGATGTATGAAACTTTTTCTCTTGCTTCACTACGAGAAATATCACCTCTAAGACCTAGTAATCTAACTAGATGATCTTCTGTCATATCTGGATATTTTTCAACTAAAGAATGCAAGTCAAGAGAGAGTATCTCGGAATCTTCACAACGTAATACTTCAGCAAGGCGTTTGATTATTTCAAAGGGAGAATTAAAGTTTCCTACTTTTGGCGCTATTCTGTCGAAAAAGTTTTTTAGTTTGTCTGCTTCTGTCATTATCTTTGAAGTACATGTTAAACATTCATCATATGTTTTTAAAGATATTTTTCGTTGCAGCATTGCGGAAATATAACGTTTCGCAATCAGATTTTGAGCTTCTGTAATAACATACTCAAAGTTTTTGGGAGATAAATGGTTGTAATCTTGGAAATAATCTTCTAAAGTCACACAAATGGTTTCCACAGGAATTGGAGATGATAACCATTTGGGAGTTATCAGATCTTGAAATTGCGATTCTAAATCTAAAAAGGATTCTTCGAGTAATATAGCTGCTGCTTCATTCCGTAATTGTTGGTAATAGGACAGTAAGCCCTCAAATTTAACAGTGGCATCTCCACTAGTATTTGGAACCCAGTAAAGTTGTTTCATTTGTTGTGCTAATTCTGTAAACTGTAGACAATTGTTTACAACTGTAATCATGTGATGTGTAAAATATGGTACTTGACTCCTATCTTCAAAATGTTTATTTTTAAATTCCAATATTGCTTGCCTATACATAAATCCATATTTAACGACCTGTTCAATACATAAAAATAATGCTTGTGCTGTTAAATCAGCGTTAATTGTTTTTGTTACTTGAAGATTTTGATCAATCATTTGAAATATTATTACAGGTGCTGCAGTATGGTAGTATGCTTCTTGAGTGCTACCTTCTGGTAGTACTCCACTCCACCAATCAACTTTCTCAGTTTCTAAAGTTTTTCTCATCCAATCTTCATAATTTTGACACATATTTTTCAAATACTTGTCCTGGAGGTCATTTATAATTTCAGGATTCAACAATGGACCAATATCACTTGTATCGATATTCAATTCTCTGTGTTGCATTAATTCTGGTCCAGTATAGGTATTCATAATCCAAGATAATAAGGATACATATTCGTTTCCTTCTAAACCATTGGCAATTATATCTTTCAAGTGTTGCGATAAGCTTGTGTGATACATTTTAACACAAGTTCTTACGATGTTCCACCAAGGTGGAAAACAAGGTTCACATAATGTTTTAGCAACTCTTAAGTCTTCTAGAATTAAGAGCCTTGTTAGTTCTAAGTACCTAACTAGCCACATTTTATTATCCACCCTTTCTTCAACATGAGTACCTTCAATTCTATTAGCTATAGACTTTTCAAGAACTTTCATAGCCATGTCTTTCCATCTTTTAGGTCTACCTGGTGGCATGAATCCACTTTGTTTATGCCTTTGAATAGCAAAATGATCTGCTTTCTCTTCTCTTTCTATAATTCTCAATGCTGTTACAATAACAGTGGGTTCTTTTCTTACAGTGTTTAATGTGCGACTTAATACTAATCTGATTTGTTTTTCCATTAATTGTGAAAGCATTTCAACATCTTCTAAATAAGCTTTTAACATAATTGTGTCAGCTGGTGATTGATTTGGAAGCTTATGAAGTTCGTAAAGTAAATCATCCCGTGAATTCTCAAGATCCATAATACTCTGATGAGCATGTAACAGTTTACCCTCATTTATCCATTGTTTAGTCTTTTCAACACTGTCAGGCACTGTAAACGTATGTTTCAGGGTTTCTTTGGCAGTAACATATTGCGAATGACGCATATTTTCTTCTTGGACAGCCTGTAGTTTTGCATTAAGTTCTGGAATTTGACTGAACAACTCACCAATATCATTTAAATCTTGTTTTACAGAAGCAATACTTTCTAAAGAACTTTGAAGTTGTTCAAAGCCCACTCGAACTCCATCTAATTGACTTTGCATTGCAGTTTTGAGCATGGTTTCTACGGAAGCTTTCTTTCGACTAATTCTACGTTTATACATATCAATTTTTTCCAATTGACCTGGACGTTGTAATAAATTAGACACATATTTTGTTGCTCTCGCCTTGGCCACCTCTTCCAATTTTTGTAGGTCTTCCATTTCAATATTTTTTCGATAATTTACGTTATGTTAGAAAATTGTTGTTTACAAAAGTAGAGACGTTTCTCAATAAATTAAACAAGTTTAAATACAAAGTGGGCAAACTATTTTGACATTTCAAAAACTTTGGTTAGATGTTTTAATATGAGTGTATATCAGATACTTTTTTCACGACATGTGACACATAGCAGAGCTGTCGAACTGAATCTCCTCATGCTAGTGACTCTCGATCAGTGTTCCTCCACTACCTCTAATTTAGGAGCTACTCGAGATTGTGTACGTAAGTAGATTTATGTAGTGTACACACAGGTAAAAGTAGGTATGGAGAGGGTAACTCTTTGTGAGGGGAAAGTCACTATGGAGTTCGCGAAATTCCAGTTCGACAGCCCTGACTTATATCAAACGGTACAATATGATGATATGAATTGATTAGTAGTTTAAGCATCTTGCTGTAGGTGGCATTATAGATTTTTATAATCCATTACGTATGAAGAAGTTAAATATTAATTGAAAAGACTACAACCACCCTTTAATAATACTGAATTTTGAATCAGATGAATTTTAAGAAGTACCCAATACAAAATACAAAAATATTTAATTATAATATACAAAACAAATATTAGTCTGGGGTCTAGAGTACCAATTAATCATTATATACTATAAAATAAGAGAGAGCTCTTCGTTGTCAGAATAGAATGGACAATTACTATGATTCTTCGTTTAAAGTGGTTGAATCTTCATTAAGTCCTTGACTTTTTTTATTTGACCTCTCAGACACAGTTTTCATGTCACAGTCTTATATAGTTCAGTAGTTGATCGTTCGATTCAGGTAGAGTCCGCTAGTGCATCGAGGCATTTTTTATGGTATTAGTATTTTAGCATATTTACTACTTGATCAATTTTGATCATTTTGCTTGATGTAGTTTTCCTATTAACTGTTCTTTAGGCGTAGAGAGCAGAGCAAACTCTGATTTTTTAGACAGTCTGTAATTCAAAATATGTGACACTAAGTCTCATAAGCCAGCAATGCTATCCTATACCATGTCTGTGGTGGTAGAGGTATTTAATAGGAGAACGCTAATCAAGAATCACTAGTTTGAGGGGAGGCAATTCGCATCGCTGGTTTAGATATATTTATGTTGGATACTATGAGAAACTATAAGTTCAGCATCTATTGGAGTTTAAAGTGCAGTAGCAACTCTGTATAGTAGTACACTGTGCCACGAATAAAAAGTGTAAATCTTATTCGTACGGAGGTTACTCCGATTTTGACAGATTATAATGATGTTGAATCATATATTTAGTTGACAACAGTTTGACAGTTTATCTATAGCTAAGTCTACATCGTGTTCTACTTTATGCATATGTACGGGCTATTATTTTCAGTGTCATTATAGTTTAATTTTTTTCTCTTATTATACTTCATTTCTTACAAGTTTATATTCTTGTCTAACACGTTGTCAAGATTGTTGAGTGACATCATGAAATTACCCGCAGACGTATATGATAAATTGTATTTGTGAGTATTTTTCACATAGTTTTTTTTTTGAGAACATTACAGTTAATTTATAAACAACTAATTGACTCATTATGTCTATTTAAAAATTACTTTCTGTTTCAGATATATAACACCAGAAAAATTCTATGTAGAACCCGTTGGAACTAAAGTGCTACTTGTAGTTGATAGAGTGAGTCAGCAAATTTATACTCAAGGTAATTAATGTTATAATATAGTATTAATGTCAGTCAGACACTAGTGTAGATGCATAAAAATAAATTTTCTATTGCAGCTGGTACAGCAAGTCAAATTCCATCAACTGCAAGTCGTAGGAAAATATGGGGCATAATAGGAACTATAAGATTGTTAGCATGTCGTTATCTTATAATCATTACAGAAGCCATAGAAATTGGAACTATAGCTGGCCATCAAATTTACAAAATAGTTGCAACAGAAGTTATACCATACACAAAATCTTCTCTGCATCTTAGTGAAAAACAATTGCAAAATAATTCCACGTATTTAGAGATGATTAAATCTGTATTGAATACACCGCATTTCTATTTTAGTTATACATATGACCTTAGTCATACAATGCAGAGACTTCATAATACACCACCTGAATTCTTACAGGTTATCATTTGTTTAATTAATATCAAACAACTGCCTTTAATTGATAAAGATGTGCATTGTTTTTGTATGGTATAGATGCCGCTTCATGATAGAGCAGATCTAAGATTCGTATGGAATGCTTATCTTTTACAAGATTTAACCTCGAGGCCAGAGCAGTACAAGTTTTGTCTGCCAATTATACATGGATGTATCCTTGAATGTATAAATTCTTGTACAGAATATTTATTTTATGGTTTTACCTGTGCTTTCCTTAATACTTTTGTAGTTGTGTCATTAAATACTATCACTGTAACTGGTAGTACATCATTTAATTTGGGTATTGTATCTAGACGAAGTGTACATCGTGCAGGGACAAGATTATTTTCACGTGGTATAGATTCTACTGGTAATGTTTCTAACTATGTAGAAACAGAACAATTAATTGAATTCAACGGACATCGTATATCTTTTGTACAAACACGTGGCTCTATACCTTTGTTTTGGTATCAGGCACCAAATTTAAAATACAAACCTAAACCACAATTAAGCAGCCATGAGGATCATCAGACTGCTTGTGCTCGACATTTTGAAGCTCAGATATTCCACTATGGAAAGCAAATTTTAATTAATCTGGTAATACATTATTTTGTAAGTCAATATGGTCTGAAATTGTTGGTGATTGTGAACAAGTTATTCTTTTATATAGATTGATCAGCATGGTCCAGAAGCTCTGTTGGAGAAGGCATATCGGAACATAGTACAACGAATTAACAATCAAAATGTTCATTATGAAGGTTTTGACTTCCATGCTGAATGTAGGAGACTCAGATGGGACCGATTAAATCTGTTACTTGACAGACTGACCCCTGAATTGGAACAAATGGGATACTTTTTCCTTCTATCAGACGGAACATTATTGTCTGCACAAGATGGCGTTTTTCGTACAAATTGTATTGATTGCCTTGATAGAACTAATGTTGTTCAAAGTATGATAGCAAAGAGAGTTCTTAATGATGCATTATCAAGGTTAGAAGTCTTGAGGAGAATTGAAGATCACCCTAGTGTTGAAGAGCACTTCAAACGGGTAACATTATATTTAATTAATACTATTATCATTTGTTGTTTTCTTATATTAATTTAAATACAACACTTATAGATTTGGGCTGATAATGCAGATATGATAAGTGTTCAGTATTCAGGTACTGGTGCTTTAAAAACAGATTTCACGCGTACTGGTAAACGCACTAAATTAGGCGCCATGAAAGACGGCATAAACTCTTTAACAAGATATTATAAAAATAATTTTACTGATGGTTATAGACAGGTACATAGTTACAACATTTTGTGGAATACATATTTTTGAAAAATGATTTTTATTCTACGCGCTCTATAGGATTCCTTGGATCTATTTTTGGGACGTTACATTGTACAAGATGGCGAATGTACATCGGTTCAATGTCCTTTGGAGTCTGAAAGAAATTGGCGTTACGCTACGTTCCCCTTGGTACTTCTTGTCGCATCGTCAATGCTAGTTGCCCATATAATCCTCCCTTCAAGATACACTACTGAAATTTTATTGTACATGTTATTTTGGGGTGCCATGGTGGGTGGTACATTTGCAACCATCATTCACCACGGAAAACAGTATGTGGATAAACCTAAATTACTTTAAATGTATTAGTTTCACTTATCACATATTGTAAAATACTTTTAATTTATGTTAATATTGAAAGTTTATGTGATTCTCTCCTTTTGGATTTTTAATTACATTCGCAATATTAGGCATTAGGATTAATTTCATGATTAAATCAAGAAGCCACGTAATGTTTACTTTTATAAACATTAGTCTTTCACATAAGTGTTGCGTTTGTGTACTAAAATATGTTACTTATTTAAATACTGTATTAGAAAGAATAAGTTTTTATTGATGTATATAGATTTATAGTAGTTGATTTTTCCAATTGATCGTTGAAAATCGTGCATTTTTTATGTGAGTAGATCAATATGTAATTTGTGAGGATAGCTTGATCTCGTTCGAGGGAATCTTGTAAAGTATCGTAAGAGATTCAATCTTTTCGTTTAGGGTAATATTTGTCTGACTAACAATTATTTAGTACTTGATATTTATCATACTACGGCGACAACCTGCAGTTATCAATTACATTTGAACGTTGCAGGTATTTGAATGGTACGTAAATTTTATTTACAATATAAAAAAGGCACGAAAAAAGTAATAATGAATATTGACCTGCTTCAACAAAGCATTTAGGAATTAATGCACTTTAAACGGTTTTTATGATTGTAAAGAAGATCTAGCCAAAATACTGAAAGCATTTAATGGCAAACAAAAAAAAAAAATATATAAACGTCGAACCAAAGCGTGTACTACCCTTAAACTCGTAATCTGTCTAAGTATGTAGCAGTCACGAATTTCAATTACGATTAACTTGTCTTAGATGTAATGAAAAATATAGGTCAACGTTTTAGGGAAAAAGTATTTTTTAATAATTAAGAGGTAATCTTTCATACTAAGATACTTATTTGGTTGGTAATTGATATACACCAATAAAATTAATGTCTTTTCTCTTTCAAATGAATGTTATCTTTACGACGTAGTTAGTAAGTAGAGATGGACTTTAATCAAAGTCTATGATTTGTTTGGCGACTAGGGTGATGCCATTCCCTGAGTGTTTAATTATTAATTAACCGTACCATCTGTTTGCTTCACTCGTCCGCATCCATTAGATATATTCGGTTGCAATTAGAGGATTGTTGTTTACGTTGAATTACAGACGTTCTCTATTTGCTTTGGAGTTCAATTTACGTCTTCCAGTGTGCTCACAGAATACTCGCAAGGCATAAGCCCTTATCGGGTAGATGAGATTGGATTTCAATTCGAGAGCAAGACGTAAAAAATTCATTAAAACAAGTTTAAAGATTATTTAATAATTTCAATAGGTAGTCTCTCTTTGTTACGGGAAATATTAATATCTATCGGTGCCAAAAATACGAGAGCACATTTTAAACGTATCAAAAGTACATTATAAAGATTTTTTAACACCTTTTCTTTTTCTCTCACGCCGAAGTAGAAGATCCTGATGGTAAGAGAAATGGTAATAAAACCGATGCCCTGAATCCGTTGCCGGTTTGTAATTGAATCAAATTAATCACCCTCATCGACTTCGAGTCTGAACTGGCGTCGCTGTGGCAGCGCGCCGCTTACTATCTCCAATTAATAGTATAAAGCTACACGTTTCGTTAGAACTTTATAAAATAAATCCAATTACGGGCGACCGTTTGTCAAAGGCTCAAAGCCACGGAAAGTTTTACCTCGGCTCGAAAACGACGTTGCTCGGCTGTTTTCCTTTCCCCGTTTTGTCAATAAGAAATAAACGGGATGCTGACGGATGCATGATCCTTTTTGTCAATGACATTAAAAGTCAGCTGGTACACGACACTGTCTGTGTATGTATTTACGTTCTTCTTTTATTAGATGCATACGATTGATATGTATACATCAACTTGAAAAGTAGACATGCAAAGTTTCCTTGTCGCATTTTAATAATCAGTTCACTTTTCGCCGCCAATTCCTTATCAAATCAAATTCGATTATTTTAAAGTAAATATCTTGTATAATTAACAAGAAATCCTCGGTTTCCAGGATCGAGGTTCCCAGGGAATATTTAACACTCTTCGATTGAAATACATAAAATGTTTTCTTAAATGCATACTTTTTTCTATTTCTATCTTTCTACTTTTTTCTGTTTAATTATATATTGTTGTCAGATTTTGACCGAAGGATCTCTATTCCTGAGTGCATCTAGTGCATCGTTTTGCAGTCTTTGTTATTCCTATATAAAAATCAATGCTTCTATGGTCACCGTAAAACACAAATATTCGAGCGGCGCAACTGGTAAGAGCGCCATTTTCGCTA
Organism: Nomia melanderi; assembly: GCF_051020985.1. Classification (NCBI taxonomy): domain Eukaryota; kingdom Metazoa; phylum Arthropoda; class Insecta; order Hymenoptera; family Halictidae; genus Nomia; species Nomia melanderi. The sequence continues at coordinate 4,446,454 of NC_135007.1, read as the reverse complement.
TTTCTCACCGATTGAGAAATCGGTAAACCGTTCGCTTGAATTTAGGCAGGTGGGCGTGAATCGCATTCGATTTTCGCGCGTGTACAACCGTACATGTGGAATCGCGCGCGTATGCGGTGTACGTAGGTACGTCGGTTACGTAGCTACTTACGGTAGGTTCCGTGATACATGGAGGTCGCACCTAAATTTCCCTTGGGAGTCATACGTCTCACCGACCTCTCGGCAACCCTCTCCATTTTCCCTATGTCCCTCCTTTTCTCTTCTTGTCTTCTGGCTTTCTCCTCCTCCTTTTGTTCTTACTTGCATCGATGCTTTATGCTTTCTTGTATCCTCTTCCACTCCCGCTACTGGTGTAGATTTTGTTCGTTTACGAGGGCTAAGATCAAACGCCGAAACGTGATGGTTGCGGAAGAAAGAGGATGCGCCGTTATTTCGTTTGCAGGTCGTTTACATTAAGATAGTTGAAGAGTCCGTGATTCGCACTGCTCAGTTTACCTTCCTTCATTTCTTTAATACTTTATTTCAGGAAATACCGTGCTTCCCCTTCTTAGATCGTATTCCACTGTTATTAGATTGCTGCGTAATTTCTGTCCAGTAGATGCGTCTTTTGTGAATTCTTACGTTACAAACCATTCTTTATTATGGGTACTTCATTTTTACAATGGTCTGGTTACAATTCTGTCATTAAAAGTCTTCAAATTTATCGGATATTTAAAAGAAATATATTGCTCCTTTTAAAGTCTTGAATCGTTCTTTCTGTTTTCTTATTCTTGTAATCGGGACCTATGAAAATCTGTTTGCGTTGCTTGTCTGCATTGAGCATTATTATTTTGTTATTTTTCTTATTATTATCACCATGCATACATTCGCGTTATTTCTATTTTGATATTGCGTAAGTTCAGATTTAGCGTGTTCGATTGCAAATCTTACATACATGTATTTTAAAATATATAACTAGCGTCAAGTTAGGTGTATACTTACTTCGCTATAACAAATCTATAATAATGTCAATAGTCCTCCATTCAACTCATTATATGTCGATGCGGTTTTAATGATTTGTAATTATTTGGAGTGTACGCGATATATATATTTATATAACGCGCCACATAGAACTGCCCTTTCATATTCCAATTGAAGTCGGAGGGGAGGCTTGAATATTTTCGCGAGCTGCAAACGGCGCATCGTCGCTTCTTTTTCGCCAGACCCCGTCGCGTTCTGTTCCTTTTCTTACCCGTTCTTCGTTCCCTCTCATAAAAGTTAATAAGCCGGCCGGGGTAGGTTCGTCGATCCCGAGGAAATTGCGGGAGACCAACGCGCCTTCCTCGCGACGTTTTATGTTGCTGTTCCATTCGCTGTTACGACCGACCTTCTCCACCCTGTTCCACTGTTTTCTACCCCCCTTTTTCTTGCCTCCGTCTCTTCGTCGCCCTTCGAGTCCGTGTTTCTTTTACTGCCCCTCCGTGCAAGTGTCTCTGCTACTGCTCACCCAAGAAAGGGTGACACGCGTAAAAGCGGACGAACCCGCCCCGGTTGAAAATCCACTCTTTGGCAAGCCACTTCCTGTTAATAACTTTCGAACGCAACGAAATCTCGAGCGTCCGACGTTTCTTAACATGTTGAATGCGCGCAATTTCATAGAGCAGAATATACAAAATAGAAGAAATATAATATTAAATTATTTAATTGAATTGAATTATTATTACTTGCACGTTGATTTAGCTGAAAGTCACTACATTACGTAGCATTATTTATACTATAGAAATGTTTTCAAATAATCATCGTTTAATCGAGTGAAGCATAGTAATTCGATTTGGCTGGGGTGACCTTATTTGCATGACTTGGAAAATGTCAAACTACTCAAGTAATATTAATTGCTTATTTAGAAATTTGGCGATTGGCTTCAGTTTCAATAATCCTATATATAATAAAACAATATGTTGTTGAAAATCTGTTACCTAATAATATTGTCGATTTTTCTGCTTTTTCCAACTAAATAACTGCTGAATGTATTACGTAATACAGTAGGCATTTGTATGAAGCTTTATATATTATTTACTTCATGAATGGTATTATTTTGTACTATAAGTTTTCGGATTCGTTATCAGTATACAAAAATGCACGTGGGTTATTGAACGTTAATAACGCAAACGTGTGTTGAACAGTGTCATCATAAAGTGCAAAGAGATAGAAACACGGGAATGAGTTGGGTTTGACCAGATTTTATGATATTCTATAACATATCCGAGGTGTGAATACGATGATGTAATATTTATTTAATCAAAATAGTTTCTTTAGTCCGAACTGTATTCTTTATACGTTTTAATATTTTTGAAATTTAGAAATTATAAATATTTATTCATTTGTGTATAATACATCGCTACAAAAATAAGAATTTCTTAAAAATTTTTACATATAATCGAATTACAGTATGCGCATTTGTTTTTACTAGATTATTCCTGGCAACTGGAAACAGTTAGAAAAAGAAAAATGAATTGTTTAGATACAATTCTTAACACTAAAACAATTTCAAATTTGATTAAAAATTCTGTATTTTCTTTTGTCCATTTAATTTCTTATCAGTGCTTATATTGTCCAATTAATCAGTTTTTTAATTTTCGTCTTCTCTTTTATTTCAATTTTTACCAAGAAAAATGTATCGTCTAATTTGTTTACCTTTGTTTTATAATCAGTTATTACTGGTTACTTTAGAAATAGGTATATATAAAGTATCGGTACGTTTAGTCTTAAAATCACATTCTATAACACTTCTTGGATAAACGTTTAAGCGAATCGATACGTATTTAACACGTTGTTGTTTAATCGGATTAATTACGCAAACAGTATTTTAAATACTATTCCTGCTCTGCACGTATTATGCGGCATAAATAATGCCGCACTCTGGAAGTAATTCACTTGATGGTTCCGAGTACCTAGTTAATTTTGACTCGTCCGTGGTGTCTATTTATTTAGCAAAGTTTTTTCTTATTTGTGCTCGCATCTCGCGGAAACTGCAAACTTTAATGCACTTTGAGGGATTCTTCCTCTTTCGGTGTCTTCACCCTCGGCCACCGCTGAAAATTTCTTCGCAGAATTATTTCATGCGACGATCGTCGCGCGACGAAACGAATTTATGGGGTTGCCATCCCTTTCTCTGCTTTCCTCGGCCCGTAACGCTGTCCATTCAAAAATTTAATCCGTGTCCACGCTTTGATCGTACCACGGAATCGATGCGTGCTGAATGCTAAGCGATTCGGAACGACCAAGGATGCAGAATCGTTTTAATCATTCAGAGAGCTCGCCGCATCTCTTTTCCTTGCTTTGAGAACTTCCCCGGAAGCGTCCGCCAATCTGAAATTGATAATTTCGGCTTTGCTTAATATTAATGAGGATAGTGTAAATGAAAAGTGCGAGGAGTTGTAAAATTTGAAATGTTCATTATGAGATAACGAGAGAAATTTCTGCTTTTTAAGAAACTCGATAATCTCGTTTCCCGTTTGCCTTTTTAACTTCTTGAGTGTTGAGTATTCTCGACCGAAACGTTCCGTGTTGACGGAATATTCTTTTGCTTAGCTTGCCACCTGAAGATTGATGAATTATGTGAACCCTTTTAATACGTTGACTGCCACGAAAAACATCAGCATTCTACGTAACATTTATCTTTTCAATATGGCCGTGACCGCGAAGGGTACATTAATGACAAAGCGTTATGCACATCGTTGAAAAATACGTAGTTGCACCTAAAACTATTTGCGTAAACATTACAATCTCTTCAAATAACAATATAAAAAAGAATTGAAACAGTTTACTAAATGTCCTCCATCACGCCGAACAATTCTTACGTGAAACATTTTTCCGTATTTTTCATAATTACGGAAATATTCGACTGTACACGAATAAAACGGACATACTGCATAATGAAAATAAATAAATTAGTAAATATAGAATTATACAAATATCGTAACGTTATGTGAGGATTAAATCTGGAGGGTCATAATTTCAATAATAACCGTTTAAGTTTATCGACGGGCACGCCTCGAAGAAACGTCGCTTCTGGCACGTAACGTTCACGAGTCAATTTATTATACTGGGGGCACGCAATGCACGCTCAACGGGCCAGATGTGTCCCATCGACGCAAATTACGCGGCCGCGACGATATTTCTCCAAAAATTGCAACGCGACGTCTAGCGAGCCCGCAAACCACCCCCGTCCTGCAGTATCGCGCGTTTTATTAGACATTACAATAACGTATGCATGAAACGTCGCGTAATTTCAGTAAGACGCATTCCCGCAAAAATTGCGCGCAATCTTGGCACGCTTGCTACCCCGCAAAATGCGGGAATTCCGGTGAAATGCGGATTTTTATTAAACACGATATAGTCTGCGATGCAGTCGAGGGGGGGGGGGGCAGAGAATAGATAAATGTCGATACAATTTTATTATGCCTTTTAATATCATCCCGAGTGGGCAGAGCGCGTAATCACGCTGATATCGTCCGCTAACAGACGTTAATACATGATTGTTTCAATGAATTGTTTCATAGAGAACGTGAGCAATTTTTTACATGACTGGAAGAGATAAACCATCGACGGGGAAAGCATGAGATATCGTTCATTATTTTCATTGTGGCGGCATAACGGGACACAGAAAAGGTTTTCTTGCCGTGCGGATGCTCTAGCCCAGGTAGCACGGGTAAGCAAACATCAGCGTTGCAGACCCGTGCGGGTACGTTAAATTGTCGAGCCCTAAAACAGGCGATGAAACAAACAAACTACCTAGCTCCGCACGTGGGGGAAAACCTCCCCTTTTTCCGAACGGAATCATGGGAATTTCCATGTACCCCGTATCTTTGTCTGCGGACAAAGATGTGGGGGTGAAGCGACGTTAAATGGAAGCCACCGTGATAGCCACGACACACCACGTCCGTTCTTTCTGGCGCTAGGTCAGACGGAAATCTTTCCGCGTATCTTATAAGTGTTGATTAATAAATAAGAGTTTTCGTTAAAGACTAGTCAGTCATTTCGCACCCTACTACCCACATTCATTTTAGCGTTTGTTTGTTATTTTTTATTAATATTCTATTTTAAATGGGACAGATGTTTTATAGAAATATGAAGAAGAATATTGCTTTATATTAATAACAGTTTGAAAGAATGGGGAGGTAATTGGAGATTACCATACTGTAATTGCCGTGGAAATTAATTTCTTATCTACCATATTTTTTGGATTATACAATACAGTGTTTACATAATCAGATGCAGTATAACAGAATAATTTATAGAATGTTCATTTTCTCGTTATCAAAGATTTGAAATTGCTTAAAATATTCTACCAAACAATGTTTATTTCTGACTAATATTTGTAAGATATATTTTTCAATACTTAACGTCTCAATATTGTAATATTTTTTTTATTATTATAAACGGAATAAACATCTGGCCAGTAAAAATTTCGTTAGTTACTATTCTAGAAATAATGATAAATCCGAAGATTTTTAAGTAAAGGCAATTTTTATGTATATAAAAATGTAAGCCATAAATAATGCTTGAAAATGTAAACATGGTAAATATATGTTGTATTCAAAATCTGCATACAAATTTTTGTATCCAAAACAGGACAAGACGTTTTTTAGTTCCCTGGTAGTGAATGGGATAAAGAGGTTTTGTAAAATGTACAAATGAGGTTTTGTTAATGTAATTCACTACATCTTTGAAGTGATGGCCACATTCGTTGACAAACTGTAATTGTGTAGATTATAAACTATGTAATAGCAGTAATAGAGGCAGACAGTTGTTAGATAAGTACTTCGACTTATGCAGGTCTCGTCTCTCCTGAATCTGAGTTTTAAAAGGAAAATGTGTATTGAACATGAATCGAAAAGTTCGAGTTGTAGTGGTTTTTATAGCTAAACAGAAGGGAATGCAGAAACCGATTGAGTTATAGTGGTTCGATTGTAGTAGGCAGAATTCAAGTAACAAACAAATACTTACATAGTGCCATCTTTATTGAAACCCTATCCTACATGATGAGTGTCATGTTCGTCGAACGATGGCGCCGACACAATGGAGTCGCGACAAAACGACTTTCCATCTCATGGTCTCTCCTCTCTCGTAGTATTTTTTTTTACTCTCCAAAGCAGAGGGGGCTGAATGGTTCTCGTTATAGCGTGCTTTCGATTCCGGTCGGTGGATCTCCAATTATATTAGACATTCGGTCGAATGGTTCGGTTAGTGTTTGATAAACACTAGTTAGCAACGGGTCCCGATCAAATCCGCTGGATCGTGTCTGACCGATCGCGTTTTTAAATTAAAAGTCAATAGAAAACGCGGCATATCGGTTCAAGCGGCGCGTGTATTATAAAGCGACGGGCGGTATAGTTGGTCATGCGCACTGAATCCGGGGATGCGTGCATCGCCGATTACGCAGATATGATCATTTTGTGCGGATCGTTCGAGTTCTGACTAGAACAGGTTTGTCCAATCCGCACGGGGTCCAAAATGGTTGTGAATGCTGCCTAACAAAAAATCAGAAGCTTACAAACTTTATAAAGTTGCGACTAAAATACCTATTAACACTAAACGTACTGGTACTACGCATACATCTATTATTGAAGTAATTAATTGAATATCTGATTATAAAGTACAAATAAGCAAGTTAAATGATACATTTTTCTTAGTGGAAACAGAAACAGAAGAAAATACAAAAATTGGAAAACTAATTAATTGGGCACTACAGGAATTGGTACGAAGTTAAATGAAAGAAAGGGAACGCAGAATTTTAAATCAAATTTTAAAACCTAAATGATGAATTCTTTATTTTTTCTTTGATGAGTGATGAATTCTTTATATGTATTTACTTTCATAATATATATTTTCTTTTTGTTAGGTATTAACAATGTTAACACTTCTTGTAAAAAACGTGGGCCATTCCTCGCTAACTTATCTTATTTGAAAGTGTACTTCTCTGTCAAGACATTTTTAAATTGTATAACGTTGTTACACTATTTTTAATAGTGTTAGTAGAAAAAATTGTTTATATTGTTTCTCATCAAGTAACTACTCCATTGTACGTCAAGGGGGAAACTCTTCATAAAGACCTAGGAATAAAATATGTAAAAGAGCAAGTTCAAAAATATGTAGCAACATACAATGACAAATTAGGGACACACTCCATCAAACTGGCTATGAACCTGACACAAACTCCAAGAATCAGAAGACTGAGGAGAATGAAACCACACGACCTACTGGATAGGCAATGAAGGAAAGGAAGTGGTAACACTACTGAGGGTTAACCACACACATACGATATACAAATTATCAAATTTGTTGGTTGGTTCACTAGAGTCAGTTATAAATTTAAATTAAAAATATTAAAAAAAAAGTAAGTTGAAACTAATTTTAGAGAAACGCGGAAATACTTTTTAGTGCAACAGTCGTATCAGAAGTGAGACGCAGACTCAATTCAATCCTAACTGAGAGTATCCCATTTTCGTTGGGTTTAATGTTATAGAATCCCCAACGCAACCCGAGTGGACAACTCAAGAAATAGTGAGCTGCTTCGAAGAAAAATTGGAGCAGGAGTGAGTTCTTGCTCAAGAGAAATAAGCATCGTACAGGACTACCCAGGCATCTAAAGAAGATACTCCAGAAACAAGAATGGAATCACTTTGGAAGATGTCGTAATGCAGCAAACAGAAGAGTGTTGGGGCACTGAAGAAGGTTGACAGTTTGGGAGCAGACTAAGATTAATCTTTTTTGTATCCTGGCCTTCTAACGTTTGGTTAATGCCTAATCCTGGACGGATTACTTGAAGAATCAAAAGGTAGGTAGCAAAGTCTGCAGGCACATTACCTATAACTTTACAAGCAACAGACTGTTTCTCTTCTGCGAGCAACAGCTTCAGAAGCTTTCACCTGCTAAATGTATAGTGAAAATATATAGATCAGGAATAATATAGATAGATACACGAATTTTAAAAAGCAACAAATAGCTATGTTTATTAACAATAAAGAAAACTACATACTAACGACGTGCAACTAAAACGACACACAACTTAATGTCACGAAGGGCAACACACGATTCTCTTGCCATAGACACTCTTTCGGACATTCGCACTCAAAAATTATTTCCTTCTCTGCAATCATTCTTCTCACTCGCACTGTCAACAAACTCTTAAACACATCTCTTCGAAGCCTAGCTGGAAATCTTGGGCCTGCAACATTGCATAGGCCACTTTCCCTCGACCGTTAGGCTTCCCTGTTTTATAGCCCTCCACTTACATTCATTCACGCATTTACACTTCTTAAGAATATCCTAAAACTAAGCTGAAAATTCTAGATACTACAAATGTATGATTCACGGCCCACTCGAGAGAATCTCAAGAAAATCACTATATTTGTATCATTGTCATTAGATCAGCGTATTGTCTAAACTTTCGATTTGCCCGCTAAATTACGCGGGAAAGTTAGCTGGTCAATTGAGAGACGTTCATGAATTATGCATTAGGGATCATGTCACAAGCTGTTGCTCGGGTCGTGTCGCCATGTGGCTAAGAAGAAAGTGATACCTCTTTTTGTCTGCGCACCTTTCCGCGGTCTAGATTGCTATTATTGCCGAGAGCATGTGGAGCAAAGGGAAGGAGAAGAAGTAAAGAAACGAGAGAACACGACTAAGGGACGATGGGGTTCTGCCAATTACCTACGTCTCTCCAGCCGCGCTCGTCCATTCGAGAGGCCGCAATTTTCTCTATTCTTGGACCCTCGCAAATGACGACTGGCTAGCACGACGCACAGGGAGAGGTGGAGGACAGGAAAGAGGTTTATCGCGTTTTGGAGAACGGACAGAGGGGGCCAGGCATCAATTTCCACCGAGGCCGGATCCTAGACGGATATTCGCGAGCCCGTATCGTTTATTTTGATTTGCTGGATTCGTTATCGGTGGACCGGGATGGGTGCCCCGGATTAAGAGATTTCGACGGGGAATTTATGGCATGGGCTTCTTCGCTGCTGGGACTTCATAAATACAGCTAGATCGAACCTCGACCCTATTTCGCAGCCTGCGGACTCGCTTTCTCGTCGTTCGTCGTTACAGTTGTTCGTTACGATCATCTTGGCTCGTGTACGTTTTGTGGTACAAGGAAAGACTGGTAGACGGGATACTGATAGGGATGCCTCCTTCAGCTTATTCTTGAGGATTTAAATTAGGGATTGAAAAGGCTCCGGAAATATAACTGTTTGAAAGTGTTATATATCGGTTCCTACTGGAACAGTTATGGAGAACCGAAATGAAGTTATAATTGTTATTAGGTATAATTGTTATAGATTCAACACAGAGCCGATGTACCATCGAGACTGAAACCAGTATACCAAATAACATTTATGACTCTAGTTCAGTTCTCCATAACTGTTTCAAGATCCGAAACCGTTATCATAACTCTTTTCAACTCCTGATTTAGCCCCCTGTCCTACAATATCATGTCAGACTTGCGATGAGAATTTTAAACTGAATTCGACAAACCTAAATAGTATTTACTTTCTTCAAATACAAATTAAATGTTATTTTTTTATTATCAATCTTTAAAGCTGACGTAGGTATAGAATAAGTATCAGGTTCTTCTTTTTTCTGAGAAATTATTAATGATAAAGTAGTTTCTTTAAATCCAGTTCGAAAGAATATCATAGGAAAAGGGGTTAAACGATTTGAGGTATCACTAAGACGTATGTTTTATGTAAGGTTTTAATTTATGCGGGTTGAGGTATAATTGTTACGGCGCTCTGACCTGAACCCAGGTCAAAAGCCTGTAAGCAGGCTCATCGATGGCCTTTATAACTTTATAGATTATGTAGACGAAAAATTTTAGTTTTTCAGCGAAACGTTCAGTAAGTTCCTTCTATATCTGTTAAACATACCATCCCTACCAGAAAATTGTAAGTTTCAGTCAGAGATTTTTTTAATTTCAACCAAAAAGAAGATGTGGCTTGTTAGAGTTATGTAAACTATTCTGTATATTTCAATTGATAATGAGTACAAAACGACAAAGAAAATTAGATTAAAAGGTATACATCATTCCTCTAAAATGGAGGTTTTAAAACGATAACTATTATCTCTTTGTCACGGGATAATAAACGTAATAAATATTAAATCAATTAAATTATTGTTATTGTTCTTCATAAATCTTGACGTAAATGATAACGAATGTTTAACAACGATTTATGTAATTGGGGAATATACAAGTTTGAGCAAAATATATATTTCAAATGATAGAAACTACAAACACGTATTACAAGATGCCAGATCACATCGTTATAATAAACTACAACACAAATAATTTATCACCATGTACGAAACCAAATTCACGCTGAACATCGAACACGCATTGTTTAAATAAATTCTTACTTCGACTTTCTCACAGTATTAATGAGCGAAAGAGGGCGAAATTATATGGCGTCGTGAAAGATGTCAACAATGTGGGTATACGCTAGACATAATTTCTGCTGTCTGGAATGCTTGAAATTACATCTCACTAATAAATGCATAAAACCCACTAACACTCCAGCCAAAAGCATCATGCGGAGTTGAATATCCTGCCAAGTACAGAGGCTATCCAGTCTACAAGGAGCAGTGGTGGCGGACATTCACTAAGCCAAGAGCCTATCATAAGCAATGTACCACATTTCTAAATCTACAATTTCTAGAGAAGATTTTGAAGCTTAGGTAATAAATTTCCGACAAGTGGTAATTTGAGCATCAGAAAAAGAGTGACGTCTAAAAGATGTAGTGCTTCTGAAAAGTGCACGATCGATGGAACTAGAATAAGTAGCCATTTACTAGCTTGCAGATATAAATACAGCACCAGACTCACTCGACGTTTTAATTAGCAGATACTCTTGATGTCGCTACATTTAAATTAATACTTGGGCTGACATTTCATCTGAGCATTTGACGGCCATTACTTGTTACCACGATCACAACCTTCTTTCAGTTAAATGAAAGACGTGACGTATAGAGTACAGTTGAATAATATAAAGAACGTATTTTTCAAGTACATAGCTAGACATATGATTAGAAGAGGTTAAAAAAAATTGCAAGAGAATTTTAAGAAAAAGTAGGATAATTTTAGATTCCGTGATCAAGAGAGATTAATTAATAAAGTAATAGAAAAGCTGACTCCATTACTTAATGAAGTAGATAAAAATTAATTCTTGAGTGGATACTTTAATTACTTAATTTTCAAAATTTAATTCATATAAAAGCCATTAATTATGTTTTCAGAAGAGCTGTTAATAGATTGAGAAAGTATGAAGAAAATTTCAATTCATTCAAAACTCTTAAAAAAGGCAAGGTGCAAGTAAGTGGTTTACAAGAAATGGAAATAGGATTTGATACATATTTTACTAAAATAATTATGTACAGACATGTTGCCACATTTTGATTGTTTATAAAGTCTTTCTTTCTTCCAAAAATACATACAGGATATATTTTATGTATATATATTTGGAATACATAAAACGAATCTTTTTCTATATAACATAAAGACAATAAATATTGTGCGAAATGCACAATGTATATCTTATTTTCCTTTCAGGATTAAGTTTAAAAGAAAGTTCCACTTTTAAACGATTTAAATGTCTAGCGCTCTTAATGTATATGCATATACAAGCACGAATGCTCGCAGATTTGTCTGTGGCATTTCTACGCTCCGTTCTACCTCTTGTCTCAGTGGCTATAGTTTTGATTTGTTCCTGAGAGTCCTCTTACCAGCTGTACATTAACGGTTGTATGTACATGGAATTACTTGCATGAGTTGTGGCTTTTCTGCGCTCTGCACGAAGTTGGTGATTTATGTAGGACGAATCACCTGAGACTGGAACATAAAATATTTTCGTTGTTTATGATGGCAGAAGAATAATTTCCAAAGCAACAGGTACCAAAATTCATTAAAATAAACATGATTATTTTCACATGGTTTTACACTTCATAAAATTGTAAGCTGATTGATGTTTTAACGAATTAACATTTTGAGTGGCAGTGGAAATTTTGATTTTAAGCAAAAATCACGATTGTAAAATGAATATTATATTTAGGTCAGTTTAGAGTTAAAGTTGATTAAATATTTACTCAATACCAATTACATATTAGACGTTTCTTATTATTAAGAATATTAAAAATGAATTTTAAAAAATTTGCAATAGAAATTAAATATATAAGATGGAGGAACAACATGGAATATTATGCATCGAATAAGCATTTATCAACAGCTTTTTTTATGTAAGTTAATAAAGCTTAATTTAAATACATACATGTTTAAATTTAAAGATTTAGATTACACTTACATTTTTTTAAACAATTCAGAAAAACACATATAATGGTAAAAATATAAAATAAATATTGATATGATCCCAAAAGAATATTTTTGCCAACAGTATTAGCTCTTTTGAAATGATAATTTTTGATCATTAGTAGTTCCTTCCAGATATTAAAAACTACGAATATGTGTTGTAGTCTTAGTCTTTCACTTTTATTCAAACTTATTTAATATTCTACCTGCGGCGCATCTATAGAATATCAGCGTAAAAATTCTTTTCGGCACAAAAAACCATTGCAGCGGTGCAGGCATCCGTATATTGCAATTTCCAAGCGGAAAACCTCGCAGGCTAAATATTCGTGAAGTGCGCTCGGGCATGGTTACCTGATCGTCCCATCTAATCCTAACAGCGATAGTAGACCACAGTATGTGTATTGCTGCGTAGAATATTCGGGAATGTCACCAGCTGTATAGCGGGTATTAAAACACTTAATACATTTTTGGGATGATTTACAAGTTTACTCTTTATTATTAAAAAATGTTGAAGTGTGGTCTGTTTCGTGTATTTATATTTATATGATAATATAGGGTAAGACGTGAAAAGCTGTCTCACTTTTTTAAAAAGAACAAATAAAAAATTAAGATGTATTTATGAATGTTTAAGAATATTAGAGAAAACATAAAATATATTTATGAAAATAAATATACATATATAATTATAATAGTTCAATAGGTTTTTGTATAAGACTCAGTATTCCACGCAAGAAAATTGAAAATATTGAATAACTTTAATGAAATCGGGCCATTTCAACCGTAGAACTATCTCACCTAGAATTAGTCTATGTTTAAAATATATCGAGATGTAAAATTGTATTGATGTATTGATTTATTTAAATTATCGTAGAAAATAAACAATCATTTTAGTGATTTATAATGTATTTGCAGTAACATCTTTCTATCTGCTGTATAAACGTCAGGCAAATGGTTAAGAAAATAAATGAAATTGATAAAGGGAGAAGGAGAAAGAAGAGCAGAACTGAAACAACAAGGTAGTAAAGTGAAATGAGCAACGAAAATAACAACAGTGGAAGAAAAAGTAACACGATAAAAGAAGTCAGAGGAATTTAAAAAAGAAGTAAAGCGAGAAAATGAAAAATTGAAATTTTTTAATATTTTAGCTAAGATACTTGTACTTGAAATATATTAAAATATATCTGATACAATTATGTGATAAAGTATTTTAGTCATGCCCAAATAGTATGCATTGATAATTTTTCTCATTCTGATTTTTAAAAAATTATTTTTCAGAACGTATAAATATTTAGTGCAATGTAACGCATTCGCAGAATAAAAAAGTTATTTTAACATTAAAAATTCGTTGATAATTTCCATTTTTATTTTTTTCATGTCCTTGTAGTTATTGGTTAGTGATTGTACGTAACGAGGATAATAAATAATTTCCTTTACAAACATTTTAGGATAAAACAAATACCAATGTATTATCATTATAAACATATATATGATGTTTTTCTTAAATTTTCATAAGAAATGCTGTTTTCTGACTTCTTAATTTTTTAACTTTTTTCACCCAGCATTTTCAAACAAAAGCTTTGAAAACATTCATTAATAACTGTGTTCCGATAGATGCAAATTTTCCAAGCATTATATACCTAAAGAAAATAATTCAATAATTAGATGTCGAAACTTAACACAAAATATTTCTTTTTTGCAAACTGTCAAACGGTTTATCGTCGATATAATTTGATTCAAAAGCACTTTTGGTACCCTTGTTTGATTATATTATTTGTATAAAAGTATTTCAAGCAAAGCCCTGTGAAATATATGAAAAATTTCATGATAAGCTGCTATGACATAACAAAATTGGTGACTTGGTGATTTTTACAATTAAACAGGAGGTAAAAATTTTCAAAGAACTTTTTATAAAATAAATTAAAAAGATAAATTTATAGATAACAGTAAACAACAGGTTTCCTCAAATTTAATATATTTATAGTTACATTAGCAGTAATCACATACATTGTATATCATTCATTTAAATGACATAACATGCCACAGAAAGTTGTCACAAAAGATATTTTAATTTCATGAATGAAATAACGTGTAATTATTCGAAACCATCAAACAGAAAATTATTCATTAACACGTTAGCGACCAACGTCACATATTTGACACCCAACATTCTGTATTTCGCGTGAAGAAAATTAAATTATTTTCACACGTATTTGTATTTAAAGTTGTAACATACGGTATTAGATGTAGGTTGCGTTGACACGACTTTTTTCTTGAATTTTATTTGCATTTCATAAAGACGATTTGCTGGATGTAATAAAATATGGTAACTATGAAAATTCCTATTGAAATAAACGTTGCTCGCGAACGTGTCATGGAATAATTTTCTGAAACGAAGACATAAATAATGTGACGCTTTTGTCACTTCTAAACGTGATGATCGCATATTCAAGTAATATTTCACCTGTCTCAGCTTATGACTCGATTCAATATATGTGATGAATTAGCCTGTTTAAAATATTGGAAAGCCACGGATTTGCGTCGGTGAATCTCTAAAAACAATATTTATTCTGTTTTTTTCCCTCTCGAATCGGTGCTTTTGAGCTTGGCTGTAATCAAAATTAGTTCAAGCGAGAGCAGAAATCACGATCCAACGGTTTTTCAGGCCGTTCAGTGAGTCGTGAATTTACTACGTTCAGCGGGCTGTATTGTACCTAACGTGTTTACCTTTCACTATCGTCTTCCGTGAAGAAACAAAGCGAGCAGAACAGTGGGAGGAATGGGGAATTAAGAAAAGAAGGTACCTACAAAGGGCAAGATTTAAAAACGACGCGGAGGATACGTACATTTATTTTTCTTTCGGTGATTCTTCTTTGTGTTTACTTGGCTGGAGACAAACTTTTTGGAGCGGAATTATTGAAGAAAAGAGATCATAGAGGTTCTCATGGTACATCGTACGCAGACAAACACAGGCACTGATAGAACAAGAACATTTTTATAACGGATCCAGCGATTTTATTTTACCAGATCGTCCGATCAAGTTCCGGGACAGCAGCTGAACTCGAGTCTTTCGCTTGCCAAGTGACTGCTTTGACCGATTAAGAAGGAAATTCTGAAACTTTCCGGGAATTCCTGATATTTTAGAGTAGCCAAATACTTTGAAGATGACAAACAACCGATTTTATATGGAAGTTGACCTTGCAAAGATGTTATATAGAAATTGTGATATAAAAATTTCAATAACTGTTGGAATTGCAGCAATTTGAACAAAGTAATTTAAACAGGCCAAAAATTCAGTTGAGTGTTTTGTGGTTGTCTTGTTAATGCTGTGATATAAAACTGGATTTAGATTTTCAGCTAAGACTTCTAATATTTGTAATATTATTATTAGTAATACTTAGAAACATTGTAGTAGATTTATTGGGGAAATGAGCATGGAGGATGAGTGCGAAAATTATTTTAGGGATTCACAATTTATTATGGACAAGAAATTATAAAAAATTCTAATTTTATTGTAGAAATTAATAATGAAAAGATACAAGAAATATGGATAGGTAATATAAATGAAATACATACAAATATAAAATTATGTTTGAGTAAGCGAATTTGTTGAGTCAATAAACATTATCTATGAAGAATTAACGATAAGTCGCTTAAATGATGTCTGAGTAGCTTCACTTAATACTTTACCTACTCGACAATATTCTATTAATTCTTTACAAAAGAAATGACTCGCAATTAAGGACTTTTTAGTAGATATTTTAACAGTAATGAAGATTATAATCGTGAATCAATAAGTCTTCTCTAAATATCGTGACGTTAGAATATTTTTAAAGTTTTTACTTAAAAGAAAATTATTCAGCTCTTTCTTAATATTACGCAGACATTGAGAAGTCTGCTAATCGGATCTTGATAAGTAAAGTGTTAAAATATTAACGCAACGTTCGAACGCGCTTCATGGAAAATTGCTTCCAGGATCAGCTTCAGTGGTGCAAAAGTAGTTGAAAAAATGGATTTATATCGATAGTTCAGCGTTTAATGGTCAGTGCAAAGGCTTTGCGGGTGTATTAAGTATTATGAGTATAGAACTTTACTCCAGAACTTATAAAAGACGTCTAGAGAAGTGTATTCGAATTAATACAAGCGCAGTAAGCCACTAACGAAACCGAAAATGCTAAGAGCTTTTCAAAATTAGCTGCTAAAGGAGCTACTTCGTTTGCAGAAGGGAGTTACTTTATGTGTTACGGTGAGCCGATTAAAAATAGATTAAACAGAAAATAGTATCTTATTTTACTAGAGGACGAAATTGAAACTTTAAATATATTGTTTTGAAAAATGTTCCTTATTTCATATTGGACTTTAAAACTTGAACTACTTCCGAATGAGATGAAATTAATTGACTTCATATTTAGCATGTAATTCCTAATAAGATTATTCACTCATTAATGAAGCTTCTTTTTAATTTTCTTCATTTTTCAGTTACAATGACAGTAAGTAAATTTTTGTAGAGAAAATGTAACTTTTCGTTTAACGTACTGCCACCGTTTTATTTTTCGAAGTTCAAATCTTGGCCAAACATTGTAAGGCTAGGAGAACATTTATTGAAAAATAAATACCTTTATGTTTTTAACGTATATCCTATAGATAGTGAAGTCTATATTGCTACTAATATTGACGGACGGTGGCGTCAAGTGCTAAAGACTTGGTTAGTCATATCTATATACGCAGAAGTTCTTTACGATTATCTTAGAATCTAAAATCGAATGCCTATAATATGTATTAGGAAAAGTTCAGAAGTATGCTTCTGACAATATATTCCAAGATCATTAAAATTTGTGAGGTTGTCCATTGTATAAAGTAATTACCAAAAATTATTATAACATTCTAGTTTTTTGTTCGAGCATATAATACTGTTGTAAGTTGTAAAAAATAAAACAAAGCTTTGCCAAACCGTTGCGCTGTAAAACAATCTGAGATATATTTGAATGTAATGGCACCTTAATGTATTTTTTAATATTTTTCTGTATGTTTTGAAACCTGTACTAACAAGAAAGATAATGTCATAATAACTATTTTACGATTTCTTAAACATTTGAATGCTACGGGTATTTGTAAAAATCCTATCGAAAACTGCTAAATGGCGCGATCGTGGTTTCTTCGTTTTAATTTAAAAACTGAATTATGCTTTTCCAATTTCCCATAAAAAAATTCTAAATGGCGCGATAGCGCCATTTTTCTATTTCTAAGCAGGTAATAAAAAAATAAATAATTACAAGTAAAATAAAAACGTAAATTTAATTTCACTCCACGAAACAATAGCTTGACACTTTTAATAGTGAATCAGAGAAGTGCGATAGCATTGCCTCATACGGTTAATGTCCTTTTTAATGTTTTATAAAATACCATGATGTAATGATTAAAGCCTCGTTATATAAATAAAAAAACCTTTTGAAATAAGGTCTTTCACTTTCGCTCAAGATCTTTTTTCTTGAAATAAATATATTCTATTAAATGTTGTACCCTTACAATTAACGGTTAAAATAAAAATAACAATAAAAAGAATGTTCACTAGAAAGAAACAAAAAACATTGGAGAATTGCCTGAAATCGGAAAAATTTAGTTCTGATGCGATGTAGTATTGTTAGCTTGAACTCGTTAACGCACGAACCTGGGTGTCTGGTGTACACACACGTTGAAAAAGAATAGTTCTAGGTTGATTTAATAAAACTATCGAGTCCACGGTACATTTTAACGAGCCACTACCTGTTGTCGGAATTTGCTGAGAATATACTTACGTTACGAAACTGGAGCAAACAAGACCGACTGAACGGGTATCGAGGGAGTGTACGTGGAGAAATTAGGATAGTGGTAAGATGCGCCAGATAGTAGTGAAACCTGTTAAAGTTCTGTATTTAAAGCATCCATTTCGATCGACGACACAGGTTCCGTGAGATTTACTGGTTTAATATTCACACTAGGTTTACGGAATGCGTCAATTTGCCGCGTATTGAATTCTATAAACATTATGTAATAAATTTTTATGTTGATTTTTACTGATGCAATTACACGAATGAGCATCTTAATTGTCTATTTTTAAATCTCTAATTTCTAAGATTTAAATAGATGAATAACATTTTCTCTAGGAACAATAAAATAACTGCACAATAAATGTGTGTGAATCTAGTGTTAAAAAAGAAAGCAGAATGCAATGATGAAAAGTGGACAAGTAATACAAACTGTTTAGTTTTTTGAGAAAACAAAATGTGTATGTGCGTTTGTATTATTTGAAATACTACATATCAACGGGACATACCGCAGAGATTATTTATGATGCGAAGGTAATATAAGTATTAAAGTGTTTTGAAATATAATCTATGATTACTGTGATAAGGGAGCTGAAATAGAACAAATACTATATTGTCATATAATATCTTATCTGAATACTAGATAACAGTATTAAAATTTTTAAATACTTGAGTATAATTGCAATTGTAATTTCTATGGTTACTAATTAAAACGTGAAAATGAATATAATTACTATATGAATAGTTTAAATGATGCTTCACGTGTAGTTCGTAGTATTTAATACAGCACATAAGCTGCTAACACAATGTGTTGCAATGTTACGAGATCTTTCAATACTTGTAACTTTCTGATATACATTTGCAAATTTCAAGAAAATAGATACAAAAAACGTAATATTACAGTATTATAACGCAACATAACAATATAATAACAGAATTTATTAATTACAAAAATAATGTCATTTCTACTAGAAAAGAATTTTGGATAGAATAGTTGCTTAATTATTTATTGTTAGTTACAGAATAAGGAAAACTAATTACTACTTTATTTAGTTTATAATACAAATTATACAATTATTTTAAGGACTCATAGTGCATCATAATATCATTTTTTTCATATTAATTAATTTGTATTCTTGTATTTTTTAGTTCTTGTATTAATCAAATAAACAATTGAATATTATGATAAGGAAAAGGAAGGAAAAAATGTAAAACTCAAAAGATAAGGCAGCAATGTAATTTCAACGAATAACAAAAAATGAAAGTGGAAGGGGAAGCAGAAGACAAAAGAAATCAGATAAACACAAGAAAGTATAAAAGAGTAAAAAGCCTAAAAAATAAATTTGGAATTGCGTTTAATTGAGACGTATCGTACATTTGCAAATAAGAAATACCATTGAAACACTAATACAATGATATTTTATTTATTTATACCGTCCATTTAATTAATACTTTTTTTATTTTATAATGTGTTCAAGATTAATATTAACCAACAACATTATCTAACGTTAAACAACGCCTTACAAGCGACAAAGTCACTTATTACATTAATCTATAAATCCTTTTGATTAATAATTGTGAAATATCGAAGATCTTTGATATGTAATCTAACTACAAGATCAATTGTTTCTTAGCATGTCGAAGGAAACCAGGAGCTACAGTTACCACTTTGTTCAGCGTTTTTCGTACGCTTACTACCAACAAGTACCTTCTGTATGGGGTTTAACGTCTGGTAAACGCGGCACTTTAACTAACCCCAGACGAGCAAATTTAATGAACCGAAGTCAAAGGAACGAGGTAGCTGAACAACGGAACTACCTCGTCCAGTTTCTGATTAAGGTATGAAGTACTTAGCCTCTGTGTCTTAATAAGCTTCCGTTCTATTTTCCAGCGTTCCTGAACAATATAGGGACACATGGCGTGCTAGATGTTGCATATTCTCTTAGTCAGAGTATTAATTTCCGGCCGTAGTACGAATAGTACAACGATTACTGTACTCCTTGGACGATTTCCAATACGGTCTCTATAAACAGTTCACGCCGTCTAGGTAGTGCCAGTAAAGAATGCTTAACCACGGTGCTAAGTTGAAGATGGAAAACATTTTAAACGCTCTCCAGCGCATACATTATTAACACGTTGAACGTCAACGGTTTCATAGAACAGAATACATAAAATGGAAAAAATATAATATTCAATCATTTTATTGAATTAAATCATTATTATTGCATGTTCATCTAGCTGAATGTCAGTGCATTAGGTGACATTATTTATAATATAGAAATGTTCTTATTTTAAATATTAATAATCATTGTTCAATTCTGTGAACTATAGTAATTCGATTTGATTGGGAGTCATCGGTGACCTATATGGCAGGTCGATCAACGTATTAACACTAAAACTACCGAGCAGCTAAATTGACTTTTTGAAATTTCTCTACAGAAACTCTAAGAGTGTATCTATTGAAACTTCGATTGATTTACAATTCAGTTTACGCGTTATCGAATCAATTTCTTTAATAATTTTTCAAAGAAACACTTGCATTTTAATAATTGCGAAAGGAAGAAATCAGACATGGGTCATTTTGATTTGTCTGGTACTTTTCGTGTTAAACGTATTCGAACGTTTGCATTCCAGTTGCACTTTTATTGTTCCTCGATTTAGAATAGACTGTACATATTGTTTATATGCCGCGTGTTATCATCGCGACTTATCGTACCATTCGTCTCCAATTCCCAGTACTTTCCGCCGCAATGAAACTCCGGGACCCGTGATAAGTTATTTTTCCACTTGTTTCCCCGTAACAAGTGACGCGCGGATCGAGACTCCGTGCTCGTACGATTCACTGTTTAGAGCTTCGTCATCCTTCGTACGAGGAAGTTCATAGTCCGGCGTCGCTATGGTTGTTCCGCGGATTCAATGGATTGTTCTGTGTTTCTTGCTGATTCTGTCGTGTTGTTCGGGGACTATCAGCAAAGCTACGCCTGAGAAGAAGCTGAAGATCCTCGGTGTTTTCGGTCATGCGGGAAAGAGTCATTTCGATGTCTTCAAGCCGTTGCTCGAAGAACTGGCGCGCCGGGGTCACGATCTGACGGTGATTTCGTACTTTCCTAGAACTGAGAAGGCCATCGCTGCGGAACCACTGCCGAATTATAAGGATATTAGCCTATTAAGCGAAGGAATGGATGTGCTATTAAATGTAGTCGATCTGCACGTGGTAGATCACTCGCGGCTGCGTCTAATCAAGGCATTGTACATGGTAAACTACATGGCGTCTGTGACTTGCGAGGCCGGCTTGAATAATACACGTATCAAGGAGTTCGCTAAAACCGAACAAAAATTTGATTTAGTGCTCACTGAAAGCTTCAATACTCATTGCTTTTTCTCGATATTCCATCGAATCGACGCACCTTTCATCGAACTATCCACGCATCAGCTAATGCCATGGGTCTACGATGAATTAGGCTTTTCTTTCGAAGCTAGTTACATACCGTCCATATTTACTCACGTCAGGAAGCCCCTGAATTTCCTAGACAGAATGGACAACCTCCTCATGTCATGGTTCATGGCGTTCGTGTTTAACACCGTGTTCCACTGGCGAGATCAAGCTACGGCTCATAAGTATTACGGTCCTGGAGTCCCCAATCTCAAGCAAATTGGTAGAAACGCGTCGTTAATGTTAGTCAATACTCATTATTCACTTCATGGAGCTCAACCGTACCCGCCGAATGTTGTGGAGATCGGCGGGCTGCATATTCCGCGAAAGACGAACCCGTTGCCTAGAGACATAGCAAAATTCCTGGATGAGGCCCACGAAGGCGTTCTGTATTTTAATCTTGGGTCCCTGGTCAAGGTTGCCACCATGCCCGAGGCTAAATTGTCTGCACTGTTGAACGTGCTCGGCTCAATTCCGAGAAAGGTGATTTTGAAATGGGAGGAGGAGAACATGCCCCGGAAACCCGACAACTTTCTGGTGAAGAAGTGGCTTCCCCAGTTCGAAATAATGAGTGAGTAAACATGTTCTGTTGTTGTAACGATCTGGGAATAGCGTATGCGTGTGTATGTAATATGAATATATGTTCAAGCGTTGGAGTATTTGGAACTGATTTTCCAAATGTACTTGAAGTTAATGCATGGTAACGAAAGAATGTTCTAGAAAGTGTGCGTCTAGTCTCATATCTGTACAAATACACAAATTTAATTTAAAATCTTTTGCAAAAACGCTTTCAGAATTGAAATACTTGCAAAATACAAATTCTGAAGTGGGCCAATTTGACTCGTTCGGTTGTTTTAGTGTTAAAATATTGTTTACATCAATGAAATTCTCTTTGTTCTAGCTCTCCATTTACACATCTTTTTACGCGGTAGATTATAACAATACTCATGTGGCAATGTTTATACGCGACACCAGATGAAATGTACTTTTGTTCTCTGAAGTGTCACTATTATTATTTTTTTATTAAGCAATGTGAAACAAATATGTGTTCCTAAAACTGCCAGCTTTTCTTTCCAATATTTTATTTTCTTTTGTACCCACGGACTTTATTTACGCAATTTTCATTGGCGTAAAACGAATCCGCGTGGAACGGATACTCCGCGTAAATGAAGGGTCGGGTGTGCAAGGTGAACTAGTAACACGATCGTTTGATATTATTCTGCTTTTCGTAGATTTACTTTGGCGAATATTTTGTTTTTTCGTATACTATGATGGAAAGAAGTATTTTAAATTATTAGAGTACCGTTTTTATCAATTCCTTGTTCAAAGTTTTGAAATCACTTTTTCCCGTTTGAAGATTCTCTTTTAATTTTGTTTAAAATACATATGTATGAAACTATCTGACATTTATTTGGTTTAAAGTCTGAAAATGAGTAATGTGGGTGTGACATAAATTCACGCAATAAGAAAATTGTTCCCTTTTTTAGTTCTTTTGTCTGAGATGTTTTCGAAAAGAGAGGAGATAAACTTAGCTATAACAGTAATAGGCTAGTATGGTAATTGTAATTCAACTTCTAAAGCATGTTGCATATGTATGATGGAAATAATATTGTTTTAGAAGGAATTGTAGTATGCACTTGTATGTATATGTGTCAAGTTCATATATAGAACAGGAACATTCTTTTTTTCAAATAAAATGCAAGTATTGATTCATTCCATAAATACAGCGGTTTTCTAAACTTCTTTTTTCATATTTAAAAGTTAAAATATTTATTATCATTACTTTACTTTATTTATAATTATTTATAAAAATTAATTCAGTACTTATAGAGACTAAAGTAGAATATATTTTATTTCAAAATCAATTTTTTTTTATTTTAATTTTTAAATATAGAAAAGTATGAAACATCCGCATTATTTATGGAGTGACCCAACAATTGTAGTAATATATTTACATTTATACTGGTACGATTATAGTAAGGTATAAAAAAGTTTCATTCTTAGAAAATTATAAAATTTGTAATAATAGCATATTTATATTACGAAATGCATAATACAAAGCATTGTTTCTTCGTTCGAATTGATAATTACCTCTTAATAGTTCACCGCACACCACTTCTGTTTACTCCATGAGTCATATGTTATGAATCATAACTCAAGAAGAAAACTTCCCCAAGATTTAGCTACGTCATTTGGGAGACCACATAACAGATTCGTGATGCAGCGGTTTTTGTTGAAACTTGTCATCTGAGAATTGCAATTTTTTGCACCTGTTCTATTACTATGGACCTGACATCTAATTTAATTAATAGATACCTCTTTTTCTGAGAATAAGGATTAAATTAATATTTCACAAAATCCATTATACGTGGTTTTTATTAAAACAAATTTATATTCAAAAATAAGTGAACCACGTCTTCAATACAACGTATGATTTTATTATGTTACTTGATTTTTAGATAATTTCTTGACATTTTGAGTAATTATTTATTTTGCAATTTTTTTGGTTTTTGTAGTTTGTTTGCGGAAAATTTCAGTTATTACATAAAACGAATGCAAGTATTCGAGCATTGAAGTCATGATGTTTTTGAAACAAAAATTCAGCTATACTATAAGTAATGTAATATTTTTTACGAGTTCCATATCGTGGAAATTGGCTTTAGTTTCACGCCAAGCACGTTTTATATTTTGTACATGTGCCCTACTATTCGGTTCGATAAAATTCATTTTATGGTTATCAACTAAATGTTTATATCTTCCGTCGTTTAAGCTATTATATATTTTTCAGTGATCAAATTTAGTAATAGAACTTGATTTGTTCTATTTACGAGTAATTGATCAATAGATAAATTGTTTTATAATTATAACTTATTTAAATTGAACGTACAAATTTAATTGCATGTTTAATATAAACAAAACTTTAATGTCCGACAAGAAATGGTCTTTTATTATATTTTCATTTCCTTACTTTTGATTGGTCAATTTCTATAATTTATTATAGTCTTCGACTTGAATTGAATTTTTGTTCATCTGCAAAACGTGTACACACATAATTATTGGCGATACCTAAAAACCTGGAAACTAAAAATTTTCATATGCACTAGTTTTGAAATAAAAATTCGTTTTAACGCATTTACGATTTTTAACATAAAATATTATATAAGACTTAAATATTAAATTCTTAAGATCAAATTTTATTTGCAAAATTTCACAAATTGTATTACTCTGGAACCCTTTCCCTTAAATTAAAAAATCTACTCTATCTTAATATTCATGTATCTACGTTTGAATTTGTATTTATTCCTTATAATACAAAATAACTTTTTAAAATGAACCATCACTGCCTTTCTGTTTTAATAAATGATACAACCGGAGTGTTATTTAGCCGGGATATTTAGCTATTAGCCTTCCTTTATGGAATGACATACAATGAGTAGGACTTGGCTGTAAATACAAAAAAAAAGACTCGTCGAATATTTCGTCTGTGAATGTTTACGAACGGAATTGCGTCGCAATGTATCTTATCTATAGTTCAAAGAAGTTCAATTGTTATTACTGTATCACGAACTGAATATTATAGTACTACAGATAGTTATGCATATGGCATGAAAACTTATTCCAAGTTAATGATTGCAAATGAAGAAACAAAAATGAAATATGTTAACCTTGTCAAGGTATTTAAAAGTTATCGAAATTAATGAACTTCGCGTGATGTAAATAATTATTGAAAGTGTGAAAAATTTACATGAAAAATAATTAAAGCAATAGAGTTATATATTCTCATCAACCGTGATTTTTTAGTTGTTTTACAACATAAATTATACAGATTAAAATTTTTTCATAGATTAGATTAATCTGTTAGGTCTTAGAAATCTAATTCATCAGATGTTTAATAAATTAGGTTAACAGATTTGGTAAAGTAATAATTTAACTTCTGTGTCTAGGAGGAAAAGGTATTGCGAGAAATTTACGTCAAATTCGTACTAAATGTGTTAAAAGTTTAAATCAAATCGATCGAGGTATAATTTTAATAGGATCCTTGGTAATTTTAATATATATAAGTTGTACTTTAGTAGTATTTTCATATTGTAAAATATATTTTTGTTGTATTTGCATTGTAAAGAAACATTACATTACACAATTAAAATTATTCTCGATTAGAAAATTTCTCAACTTTCCCAGAAAAGAATCAAAAAGAATGTAGTTGTTGATATGCTCGTTTATGCAATCGAATACAATATGCAACAGGAACATGTAATATATTTACCTCGATGAATGTTTAATATTTAGCTGTTTAAGACATAGCTGTCTTTATTTAATGAAAGTAATTTTCTTGTGTATTTGTAAAATTTGGAATAAAGATACAAAATGGATTAATAAAAAGAAACGAATTCTGTTAAATCATTAATTTTATTCAATGTTAATTTTAAATTTACATAATGTAATCTAAAAAAACATTAAAAAAATGTTTTATCATTAAAATACATTTTCAAATTCCAAGAAAATAAAATTTCAATCCGTTTTCAAAAATAACAAATTGGGAAAACATTATATAAACATAGGCTGTAAAAAGTTTTGATACAAAGGTTCTTATATTAAAAGCACGAAAAAACATTTGGCAATATTTATTTATGGTAATTATATTATTAAGAATTATTTGCGATATCATTCGTTTTAGGGAAAACCCATCGCGTCACCTCGAGCAAGCCCATTGTTGTCGTGTTACCTTGATTTAAAGGTGTGACTAAGAAAAATTTATCTTATAATTTGTGTACCTTTATTTTGTAACCAGTTATTCGGCTGGTTTTGTTAGGAATCAATATGTACATTAAGTGTTAAATAAAGGACTATAAAATTGTGACGATTACATAGTTGACCTTGTTTTGCCTGATTCGTATTTTGTTTTTCTCGTTCGCTTCTAAACGGACTCCCCGTATATCAGATGACTCATTCACTCACACATTCAGATTTCTATACACTCCCAAAAACACATAGCAACCGAATTCGCTGCCTTCTGAAGGTGACGCAACCGTGTTCATTATAATATTAGGCGTCTTTCAGATCAGCATGTCATTCGGTAATGCACTATTTATTTTATAAAAGAAATGTTTCAAACGAAACATATTCTATTTCCAAATTCTATTTCATTTCATCTATTTCCAAAGTAACGAGTCGAATAACTGATGACAAAATAAAAGTAAACAAGTCAGATTACACTGTGGAACAAATTTTAACCTATTTTGCTTTTTATAATAACCACTAGGTGATTCTTATAGAGTTCCTTACCCTAAATACGAATCCGAAAATCAAATTGCTGAGTCACGTCCAGTTTTCGAGAAAACTAGGTTTTCATAAAAACGGTCGAATTTTTCAGAAAACCAAGTGTTACGTGAAAACTAAAAACGATAGGCAATTAAAATTTATCGCAGAAAATAAAGGAGACTTTCCCGAATACCTATCTATAAAAATTTTGAATTTTGCGTGTGATTAAATGTTTGTAAATGATGATCAAAGTTTAAAACACTTCTGTTACATTTCTACGAAAAGTGGATTGGCTAGCACGAATTTGCTATGCACCATTGGATTCTGTAGACATTTCTGAAGAGGAACCCCACCGCGGGAAGCACGAGATCGGTTTTTTTTTGGAACAGGGTAAGAAAATGTCCGCAAAGAGCGCGTGCACAGAACTTTCGCGCTACACGGTCATCGCTCGCCGGCCACAGCTACGCAGGGCTGTGACTACGCGCTGTATAGACCTGAACCCCGGTCACTTCTTATATGTATATATACATATTATATATATATATATATTACCTTTAAAATATTAATAATCGAAAGATAATACAAATTATACCGGCTATCTTGACTGATTCAATAGTTTTAGTGTTAATCATCGTAATAATATTACTCGTATATGTGTATTTACCTATTAAACAACGAATTATTTAAAACGAAACGATCGTAAAAAGCATTTTCATAACTATTATGAAAATTTATAAAACAATTAAACATTATATATATATATAAGAAGTGACCGGGGTCCAGGTCTATACAGCGCGTAGTCACGGCCCTGCATAGCTGTGGCCGGCGAACGATGGCCACGTGGCGCGAAAGTTCCGTACACGCGCTCTTCGCGGACATTTTCTTACCCTGTTCCAAAAAAAAACCGATCTCGTGCTTCCCGCGGTGGGGTTCCTCTTCAGAAATGTCTACAGAATCCAATGGTGCATAGCAAATTCGTGCTAGCCAATCCACTTTTCGTAGAAATGTAACAGAAGTGTTTTAAACTTTGATCATCATTTACAAACATTTAATCACACGCAAAATTCAAAATTTTTATAGATAGGTATTCGGGAAAGTCTCCTTTATTTTCTGCGATAAATTTTAATTGCCTATCGTTTTTAGTTTTCACGTAACACTTGGTTTTCTGAAAAATTCGACCGTTTTTATGAAAACCTAGTTTTCTCGAAAACTGGACGTGACTCAGCAATTTGGTTTTTGGATTTGGAGTTAAGCGTTAGAATAGTTGTATAAAATATAAATGTAAATAAAGATAGTAACTCTATTGATAAGCAATGATAGAAGTTTCTAGAATATAAAATTCATTTGAATCTATTATAAATGTCATTCTTTTTCTGTTAAAAAAATAATTATTTTACGTAAAATTTCTGTTATTAGCAATTTTCATATACGTGGAAATTTTGCACATATTTACTGAGTATTCGATTGGTTAAAAATGATGGTTACATCTAAAACCTACGTTGTAATCTATTTAGTATGACCATTTATTATGAATACAGTAAGACCCATTTCAATGTATGTATATCTCAATTAGATTTGGGATATTTGAACACTTCGGAGTTCCAGGTAAATATATAGGATATATATTCGTATGATGCTGTTCCATTTTTACCGACACGATTCGAGTTCGTAATTTCCAGTACTCGCATTCTCAGAAAATAAGCTATCATACGTTTTTTGATATTTTTATTATCTGTTGCCATTAGTGATATCTGATCGTAATTACAGTTTTTCCAGATAAGTTGGATTGTTAATGGGAATTATATCTAATGATATCAGAACAAGAGACAAATGTGATTTTACCAGTCAAGTCAACTGATTTTTACTAAAAATGGTATTTAACACTGACGCTACTGAACTGCTACAGTGATTGGTTTTTAATATTTCATTAGTAATTAAGTTTTATTAACGGCAAATACGTGGAATAGAATTCGTTTAAAATTCAAAATCAATAATTCAAAAGTACATACAGTTGTTTTAATGGCGTCAAGCGGTATATATATCAGTTTTTAGCACTGGCCCAATATCATTGACTGTGCCGTATTTCAAACACATGTCTACATATTATTTGTTATTAGATACTTTTTCATTTCCCACTTATACTGTTAAATACATACAAGAATAATGTTTGTTTTGTTTAAATGTGACCCAATATATTACAAAAATGACATAGTAATACAATCAATATGACACCCATTTCATTAGAAACAATTTATGTCTTGTTCAGTCATTGCTCAGTCATTGTCGTATAAAAATGTTATAATTGACTTTCTTATATTAAATAAATATTGTTTATATAAAATGTCAAATGTATATATTCACATTATTTTCTAACGCAACCTATATTAAAAATAAACACTTATACCATTTCATAAGAAAGTTCATGAAAATACTTCATACAAATGTGTAACATTTTGTAGTGTTTAGTTATAAATATTCATAGGTGATAGACATTGATTGAATTAAACATCGTTTGAATTGATTATAAGCCATTTCTTAATTATTTCTTTACTTTCTCTCTTTACTCTTCACTTACAACAAAATAAAAATGACAATTAAACAATTTATAAAAAATGTATTATTAATGGCAGCACTGTTCAACAAATTTGAACTCTTTTTATAGGTACATATTCAGGTAACTCTCTATTCTTTACGACAAATTTGAACTACTTATCATTTTTAGTTTTCACGTAACATTTGTTTCTTTCAAAAATTCGACCGTTTTTACAGAAACCCCTGTTTTTTGAAAAGTGAGGGTGACCCAGTAATTTGGTTTTCGGATTTGTATTTAGGACAAGGAGTTCTATAATGATCACATAATGACTATTACAAAACAAGAATCGCGTTGGACAGTGTAATTTATCATTAAACTTCAAAGATTTGTTTCAACCATATTATATGACTCATCAAAGATTTCAATCTGTCCATTAAGATTAAAACAATCTATCAACTGAAGTGGAAGATGATATTTGACATTTGTATTTTAAAAGAACAACCTTTAAAGTTAAAATACAAACAACATATTTCAGAAACAACAGATTGACGCAAAAAATTTAAAATGTACATATTATCGTTTACTTCTAAATATAGAATTTATACGTAATAAACATATTTAAAAGAATACATTACTTATTTAAGACCTACGTTTGCAACACAACATATTTTTTCCTGATATTATTTTGTAAAATGTATTTTTCTGAACTACTGAATATGTAAATTGAATAAATATACATAAATATCTTTATGTGCGAAATGTGTTCGTTGTATTTCATATTTGACGACTATATGTAGGTCGTCTATATTTAACGTAATTGTAAATATTTTAAAAGCTTTCAGTAAATACAGCATTCTGAGAGATATCAAAGTGTTTGAAATTATAAAAGTTATCTATGAAATCAATATTGATTTCATTGTTCTGTTAGTACTATTCTCAGGCGAACTATTTTATATTTTGTAATCGACCAATGTCAATTTTTGATCTGTTTCTAAATCCACATATTCCGTCTATTTGGACATTACTGTAATTAGTAACATTATATGAGAATTCAACTTGCCTAGCGTGTGCAAAAGTATTGTCGGTATTGCTGTTGTCATTATAACAATAAGAGTAAAATTTTTTAAATTTCAATTTATCCGTATTGTTACTAATTAATCTGTTTATACAAATGAATTGAATCGCTCAGAAGCCAATGCGATTAAGTCCATTTTTTTTATATTTTCTGAATTTTGTAAATTTTAATGAACTAAATAATATTTTTCTTAATTATTAAAGGATTTATACGTTTCTTCGTTTTTTTCTAGGTCAATAAGCCCTTCTTTTGGCTTCTGAGTGACTCAATTCTGTATCTGACTAAAAATGTTTTTCATACCTCAACTTCACGAACGGTTTTCTTATCTTCTAAATGGACAATTACGTAAATAGGCATAGAATATTTTTCTATGCTCTATGTCATACATAGATGAATTTCGCATTATTTTCAGTTTTACAGTCAAATCTTAGTATTTTATATATATAAAAATATGGCATTTCTCGATAACTTCGTACTATTACGTATCGTTGAAAACTTTTTGCTTGGAGATAGTATTATAAATCAATTTTTAATTATGTTACAAGAAAATTTCTGAAATTTGAATCGGTCAGAACATCTTCTAGAGTTTGAAAATTTTCCAGTACAATACGGATACAATGAAGATTACGTCTATGTATACGAGAATCTATT
The DNA here is from genome assembly GCF_051020985.1 of Nomia melanderi. Classification (NCBI taxonomy): domain Eukaryota; kingdom Metazoa; phylum Arthropoda; class Insecta; order Hymenoptera; family Halictidae; genus Nomia; species Nomia melanderi. The sequence goes on along the minus strand of NC_135007.1, from coordinate 4,415,365 downwards.
CTTGTGAGACTTCGAACTTTAGCAAAGACGAATAACTCATATCTTTATAAATAGTCTACCAACAACAGTAGCGCCAGTAAAGCACATTTGCTCAGCGGCCTAAGGAATCTAACGTCTTAAATTCTTGTTTATATTCTTAAATGTGAGTTCACAAAATTAATCCGTTAAGTGCGGAACTTATTTCCAAAAATATTTTATTGCGCACACAATAAAATCAAGTGAAGTGTAGATTCGTCAAATGCTGGCCAAACGCACTTATAATATATTTTACTGAAAAATTAAAGCGAAATGAAAAAGAATTACGTGTTTGTCTAAAACAATAAATAATGCATCGTTGAAAAAAATACCACCATAAAGAGTTTTAAAATGACGTGTACACTCGTTAAACGCAGTTAACTTGTTGAACGATTATTAAATTGTAATTGAAAAGTTGACGTTTTTACACTCCTGTAACTAGGCAATAAAACGTCGTACAACGTTTTGCCTGGCTCGTTTTAAAGCTGGTAGCTTTAATGTTTTGCTTCGTATAACGGGTGAGAGAATAAACATGCTTCTCGTTTCCAAAACGTTATGAATTCAAACGTCTCTATAGACGTTAAACAATTTTCTTCAAGACTGAATCCATTGCAGATTTCAGAATCGGAGTTTTTCTTTACAATTACTCTCTAGACATTTAAGTACAATTTTTTCCGTTACTTTATTCAACCTTGAATGAAAATAGACAGAGTATCGTGCGAACTTCAGTTATTAAGTTTAATTAGCAAACTTTTATTTTGCGGTGTAATGTGTACTGCTTATTCATTCATTATCCACCTTATTACGTTCTTATCCTAATGACTCAAACAATTTTATCAAGAACACGTTCGAAATGTACAGTTTGTATAGCGGAGAATATATATATACGGAAAAGCTATTGTACACAATAATATTCACAGAAATCAAGTAGAATTAAGAGTTCTATAGATAATGTTTATCTCGAAGTCTTGCTCCAATATAGATCAACGACTTAACATTTTTTTATTTAAATCATTTCTACTATAGAAATTATGAACTAATTATCCACTTATCTCTTAAGAATCATAAATACTCTTTATCATGTCAAAGGTGTTAATGTGTTCATTTCAGTCAGCTAATCACACTGATGATAAGAAAAAAATATACACGCAGTCGGGTTTTGGATTGCTCCGCGCAAACATATCCGATGGCAAGCGGTTGAGTGGACTTCTTATGTCACAAGCCCGGAATAGCAAACAGTTCGCCTGTTGGTCATTGATTGCAGCTTCGATCTATTGCCTAACGTAAGGCAAGCGTTAACCCCCTTGCCATACCATTTAACCGGACAAAATCCAGGCCATAATTATGGCGACCGGTGTCTCACTTGTGTTGTCACGTCGAGTCAGACTCATGATATTTATGTTTGATTAAAAATTTGTATCACGTGTCAAACTCGCTAAATTACGGCAACAGGTTAACCATTGCAATCTTGCTTGTCATGCTGATAGTAGATAGTATAGGTATTATCTTTCGGTTTGAGAGCAGATAGCTGCTGCAAATACGCAGTATCATCCCGCGTTTGTCAGAAGTTCTTTTAAATCGTGACTGGAGCATTATGTGGCACAAATATTGTGATTCGTCGCATATTGGACGGCAGTTTACACGAATCATTCCAGTTAACAATATTAGCGACATTAGTTCTCTGGCGGCGCGTTTCGTTTTTCCTTGAAGCTACTAACGTACTGTATGTATATAGAAGCTTCGCCACACGTAGAGAGCTCGGTGGACTCTGTGACGTAATCACACGCTTACGAGTCAATTAGTATCCACTACTCGGATCAGTGCCGGTCAGAGTTTCAACTACTTCCACGCGAAGCAGATTGGTGACCGTCATGTCGCGGTTTCGATGGATCCCTGTGTGCGCGCTGATGGTTCTTGCGAGCTGCTCGGCTAGTATTAATGATCCTGTGCCTGCGAAGAAGCTGAAAATCCTCGGTGTCTTCGGACACATGGGGAAAAGTCATTTCGACATTTTCAAACCTCTGCTTGAGGAATTGGCCCGTCGAGGCCACGATTTGACAGTGATCTCATACTTTCCCAGAACCGAGAAGGCCATCGCCACGGAACCTCTGCCAAATTACAAAGACATTAGCTTACTCGGAGATGGGTTAAATCAGTTCGTAGAAGTGGTCGATCTGCACCAGATGATCAATCCGAAGTTCAAAATGATTGGGAACTTAGTCCTGTTGCATCACATGGCGTCTATGGCTTGCGAGGCAGGTCTGAATAACACACGTGTCAAGGAGCTCGTTAAATCGGGGGAACAGTTCGACCTGGTACTCACCGAAGCCTTCAACACTCATTGCTTCTTCGCTGTATTCCATCGAATCGACGCGCCTTTCATCGAAATATCCACGCATTTGCTGATGCCGTGGGTCTTCGGAGAAGTGGGCTTCAGTCATGAAGCCAGCCACGTACCGGCGTTGTTTTCGGAAGTATCGAAGCCGATGAGCTTCCTGAAAAGATTGTGGAATGTAGTCGCTATAGGCACCGCGTGCTCGATGTTCAACACCATTTTTCAGTGGACTGATCAGTCTCTAGCTAACCGCATTTATGGTCCTGAGGTTCCTAATCTAATGCAAATGAGTCACAATGTTTCGTTGGTGTTCGTTAATACTCATTTCAGTCTTTTCGGAGCTCGAGTGCACCCGCCGAACGTTGTAGAGATCGGTGGGATCCATATTCCGAAAAAGACAAATCCTTTACCCAAGGACATTGCGAAGTTCCTTGATCAAGCTCACGAGGGGGTTCTGTATTTTAATCTTGGCTCTATGGTCAAGGCCTCCACCATGCCGGAGGATAAATTGACTGCTCTGTTGAACGTGCTCGGTTCTATTCCTAGAAAAGTGATTTGGAAATGGGAGAACGACGATATGCAACAGAAACCTAAGAACTTCCTGGTGAAGAAATGGCTGCCTCAGTTTGACGTAATGAGTAAGTATAGGTATTCTGTTATCGTAACGATTGGTGTACGGATCAACGATATTAAGGATTGAATGTCGAATAATTATAGTTTTAGTGATACAATTGTACGTTGCATATTCGTGCGTTTCTGATTTCGATTTTTGTAAGTTGTAATTGCTTAGAATCACATACGCTAAGATTACACTGATTTTTAGAGAGTTTCTGGTTGCAGAATTGAACCTGATAGCAGAATTGATTCGTCACTTTACATTTTTGAAGAGTTTATTTTGAAAAAAGAATCATATTTTCGGACTTAGGAATTAAAGATTTTCCTATATAACTTTTACATAATTGACTTTCCTAACTATACACTTTCCCGAATAAAATGGTACCTATATCCGTCTCTCCATTTACGCGGCCTTTTTTAACTCGAGTCTCCTTTTTACACAGTAAATTATAACACTATTTACGCGGTATCCTTTATGAGTGACATTAATTTATGTGATTTGAACTTAGTGACACCGAATAAAATTTACTTTTGCTTTATGACATGATATGGTTATTATCTTTTTATTAAGTTATATGAATTAAATATGTATTTTTAAAACTTAAAGTGATTTTTTTTCTAATATTTTGTTTTCTTTTGTACTGACGGACTTTATTTATGTGATCTTCATTCGTGTAAAATGAATTCTCGTGAAACGGATATTCTTCGTAAATGGAGGGTTAGGTGTATACATTTTTATAGTATCATAAATATTTAAACATATATAGATATTTCTGAAAGTGAAACCTTTATCCAACAATTTCATCGGATATCGTTCAATGTGTTTTAAAAATTATGAGTTTCAGAATACTATAATTATAGTATGAGATAAAATAGAACTGATAAAGTAAGAGTTATCAAAGAGACCTATAAAAACATTTTTTTATTAATAATGTAGGGAGGGGGTAATGTTTGGACGGATAAACAGTTCAAGGTCGCTTGAATTAGTAGAGATATGCATTAACCCATAACGGACCAATGTCGCGATACACATGATGTATTTTGCACGTATATTGCAGCAAATGATTTTATTATTTTTATCATTGTAATTGATATTATATTCTCATTTCAGTTGGTTTCTCATTTGTTTCAAATGTTAAGTTTCAAAATGAACTGGAAAATATCACATGACATTATTGTGTGAAAGGTATCCTTCTCAATTTAAAAATGGTTAAAAATAAAATATTTATAATTTCATAAAAATATATGTACACTGTATACCATTTTTTAAAATGTGGCTATAACATTTTCTCAAAGAAGCATTTATATAATGCGTAGTTAACGCACAAAAACTTCAGACTTTAAATGTATGGGTTTTTAAAACACAATAATACTTTTATTAAATAAAACAAAATCGTTACCCAAATAACAAATAAAATGCAATATGTTAAATACGTCAACATATGTCGATCGTATATACTTATCAAACACTAAATTTATTAATCTCTAACATAAAATTTATCAAGAATTGCTAGAGTTACAGAAGAATGTTTTTGGATTCGTATTCATCGCATGAAAACCTACAAGAATCGCCTATCGAATGTTGCAATGCACGAACAGAGTAAAACTTTATCGGGTAATATAATTTTCGTTACAAGTGAGATATCGCGTGTACGTTAAATGAAGTTTTGATATTGGAAAAACTGTATTCGATGATGCTCCAATCGCGCACGGGTGCACATTGATGAAGGTCACGTATCGAACAATAACGTTTACTACATGGGAGAATGGTAACATGTGTTCTCGGTGTATCGTTTAAATTAATGTGATTTACTCCATTCAACCAATCTATTCGATATATATTGTAACATATCGATAGAATTCTATTGCAGGTCGCGCAGTTATTAATTTGAGTGATAAAATTTTCTCAAATGATCACGCAGAGATAATGAAAGTTTTTCGTGTCACGTTCTTTACAAACACTCGACCAACTTCATCTTCAATAAAGTAATGGAAAACGTAAATAGAACGAGATTTTTCACCGAGTTGCATTTTAATGAGAATTCTTGATTCCTGTAATTCCTTTTCCCGCGCGACTGTAGGAAAATTAATTTTCGTTTCTAAAGGAAAATAGATTACGACCGGTTTAGTATACACATTATTAGGTGAAACTCGCGTATTACGCGCAGTTGGTTGTCTAAAGAATGATTCATAGCGATTCCCATTGAAAACAATTTAACATCTGTCGTATCGATGCATAAACATCTAGGTTCTTGAAATTGTTCTCGGATACAAATAAGTCATTACTTCTTTGTCAACAGAAATTATGTTTTCACTCCGTTCTGCAGTTTTCTCATGTTAACACGTTAACGATTTTCGTTTTAGTTATTTATTTACTTATTTATATATTTACTTATCTATTTATTTATTTATCTACATATTTACTTATCTACTTATTCATTTATTCATTTATTTATTTATTCATTTACTTATTTATTCATTCATTTATTTATTCATTCATTTATTCATTTATTCATTCATTCATTTATTCATTTATTCATTTATTCATTCATTTATTTACTCATTCATTTATTTATTTATTCATTTATTTATTTATTTATTTATTTATTTATTTATTTATTTATTTATTGATTGATTGATTGATTGATTGATTGATTGATTGATTGATTGATTGATTGATTAATTTATTTATTTATTAATGCATTAAAGAGCATACTTTCAATGACTGTTAATGAATAAAGTTTCTTTAATTATATTTATTCTGTTTACTTAAAAACAACTTGGTGAATTCCAAAAATTAAATCTGTAGGTACTACTAAAAATAAGTTTTACATCAATAGTTTAATTGAACAATATTGAACTGTAAATCATAAATATAAGACAAATACCACTTAGATTTTAAAACAAAAACAAAAGTACGTTGTGATTCAATTGAATATATTACCCTTGCATAATGTTTTAATAAGTATATAAGGTTTTATCAAAGATATGACTCTTTAATTATCAATTTAGAGCACTTAGTAAAGCAATCATAGATTTAAAAAATTAGATTTACACAGGTCAAAGGAGGAGTAATATTTTCTCGTACTAATTTTCAAAAATCAATATCATCTAACATCTATCCATTTTTCATACTGGAATGTTCATTCTGAAAAACAGATACTTGCCGACACAGAATGTTATTCAGTGCAGGTGCTTTGCTAAAAGAGAATTATTCGTATCGGTGTAGGCAGACAATGAGGGTGTTCTTATTCTATTTCGATTTCGTTGATAATGTTTCGTAACGAGACGTTTAATATCGACATATTGATATTACCGATATAGGGATAAAAGGGCAGGCAGAAAATGGTTGCCCGATACTCGAAAATCGAAATTGAAATTCTGGTATTGCGATTGAAATTGATCGAGGCGGAACAGTTCAAAATCGTTGCGAAATATCGAAAGCGGATTTCGAGGCCGAAACGGGTTTCGAGTGCGCTCTGGTATTTGCTGTGGCGCAGAGGCGGCGAGCGTCAAATAGTTTAGAAACTTTCAAAGCGGCTTTGCATAGTCGAGGGCTTTCGATGCCTCGAAATGATATCGCGGTGGGTGTTGATACGGCAACATGTCCGGTTTTCGATCATCGAATAGCAAATTATTCCCGGATTGCGAAATCATTCGAATAGGCGAACAATTGCCACTTGACATGCCCAGCCGAATCAAAATTATCGCGATACACCAAACAGGGAGTGCTTCTACATTTGCTGGTCATTTGCGATTGAATGCGGTTGATGGAAGATTGAAGAAGAAGGAAACTACAATAAAGACAGGAAAACGAAAATGTGTACAATATAACATTTGTGAGTGATCATTATCGATAAATCAAAATTACTGCGATACACGGATCACAAAGTGTTTCTATATTTGCTAGCCATTTGCAATTGAATGTGCTTAATGGAACGGAACGTTGAAGAAAGAAGAACGAGTGAGACGAAACATTTGTAAGTCTCGATCATCGTTGATATAATCTACGCATGTTTGTTCAAATCAAAATTTTCGGGATATACGCAACACGGAAAGCTTCTGTTTGTTTCCCACGTGCGATCAAACGGGGTTGTTGAAACGTTGAAAGGGGAAGGAAAAAGATTAACCTCTTGTCTTATAATATTAGACTCGCGATGAAAATTTTAAACTAAAATCGATATATCTAAATGTTATTTACTTATTTTTGAATACAAATGAAACATTATTTTTCTATTATCAATTCCTTTAGGGTAAACGTACACATAGAATAAGTATCAAATTCTTTTCTTTTTGTAATAAATGATCGTGAATAAAGTAATTTTTTCAACCACAGAAAGAAATCATAGAACAAGAGGTTAAGATTTCAAGAATAAAATCGGTACAGGATACTATCCTAAGCGCATTTATTTCTATTTGTCTCATTATTCAATAATTATCTACTCCACTTTGTAAAATTAAAAACGGATACAAGGAAAGTCTAAATTATCGACAAACTATGCTGATACTTATAACACAGAAATCAGAATGCGAAATGGTTGAAAGAAACTGAGAAATCCGTGTCATTCTCGAGGGGTTGAAGGAAGAAAAGAAAAAGTAAGTGTTGGCGGTGAATCATTTGTAGGTCCCGATCATTATAATGGTCCGAGAATCTCGTGTCCAGGGCGCATTAGGTGGGCAACGGTCATCAAGTTGATCGACCGGGTCCTTAAGAAGATAATGATCTCTTCATTGTTGAAAGTAGGTTGAAGGTAGGATTCTTCGCGGTACCAACATGATTCCCAAGTCTTGTTCTGGATACGCGACCAGTTCGTTGCGGCGAAGAAGTTCTTTTGTCGGTTCGGCGGATTGTGTTCGTTGTTTGACCAAGGATAAGACGCAGGACCGTGGGAATTTCCCGTGCAGGCAGTTTTGCAGCTTTCCGGCCTCCGCCGAGCGAAATGACTTTAATTAGGCAACTCGCTAACGACCCTGCTGGCAACATAAATCACCGTTAAACCTGCCCGGGAAGAAGACTTCATCCCAGCGGTGCCTCACTCGTTGCTTCTGACCTTCTTTGGCGACAATTTGGAACTCAGTGGCTTAAGTGGTTGCGTGGTTGGACTCGGGAAATCGATTGCAACGTGGTGCAACTAAATGCGGGACGGTGCTTCGTAGCTTTTAAGGCTTTTTATGCGACGAGACTTTATCTTCATTTGTTTAGCATTGAGGATCTTGTAATCGAAGAAATGTTGTTTTGTTTTTTTTATTTTTTTATTGGGTCATTCTGTAGATAATGCCATTTTTTATAAGCTTTTCATTTTTAAAAAGTAAGATAAGCAAATCTTTTTTAAATATGAAATATATTCTCTTTCATTATCAGCATTAGATTTGAAAAAGATTTGTTCATTTTAATTTTTAGAAATAAAAGAGATATTAAAAAACCATATTATTTGTGCGGTGATCCAATTTTTATAATGTGCGATATATATAACTTTGCATCGGTTGGTGCTTGTTTGATCTAAATCCGATAACCAATAAGGGATTCATTACAAATTGTGAACCTATATCTATTCTTGTTTTGTGCAAGAATAATGTGTGTTATTTACAAAAATGTCGAGCTATTTTTCCATATTTGATTAATAAAGCAGTAATGAGTCAATAGATTCAGTTTTTATCGTGTATAATGACTAAAAAAAATTTTTTTCACAAATTCACCAAAAATAGAAGCAAAAACTTATCGACTTCATAACTGCTACTTATTGTACGAAAATGTTTATTTTTTAATTACTGATTTCTATTTAATATTAAAATTAGTTAATATTAACTTACGTTAAAATAACAATTTGTAAAAACAGTTTTCCAATTTATTCGAAGCAAGTACGAGTGGAATAGCTCCCATTAGAGGCAGGGTTTTCAATTGCATACTTATTATTACGATTAAATTACATAATATTTAGATGCAATATACCTGTCGTTAACTTGTAAGAAACGGTTAGTAAGTTCTTTTGAATGACAAGTTCATGATATCATGACAGTTAATAACATCATTGACATTGATATTATGCAGTTGCTTATTACGCAACTCGTTTGTTACGTAAAATTATTTTTTCTCGCTGAACATGTATATAACTCAGATGAATTGATTAATTTTCCTGTTTACACTCCTTGTTTGTCCAGAACGCATTCCAAAAATTGGTTAGTGGAGTGAATGTCGTAGTCTACATTGATAATATTTTAATGGCAATTCTCGGATTATATAGAAGTTATGTTTCTTAGAAGAAACAGAAATTCGATGATAAAACGACATTCTGATGTCTTTGATTACTTGTGAATTCAAATGTAATCTTTAAATATGTCATAGCATTATGCGTGCACAAGATCTTATTATATGGGAACCTACTATTATAACATAATCTAAAAACAAAATCAAAATTGCTACTACTGAAGCGGATGGACGATTTTCTTGATTTTAGTACTACGCTTAAGTACACGTGAGTTTCTATTCATGCCGTGTGAATAAACAATGGTACATGCTATTGCGTTACTTATACGTTTGTATAATACATTTTTTAGTTTTTATAAGAGTAAGAAATTAATTATTAAAAAAATATTTCCTTTTAAAGAGTATAGCATTAAAGAATTATATAAAGTATTTTTATAAATCAAATTAACAGAATAGCCTGGAGAGAAAGTTCAATGTGGATCACAGTTCTAATTGGTTTAAATGGTTTGGATGTACGAAATTCCAGGAAACTGAAAAAGTAAATAAAATCACAGTGTATCAGACTATTTTTTTCATTTTGAGAGAATAAGTAAATATAGTAATGGAATAAAAAACAACAGCAGTATTAACCGACATATTTCTTCTATTCCATTTTCAGTTTTTTTTTTACGAAAAACTAAACACAGATGCAAACAGAAACAAATTTATCAATGTGGTTTAATTAATACAGTACAAAATTTGTTTTCGAAAACATCATATTGAAATGAAACATATATGAAGATTTCAATCGCATTACTATAAAATTCGTATTAATTAAATAACCATTATTCATCAAGTATAATGCAAAAATTTACAAGAGAAATTAAAATATAAAATACGCTCAACAAATAAAAACGGAGTATTGAGTTATATTTATTTTTTTATTGACATATCCTGAACCAAAAGTTGTTTAGCTCTGATATGTAGAATAAAAATAAACAGTTTATTTTCAAATTGTCTTCAAATTGCTTTCAAATTCGCCATTACCGAAATGATTTAATAATCTTCCACAAAGGGAACATATTTTCAAGTATCGAATCCTGTCATTTTAACGTTTAACTCTGTTACCATCTCACACATTATAGATAATGTTTCAAAATTAGTGACGGAGGTAATTAAATCATTTTAAAGCTCACTGCATGAAAAGTTTTAACGTTTGTAAAATGTGGAGTGACCGTTTTTACAGTCGTACATACCTGCATACGTTAATATAGCAAATGGGAGACAGTAAAACCAAATTATAATAGTTATTACCCTCTATTCCGTAGTGATATCTCTTTTTATATTTTGTGACCGGTTCGTAAATGTTGATAAATAATATACTTTTTAAATAGATACTGGAGATCCATTACTTTTTTAAACTATAATAAATAAATTCCTTGATTGAAAAAATCGAATTTTATTTAATTCCAACTATTGCATAGTTGTTCAGTATACGGAGTGAAGCACCTATCTCCATCCCATCGAATAATTACTTAACGGTAAAGTTTATGAAAACGTTGAAAAATAGGATTTAAATGGTATCAGAAGGCACATCTTATAAGGTGAGTGCTTTTTTTGTGGGTGGAGGCGTTTTAGAGATTTCAGGGTGAGTTTGATTTTTTTTAATGGAATCACCTACTTTCTGTACCATAGATCGGTAGAGTATTAAATTCTGGGTACAAAAGTGTTGACTTTCTTACATCGTAAACTTGATAGTTAATTAGACATTAGCAATATTTTGATCCGCGTAAAGAGAATGTCTCCGAGTGATCCGCGAAGATGACAGTGCTTATCTGACAATATTTATCAATATGCCACGTACTTTTACTTTGACGTAATCGTCTACGATTTTTGTGATAGAGTTATAGATAATAATTGCTTATGTTAAACATCTTAATCTTTATCAAGTGTTTAGATACTCAAAACGATATCTCTTAACACGAATGCAGTAATGCAACATAAGTAAGTTAGGTTTAGGATGCATAAAGGTCAACACTTTTATACTTAGAATTTGATACTCTATTAATGTATGGTACAAAACGTAGTTCATTCCATTAAAAAAAATTAAAGTGACTTTGAAATCACTAAAACATCTCCACTCACAAAAAAAGCACATATAAAATGTGCTCTCTGATGCCATTTAAATCCTATTTTTCAACATTTTCATAAACTGTACCATTAAGTAATTATTCGAGGTGATTGAGACGCTTCACCAATTATTAAATTGAATCAATTTGATTAAAGCGTTCGTTGATATTAAAATAAAATATAAAACATTTGTACAAAATTGAACAATTAGAAGGCCAATATTAACCCTCCGCCGGCAATACGCTTTTCCACTAATGTGATCGACAATATGGACCTTTTATGGTCAGATCTGATTTATCATTGTTGCGTGTTCTGTAGAACTCTGAAAAAATTCTAAACTGTTTATTATAGTCTCTACTTTAATGAACAAATGACACTTTAGTCAAATCTTCATAACATTTTTCAATAAAAATGAAAAATTGAGGTGAAGTCATGAAAAAATGATATTCTATTTAAGGTGCATAACTTTCTATTAAGTAAATATTAAAAAAAATATATTGTACAGTTTTACTCATAAGATTATTATCTTTCGAAAGAATATGAAGAGACTTGCCAGCCGTTAATAAAGTATAATTTATTTTGATATTTTAATTTGGGAGACTTTTTAGTAGGTTATATCAGTGGAAAATAAAGCATTATTTTGAAAAATGAAATTGTAAATGGTCTATAAAGGTAAAAATATACAAATAAATTACGGACAAATCATGAAATATACATGTTGAAAGAAACCATTTTTTAAATATTGTGTATTGAATACTTTTAAAACACTAACGCAAACGGTAATATGGACTATTGAAGGAACGAAAATTATTTTATTCTCTTAAAACTTAGAATTGAACTGACCATGAAGAACGGTACTTGGGATGTCTAATCTCTATATGTATAAGATTTTTTAGGTGGTAGATTTAGGCAGTCCGACTTTTCCGTTTTGGAGAAACTAAACAAAGAATTTTTCGATAGGACTATAAATGCTCTATATTGCCTACGGAGGGTTAAGTGTTGCATCATGCATCGTGAAATTTAATATATTTTCTAGAAAAGATTTATTTTTTACTTAAAAGTGCAAGGATGTTATCATTAAGTCAACATGATAACTACAACAAAGCATATGCATTATTCATTGTAGATAAATATGCTATGGGCTGCAACGAATATTTCTATCGAGTTTAAAATATGTTTAATTGCAAAATATGAAGTGTCCGATTTCTTATCAGTCGCAAATTGGCCATCCAAGTGATTACATAATTACATTTTTAAAAGTTGTAAGTTCCTCCGTGTCTACAATGTTGGCAAAAATGCATACTAGAAAATGAAACATTTTTTATTTATTAATCCTTGGAAAATAAAGGGCCATTTCGTTCCATAATAGAATATTCACGTTACGTAAGTTTTAGGAAGAAATTATTGATGAAGTTTTACGCATACTGTTAACTGTAATTATTACAATCGCATCTATATATAATTTTACAAATGCATTAATAAATAGACAAATATAAGAATTCATTTTTTTATATTTCTTTTGTATTCATAAATTAAGACAAAACTTTTTTTAATCTAGTTATAATGTATAGTAATCTACAGATAATAAACGAGAATATATCGTAGATGAAAAAAGGTCTAGTCTCTCATAATTTTTAAAAATAAAGGAAACATATCAAGATCGCATTATTCATGGGATGACCTAATAACTTCTTTTTTCTTCACTATTCTGGCATTTCATATTACACATTGTAGTATCCATCTCTAACACTATACAGGTTAGATTCACATTGTGAAGGACACTTTACTGTCAGTTTATGTATATTACATTACTTGCGCATTACTGGCTTACACAAGACCACTCGGAAGAAGAGTCAGAGACGATTTTCGCGAGGCAACTGCATCAATGTTAAAGCCCACGGGCTCTTTTTCCGAGCGAGTCGCAGCCTCGGTGGTCAGATAATCTAGCTAGAAACAAGCGGTAACTCGACTGGAGGCTGGGGATCGATCGCTTTAATTTTATTATCTTGCTCCGTGACTGTTGTATCCTGGTCCCGGTTCCTTGAATCCCCGCTGTTGGTAGCTTCCCCTTAGTCTTCGTGATCTCGATAAGATCGTAGCTGCGTTTCGCTTCGTGTTGCTTCGCACGCTTTAGCGGGCGCACTCGAAAAGCCACGCGATCTCGAACAGCTGATCCTAACTGGGTTCAAGCAGAGCTTTTACGAAACCGTGAAAATTATTAACATTCGCCGTACTGTGTCTGAGTCCTTTTCGACTTTAAGCTGATGACTATTATCTTTTTTTGCTATCTTTATGTAGTATCTAGAATATTTATTGTAGGATGAATGGTTTGTTGTGCGTGCGTAAGGGCGACCAGGTCGTATTGCGACGGACCGGCGCCGGGATGTTTGGGAAATAGTGTGACTGCGTTTAGACGTGTACGTGACTGCGTGAATTTTGACCATGGACGAAAGATGCGAGTGAGAAGGGTGCAAGGGTGAGAAAGACAGAGCGAATGGGGGTGTGTGATAAAAGCGAGTGGAAATGCGTGCATGAGGACATTTTGGTGAGCGACAGCGGAGAGGAACATTTTTGGTGCGAGAGTCGTGTGTTGTATTTTTTACGTGTTGTCCGTATTGTTTCCTTTATCTTATTAAATATATTGTTTTCCTAATTCTCTTTTTACTAAAGATCCACATTTTCAAATATCATCTAATAGTAAAACCACCATATACTATATTTACATTGGCGAATTGTTTAGTTCAAATAGTATTTTTTTCGTGATAAACAAGAGTAATAAAGGAACAAAATAGAAATTCAAAATGTTTGTGTCAACAGGGGCTGATTATGGGTTCGCCTGAATCTAAACGTGGTGTGCATGGTTGCTAGAATTACTGATACTGCGAGGGTTAACCCTTTACTTCCGAAAATTTTTCATTATGAGTATTCGTCATTTTCTAATGAAATATCGATCGTATCTTTACAAATAAGTTAAAGAGAAATTGTAAAAAAATTGATCCTTCGCGGTAGAATGCCGCCATAATGGTGACTTTGAGCTTTCATACCTAAACCGAAAGTTGTAAATAAATAATGTCATTATTCAAATAACGAGGAATTAGTTTTGGGATTAGGATTAGGATATCGCATAGACTGATACGCGATTTTTTTCTTTCCTAGTATTTAAAAGCTTGATGGATTTTCAGTTTATTATGGGAAGAATTTTCAGAAGTTCAAAAGATGTTTATTCGCAAAGAGTTGAGGAATACAACTATCATGTTTCAATGTTTCATGTGTTAATACGTTATACAAAATTTAATATTGAATATAAAACTTTCTAATTTTCCTACATCAAACCAAATGACAATCGATGGTTGTCTGTCTAGTGCAAAGGGTTAATCAATACAATTTCGAGGTGTTTTTGTTCTCAAATTGCTAACAACGTATTATACACGTCGATAGTCTTATTGCATAATATATTTTAAATTGTTTTGATCGCTTTATACAATATTTTTAATACATGAAATTAGTGTTGAAATTAGTGTTGAAATTGTTTAATGAAATTGTTTAATGAATCTCTGAATTGGTTACCAAAGTAAGCGGTTAATTCTCGGGATTCCGGGCCGGGTTAATTTAGATCCATGTTTTCGTGAAATCCGTTGTGCAATTAATATATATTCAAATATAATAATTGCAAATTGTTAGAAACTAAAAGCATAAAACTATATAATTTATACATCTAAACTGAAAAATGTAAAACTTTAGGAAACTAACAAAGAACTAAATGCCACAACTAGAAATGGCAGATTCCTGAAACTTTTGCAGCAACCTACCTATAAGTCAAAACCTTCAAAAATCTCTATAAATCGAATTTTCGATTTTAAATCTCTCTTATTCGAAAATTTGATAGGACGAAAGTTTTATAACTCAAATATCTTAAATACGCCTTCCTTTCTGATTCTACTCATGGAGGATCAACTGCAGCAAGTCCGGAGTAGTCCGATCATTCGGAGAGATCGAGCAATGTTGTGCAATATTGTAAAATAAATTAAAGTATGGGAAAGTTATGCATTCCATTTAAATATAACAAATGAAACACTATTATAACTTCATGTTATATCGACAATTACTATAAAACTGTAATTAAATTGTAAGTTAAATTTTAATACGCTTGAAACTTCACGAAAATGTGGTCGATCTATTCAGGATTCGCTCTTTGTAAAATAGATTCTATACCGAACATTAATATATTATGCATGCAATGCACAAAATTGCAAGAACGCTTTTCATTTTATATTTTACATGATTTGCCTTTTTTGCAATTTTTTCGTTTATTTATATTCCTCTGAAGGTAAGATTTAGATTTTAAAATACCTATTAATATAAATATATGGGTCAAAGATACACCCGTTTCTCTATTTACGCGGAACGAGATAACTCGCAGTTGGCGGTCTTGTCCAGTACACCGACTACGAGTTGTCTCGTAGAAACTTTTGTTTGCTTTTATTTCCTTTTGTTTCGACAGACTCTATTTACGCGATTTTCATTCGCATAAAATGGAACCATGTGAAACGGATATACCGCGTAAATGGAAGGACGGGTGTAATTCGTCACAGGACTTTATAGGATTGCTGAACCGTCGGTATTCAGTGAGTTAATCGGCATCGTCATGTATAACCATTCCTCTCGTTCGCCATCCCGGATACATCGATTTCCGCGGTTGGATAACTGGGAATTTTAATAATTTCACTGGTTTAGGTTAGAATAAGTTCTGCATAAAAGGTCCATTTTTTCAGCTTCGAAGTACTTCCATAATAATAAATTCGAAACAAGAATGTTGCTACCCTCATATCGTACGATATCCATCAGGAGAATCTTTGCGAAAAAGGATAGATGAAAAGATCGATCTGCTTTTTTCTTCTTTTCTCAAAAAATTTGAATACTCCATTCCAAGGGATCGATGGAATAAACGGTGCTTCGACAGCTTGATAAATCGTCGCTGACTCCCCTTGATCACCGGCCCGCCATCGCTCCATTCATGACGTGTTTGCAATCGATTCTGTCAATTCGCATACGATCCGCTAATGTAATTGATTTTAGAGGCAACGATATCGAGGACGGGATAGGGATGTGTTGACACGCAATGCCCTCGAGTATCGCGTTTAACGACGGCGGGGGGGGGGGGGGGAAGACCGGAGGAGGGCGGCATTTACCCCTTAGGACAGAGGTTCCCAAAGTGTTGATGTTCATTTTTGAAGGATCGCGAAAAATTTCAAAATACACTTAACCCTTGACACGGTTGAAGAAGAGCGGAAGAACTTTCATTTACACGATACTCGACGAATATACACGTCATCTTAAAATCAAAATGATACTAATTCCTTCAACGATCAACTGTTTATTTTTTTCAGATAAACATGTAATTCTTCTTCGTTTTGCTTCAGCTTTTCGTTAGAATAAATTATAGCTGCACTTGGACTGCGTTCGACGAGTATACATATCATTATTTGATTTCATTGCGAGTATTATTAGAGATTTCTGAAATTAAATTCCACAGTTAATTAACACGGTAAGGTCAGACAAATTTAAAAAATTACGTTAATTTCTTGTTTGTTCTGTGAATTACATATGCAACCTTGTTGGATTAATGCATTTTTATTTGAAAATATGTATATAATTTTTTATTCTACAAAAAAATATAATAGTACTATTTCACATGGATTTGTCAAATTTATTACATGTATATTTCTTTTCATTGTGAATTGTGGACTCGAATTGCACGATTTCAATTTACACGGCATTTTCGGGGAACCTACCGCTTAAATCGAGATGTAGAATAATGAACTGATATCACTCATAATACAACGAATGTTCTTCAAAATTTTGGACCGTAAGCCACTCGAAAGATTTTCTTTCACTATCAGTGCAGTTAGCATCGTTAGAGGTCTATAGACTCGCTGATAATAGCTTTCAAACCTTTACTGTTGAACACCGTCATAAAGGCGATTTAGAGTTATGACGTCTAAAAGTAAAAGCTGCAAATCGATAATTTAAGTATTCAAATAAGGAGAGATTGATAGATACTTTTCTCTCTCCCTACTATTTAAGATTTCGATGTACAATTCAACTTTTTATAAAAAGAGGGCTCAGAAATTTACTAGACTCTTATTCACAATAGATTAAAATTGAAAAGACAGTTTACATATTTATTGAAAGTGTGTTGTTTGTACATCGAATTGCCATAAGTAATTCGGTTACGGTAAATTAATTACAGTAAGTCTTTTTAAGCGAACGAGTTATAATGAACTGTTGTATTGTATTTTTCATGAATGAACGTTTGTCGGAGTGAATGCAATAAATTAGAGCGAGAGTAGTTGAATGCTTGGAAAGTGAGTGCAGATGAAGGTTGTTTGGGATTGAGTAGCTAGTCTTGAATGGGTTTTGGAGAGCCTGTGTGCATCGTCAAGAGGTTGTGTGGGACTTTGGGTGGTCAATAGAAACTGCGTGTGTGTTTAAAAGATATAGCAAAGGAGGGGGATGGAGGCAGAGGGAGGTCTACAGTGTGTTTATCGAAATTGAAAGAGGGCAATCTGCGAGAGTCAGTAAGCGACTGAATACTGTGAGACAGTGAGTCAGAGTCAGCGAGTTGTCGCTATAATGTAATATAATGTAATTATTATTATAGTTCTTATTCTATTTTCGTTAGCAAACTCTTTTATTGTTAAACCTGTGACTCTTGTGAGCCCATTATCGTTTACCTTCGTCATCATGTGGGATTTATACTCTTAACTGCTTGCCCTATTAGTTGCAATTGTTATAACTATTTATTGTTAATAATGTACTAGTAAAATAAAAAATTCCATGCTTTTCCTATCTCTAGATTTACTCTAAACCACACAAATCGCTAACAAGAAAAATAATGTTGCATTGGAACTCAAAAGAACTAAATGACATTGAATATTTGTTAAGCCATATTAGAAATCTTAGCCACGAATTTGACACGACATTGTAAGGCCGGGGGTTAACACAGTTTAGTGATTTAGGATTAATGAGTTAAAGGGTTTAAAATATATTTTCACTAATATTTTTTAACATTATATCAAAATTACAAAGGGAATATATACTCTGACACTTCTTATCGAAATTAATGATATAAATAACATAAATAAAGCAGACTGCATAACAATAGGATAAATTAAACTACATAAATAGTGAATACCGTGGTCACTTTGACGAAAGGTCCAGTGATTTAGGATTGAAATAGTTCCTGTATTATTGTCTTTGAAAATAGATCTCGACTATTGGAAGTTTGGGAACCACTGTCTAAGGGTAAAAGCGGAACCGTCCAGCCTGCTTCCGCTTTATTCCGCTCGGTATCCATTAAGGAATGGGATATACTTCTTTGTTATTTTTACGGGTCTATTAGATCAGACCGGCCGGGCCGGTTACTGGGGCGGTAGCATGCTAACTCGACGGCCGGCCGGTGATGCATTGCTGAAATTTCAAATGGGGATCGATCGCGATTCAATTTGTTCCATGGATTTGCGGGATCGACATCAACCGCTGGCGCGACGCTCCGAGTTAAGCCGAACACGATCGTCCCGTTTGCTACCGGATAATAGACTTAAGGCGATACCCTAATAATTATTATCATTCTTTGAACGTGTAGCGTTTTCAGAGAGTACCATTGAATTCTGTGGACAGTTGAGCGCCAATTTAAAGCAATTTAACCCTGTACACTCGAAAATCTTTCATTAGAAATGTGCGACATTTTCTGATGAGATATAGACAATCTTCTTTGGTATTAACTTCAAGAGAAATCATCTAAATTAAGGAACTAAGCTGTTTTATTTCAATATTTCATATATTAACACACTATATAATGTTTAGTATGAAATATTGAACTTTATAATTTTGCTGCATCGAAAAGTGACGATTAAGAGTTCCCGAGTGGAAAGGATTAACATTGTGTTCAAAAATTTTGATGAATGAATTTTAATGTTAATATTCTATTTTCATGTGATACTTCTTTTCTATTATTATTTTGGGATTGAAAATATTTCGTAAGGAATAAGAGAAATTACTTAGACAGAAACGAAAAAAATGAAAATGGAAAAGACCGTACATGTACTGTATTTTATTTTAGAATTAACGTTTATCCATACATATGTTTATTGCCAAAGTAATTTGGTTTTTGCACGCGCATTTTTGTATAAAAGTGTGACGGATTTACACGTGATTTGCAGTCAGCTGTATTTTTCCATGGTTTTCTGTTTTTGTATGATGTTTACTTGATGTTCTTACATTTTATTGTAATATAATACCTATTGTAATCTGAGTTGTATTGCATTTCCATGTATTATGAGATGAATGGTGTCGACTCGTGTTTATTTGCTTTTAATTTATAGATATACGCTGCCGCTTAAAAATATTTAATCACCCGTGTGATGAAAAATAAACTTAGTGGTTTGACTGTTAAATAAAATAATGACTGTAGTGGTTATTTCATCACTTACAATCAACTCAAATATTCTTATTATTTCAGTTGTTTTAATATCATTTAAAAATATTGCTTACGAAAATTGTGTGGATGAGGAAAAAGCATAATATGATAATAATACATAGTTCATTTGGAGATAGAAACATAGAAAATACCACGACTTATACTTATTCTTTTTTCTTAAATCCACTGACCAATTTTTAATCATCAAATTATTCTACTGAAAAGAAATTAAAATTTTACTAAAACGAATTATTTTACTGAATTTCATTGCTTTATGTTCCATTATTTACGGAAAAGTTTTTTAATAAGTATCATTTAATTAAATAAATTATATTAATTTCATTCGGTTGGGAGTCACTGGTGATATTACTGTATACGGAGATAATATTTATATGCTTCACGAAACAATCGATTCCGTTGATTGAAACGAAAAATTGTTTACAACTTTAAAAACATTAATTTTTTTATGCGTGTTTATTAAAACTTTTTTGTAACGTTTCATTAGTACAATCCACTCTAAAAGTTACGAATGTTTGTTTCATCACATTGTATAATATTGGAATGTTCCAACAGTTTCATCCGTACCCTATAATATATAATATATAACATATCATATATAATATATAACATATAATGTATAATATATAACATATAATGTATAATATATAATATATAATATATAATGTATAATATATAATGTATAATATATAATGTATAATATATAATATATAATATATAATATATAATATATAACATACAATACCTAGTATATGTTATATGTCGGTTACTGCAAAACTTCCAAGAAAATATAAACAAAGTCCCAAATAAGTTTAAATTAATTATTATTGTTTTTAAAAATGTTCTTCAACATTAATACACTTTTCATTGTGTTGTGTCAGTACTTCCTAGCCTTAAAACTATGAAGCTTTACGAAAATAACATAAACAACTCAACTTCTAATTTCCGAAATTTTTGCTACAACCTACGTATAATATTTCCACTGCTATCATAATTAATAAAGCACCTTCTAGACGTTCCCAGAAGAGCCGGTATCATCCATTAACATTTACCTCGCGACTGGTTCCCCGGAACGAGATCGAAATATCAATTCTCAGCAGCAAGCATCCGCGTCGTAAACCGCGGGAAATACCAGCGCGTTATTTCCTCGTTACAGCCGCAGTAAAAGTGTCTGCTGCGCGCGGCCGGAAGGAATCCCAAGGAAATCGGGGGAACCACGCGCCGTCGACCGATTTTCCCTCCGTCGCGGCCGCGTCGGTTGCAAAAATTCATGCCAGCCGATAGATATCCCCTGTCACGTATCGACGCACGTGTCCCGCGAAGACGTATCGAGTGCGAAACCTCGAGTGACGCTCGTCGAAAGTTGCGTTCCTCGTCTGTGCATGCATATAGGTAAATATATACGAACGTATGCATGTAAAGCCACGTCTCCACTAAAGCGACGACAAGTAATTTTTCATTGATGTTACATGTAACAACGAAAACTCGGTAACTCCAGCAACTACAACTCGACAAATTTTGTTGATGTCCTACCGTTCAGCTATGAAAATCTCTGTAACTAGAGATATAAAACTTCTGTAACTGGAATTGTTCGACTCATGTTCAGTACGAATTTTATCAGTATAATTCGAATTATAGGAGAGGCTAGATTTTTACAAGTCGGAGTCCGTTTCTAACCCTGTGTGCTCCGGAAGTATTTCACTGGAAATACTCAACGTTTTCTAATGAGATACATACGATATTTTCTGACACTAACGAGAAATCGCACAACTACAATTGCTCAACCGTGAAATCTTAAATTCATACAGGTGGCTCCAATGACTCGATCACATACTATACAGTTAGCATGTTATTTATAAATTAGATGTAACAAATATTCTATAGTTTATTTCCATGCTTAAATTTTACATAAATTTTTTTCTAAATTTCACATATGATAAATGCGTGCATATACGTTGCCACAGAAGCAACTTGTATCAATAAATTGGAACAAGTATACAATTCTTCCACAATAATTTATTGTTCACCGCACCATTCGAATATTTTAGATTGTAACTCTTTAGTGCCTTCAACGAGTCGAGGAATCAAATATAAACAAATGCATAAAGTGGCTTTTAAATGGGACAGGGTTGTAGTCATTTTAATATATACATATGTATATAAATTTATGAGAAATGTTAACATCTTGCTGACCGGTAAATTTGTTTGCAGAAAACATCTTTTAACTTATATATACTTCGTTCACACGTAATAAGCTAAAATGATCTAAGTAATATAAACTAATAAATACAATCTAGATCGCTCTCATAAACATCTATATTGCTATCAATCATAAATAAATGTAAGTGCAAATACTGTCGACGGAGAAAAGATGTCGCACAACCCAAAATGTAAAAAGTCAGGGAGACAAGGTGTTAATATAACGAAATAGAATAAACATAAGTGTAACATAAAACTGACACAGCAAATATAAATATTAAAGTACAAGAAATGCAAATATAATGCCATAGTCCTGAATCAGACAAGAGAATAAGTAGTACATAAATATGCAAACTATTTAACGTCTTGACGTTTAATAGGTTAATGCGACCTGACGCAAATATACTAGTGAAACTGATAACTGATAAAATCACATACACACGAGCAATATACGTAATATATCAGAGCTGTGATTGCTTGAAAGAATAGAGACGTAAAGTTCTTCTTTCCTTTTCTTGAGACAAAAAAACTTTTTTCCTTGTTACTCCAAAACAATCGCTGCGGCATTTTCTCATATACCGCTCCAAAGGTTAACGACCGATAATAGAGGAATAATATTTAATTTATATTTTAAGAAACTAAATAACACTTAGATTTGTCAAATTCAGTTTAAAATTTTCGTCACGAGTCTGACAGGA